>NC_023750.2:8887844-9216595 GCF_000499845.2 Phaseolus vulgaris | reverse complement strand
AAACATACACAAATTATGTTGGTAGTATTGACAAAGTAAAATGTTTTTCACAATACCAATGGAAACACACGAGTTTCTGTATCCATTTTTTTAGTGATAATAATAAATTAAAAAATTAGATATTATAATAATTATTCTAAAATAATTTTTTTTATTAATTGTTATGATTGTAATTATAAAAGATTGTAAAATGAGTTGTATTGATAAAAGTAAAATAGAAATCTCCTTACAATATTTTTCTCAAAAATGTATTTTTATCTTTCATGAACTAGTGGAGAAAATATGTTGAAAAAAAAGAGATGGTTGTAACTATCTATATATATATATATATATATAAAGGTAATAAAATTATAAATAATGATAGTAACTAAAATAATAATAATAAATATAAATTACATACTTAATAATAATTAAAATAAAATTATTAAATAATAAAATTATTTTTTTAATTTTTATTTGATTTGATTTGATTTTTTAAAAATATATTTTATAGATATTTATTAAATTTTAATTAACTAAAATTTATAAAAAAAATATCTCATATTTTATTGTTTAAATATTTTTTAGAGAAATAATAAATTTGTAACTTATATTTTACATATTTAAAAAAAAAAAATCTTCTTATAACTTATAACTCTTAAATCACTCTAAATCCTATCTGAAAAAGTTCTCTCACTGATCCAAACAAGCGTGTTCCGGAATGAAGCAATCGAAGGATCCGTTCGAAGCAGCGTTCGAGGAATCACCGCCTGAATCTCCGACGGAGACAGAGGCAGATTCAATCCATAACCATAGCCATAACCATAATCATAATCAAAACCCTATTCCTTCTCCTTCTCTTCTACCCCTCAATCCAGGGCCTCCACAGAAGGCGAGTGCGGTCGTCAAGAACAAAGACAAAGACAAGGACAAGGACGATGAAGAGGAGGAGGAAGAAGACAACATGGACGTTGAGCTTTCCAAGCTCCCTTCCACCGGCGACCCTCACAAAATGGCCAAGATGCAGTTCGTAACTCACTTCACTTCAATTCAAATTCGTTACCTTTTTTTACCTTATTTACCAATTTCATCCCTTTTCTTTTTCAGGGCTATTTTGTCGCAATTCAGCAATGAGCAGATGAGTAGATACGAGTCCTTTCGGAGGGCTGGGTTTCAGAGAGCTAACATGAAAAGGGTGTGTCTTCTTCTCTTCTTATATTATCCCAGTTGGGTTTCATTGCTTTGCTTTGCCAAATTTAACACTTTCTCAAGATGCATGTTTGTATTCACCTTGTATCATTTAAAATCACGTTGAAATACCAGTTAATGTGATTTTAGGTATATATTCACATTTTTTATTTGTCACTTTAGCTGTATATTCACATGTTTGATTTAATCCAGTTAATGTGATTAGAGGAAAATGTTCCCTTGTTTGACTTTGCTTTAAGGAACTGTGACATGGATTAATTTCGAGTTGAAGCAACTTTAATGGTTTTTGTGTTGGGTAAAACACGTTATACTGATTTATACTGTTAACGTGCTTTTGGATTTGGATTTCATTTGTTTTGATAGGAGATTGAAACATGAGAAAATTACAATGACACTCCCGATATTTCTTGTTTGAAATTGTACATGACCCCTCTGTTTTTTTTTAATGTTTACAGTAACCTTTCTTACAGTGTTGCATGGGGTAATTGTTACTTAGTGATCTTTATTACAGAGTTGCACCATGTAATGTGTTTCCTGAGTATTGTATGGATGATGTGTTTTTGACGTTTGTTGTTTCTTCCGTACAGGGTTGCTCTGTGTAATGTGTTTTATTGGTATTGTATAGAGGAAGTAACTGTAATGTATTTTAAACATTTATATACAAGAGGAGTTAGTGTAGGGTAGGGATTAAAAAGGCAGAGGGTAGATTTGATGAAATCTCAGGACTGTGTAATTTATGGAAATAAAAACAAGTATGGTTTTGGATTGGTGGCTTGTTGATGTTAAGGAAATTTTACCCGGGAAGTTAATAGGTGTAAGTAAAATATGATGGAGAAAAAAGAATAAGGGCATCACAGATATGTTATCAATGTCATTGCATCAAACAATCATAGAGAGATCAATAAGCTGCTGTATTTAATGAAATTGATCATCTGTCAGAATTGAAGCTTTATGGATTAGACGAGTAGAATGGTTTATTTCTTGATTGATGAAAAAATAATTTTAATGTCAAGACTCGTAGAGGATTAAATTATACCACCACCACCTTACAGTTGGACTTTGTCCAATTTTTAGCTGATTGAGGTAACCTTTTGCATTTTCTCCTGGGTTATTAGCTTGGTGTGTGCATGCTGCTTCTTTTGGATTTAACTCATAATTTTGCAGTTGTTTTTACGAATTATCATTCTTTATATCCAAATTTGAACTAGTAATTTATATAACAATATTTTATGAAATTTTCTCCTCTCCCTCCCTCCCTCTATCAGTTATTGGCTAGCATCACTGGGACCCAGAAGATTTCAGTGCCAATTACGATTGTAGTATCAGGCATTGCAAAAATGTTTGTTGGTGAAGTTGTTGAAACAGGTAAGGCTAGTTTTCCTTTGTAAGTTTGAGCACTTCCTTCTAAAATTATTGCAAAATGCAAACAAATATCACAGTAATAATTTCAAGGATATGCACAGATTTTGCATAATTCCAATTGTTTATATTAATCAATTGTAGTATTTTTTGCAGCTAGAATAGTTATGAAAGAAAGGAAGGAATCTGGACCAATTCGGCCTTGTCATCTGCGAGAAGCGTATAGACGACTAAAACTTGAAGGAAAAGTATTTAAGAGATCAGCCTCCAGACTCTTCCGGTAGATGGCCAAATATGAATATTGTGCATGATATCACTACTTTGCAAAAGGAAGATTTAATTTTGCAGTCAGTATCTGTTTATCATTTACAATATAAATTATATCTACCAAATATGAATACTGTGCATGATATCACTACTTTGCAAAAGGAAGATTCAATTTTGCAGTCTGTATCTATTTATGATTTACAATATAAAAAGATTCACATTTCTGTGACTCAGCTAGCATTTTATCTTTTTCTCATATATTCTCACGAGTCAGCTTTCTTGATCATAATTCTTTCCACTATGTTTGCATTCTGATGAGTAATATGTTTACATTCTGATGAGTAATATGTTTACATTCGGATGAGTACTGTTCACGGGCAGGGTGGAGTGAAAATAAGAACTTAGGTTTCACTTTACATTGCATGCAAAGATTCATGTGAAAATGCACAATGAACTTATCCTTCACTTTACATTGCATGCAAGGATTCATGTGAAAATGCACAATGAACTTATCTTTCACTTTACATTGCATGCAAAGATTCATGTGAAAATGCACAATGGTGATGCATGCATGTGAGCTTGTTCGTGAAGTGGTGTTGTTGAGTAAAGAGGTGGTTTTGTGGAGCTATCACGGGTGATTGTTAGAGTTCTTGAACATTTTCAAGTGTAAATGTAAGATGCCATGGAGATAATTGATTATGCAGAGGGGATAACTGAAGTGTGAAGAGAAAATCGATTGTCATGTTTTAATATATAAGGTAATTGGTTATAATATAAGAATAATATAATAATAGTTTAAATAATAATAATTATAGAATATAATAATAAAAAATTAGTAATAATAATATATAAATATAATAAAATCGTAAATAATTATTATAATAATAAAAGTCATGATAATAAAGTTAATAATAATAATAAATTGATAAACTTATAATAATAATAGTTTTTGTGAATTTTTTTATACTGTTGACGGTATTAGATATCATATAATTATTTTTCTATGATATTGTATTGTAAAACTTTATCTTCAATATTAATTGCATTCTGAATCTTTACACCAATTTCAATTATGTTTTACAAAATTTATAATTTTACTTCAATTTTTATAATTATTTATATTTTAATTTTATCAAAAATTATTTTCCACAATTTTATGTCTGGCTAAACTTTCAGCGTATTTACTTCAATTGACTTTACAAATAGTAATTATTTCAATTATTATTTTAAATTAATTGTAACCACATGGACACAATTCTAATCTTATAAAAAATTAAATTTCTTTTATTAATCACGCCCACACTTTTATATCTTTATTTTATACTCTTTTTAATGAATTCAAATAATTTTACTTTTTATTCTGTTTTCCTTCAAATCCAAACAATTAGTTATTGTGAGTTGCCAAAAGCAATTTTATATATTTTTACAGGTTCAATAATAGCACATCGTTTTCACTACATTAAAATCTCAACTAATTCCTCAAACTTACCTAATCAATTTTTTTCTTTTTTCTTTTTTTAAAATATATATATATATATATATATATATATATATATATATATTATCCCACATTTTATATATCAATTTATCCCACATTTTATTATTCATCTTTATTTCAATGTAATATGTTTGTACAAATTTTAAAACAAAATAGGTATTGAACTTCTTAAAATGGTTTGATAGTATAAAAAAATTACCATGATAATAACTAACCAGATAAATAGAAGTGGTTATAAACATGAACCATATATGATAAGTGAATATTATAACTAAACAATAATCAGTTTTCCACAAGTTTTGGCTTGACAGTTACATCTCTTAGATCAATAATTTGATTTGAGTCCTTATTTTGACCTTTAAAATGAATTTTTTAATTAAATATAAGATAATTATTATCAAAGCATAAAACAGGTTGTTAAGTATTATATTTGTCGTTATCTTCTTTTTAAATAAATGTAAAATAGGTTGTTAAAGTTCAATAAAAACTATAAAATGAATTTTATATTTTCAGAATCTATTCTGATTACTATAATTGTTGTAACTCATTTTAGTTATAATGGATTAAGTGACTGATTTTTAGAAAAAAATTAAAATCAGTTTCATCAAACCAAAAGTATGATTTGATTGTAGAATCCACATTTCCTTGGTTTAGTTTGTCATAAAAAAATTCACCTTTTTTTTTTCCACATACACCAATATACTGACACTACAACTCCTAATATTATTACTTTAATTATTTTTTACATAATTTAATTACAAATTTATTTTTTATTATATCTTTTTTAAACTGTTACATCAGAAACTATACACAACTCCCAGAATTATCAAAAGTATAATCTTTCTAAAAATGGTTAAGGATTATCCTAACCATGAGGAATCAAGATATAATCAAAGAAACACATACACTGACACAAAATACTGCATAAATATTCATAACTAGGGAAACATGAATCCAACATCATGTTTTGAAACTCAAGCTATTGGCTTCAACACATACATTTTGCAAGAGTGTGGTTCAACAGTGACAGTCAATTTGCCCACGAATTGTCTTTTCAATATCTCGTGCTGCATCCATTACGACATAACATATGTTACAGCATCACTATCCAAGAAAAACAATGTATAATTTGAGATCAAAATCATTGTCTTACCTCCCAAAGGTCTCTTGCTTCAACAACAGTTGAAGGGTCAAGCCCAATATCATCCCATTCAGCACTAATCACTGCATGCCGATCACCGTATTTATTGAGTATGAGAACAGCCACCCTGTATTCTGATAGAGGACCTGCCCAAATCTGATCAAAAAACACATTTCAATTTTCATTGTTCTTTCCTTTCCTTCTTCTTCAACTGCATGCATGTCTACATTACATGGTATAATAGCAAGAACAATTTACCTCTAAAGCACCTTCCATCCTAACCTTTTTACCTTGTATACCAAGTGGATCTAAAATTGGAACACAACCATATTAAAAACCACACACAAAAACACCATCAGCTTAATGCACAATGCAGAATTGTTAGTATCTCTTCACCTTGGTTAACAGCAATAACCTCTGCATTTGATAGTATCTCTAGAGTGTCATCTGTCATATTTCCAGGATCACAGCCAACAAGAAGAGGAGCCTGCAATATGTAATATCTCTATAGTGTCAATAGTTCTTAAGGGATTCAAGAAACTTATATCTATTTTTAGTTAGAAGACAATGTAATTATACACACTATTTGCAATGTCAGTTCATAGACAATTTAATCCAAAGTATATATATATGTCTTCATAGAAGTTAGATACTAGCAGCATGAGATTTGAGATGGATGGTACCTTGGAAATGGCCCATAAACTGAAGTGAACAATGTATTCATGTTTCTTCATCCCTCCATTTCCTACCTCCAGCATGTCAGGATCTATTGATTTTAAGGATTGTTTAGAATGTCAGATGAACATAAAAGAGAAACTCACATGAGTCATTAGTGAAATTCATACCATTCCAACCACCAGGTTTTGCAAAATCAGCATAAACATCATTGGTGTCTATCCTTGAAAGCATTCTGCCAAAAAGTGAATCATTTTACAGATATTTTCTACAACCACTAAAGCATAAACCAAACTTTGTTAGAATTTCTTATGCTTTGATTTTACCTTTCCCAGTTATCAGTAATGTCATCAGTAGTTCTCCAGCTATTTCCCACTGGATAACCCCATAATGCAGGGTGCATGTCTCCCCTATGGCCAAAGAACATGCAATTAGAGGGAAAAATTTGAAGACAATCAACATTCTAAAAATAAAAGAAACTACCATTCACATATTGAGAAGTAGATTGGACGGCCTGCCTTCATCAAAGCTCGAGTCATAATAGGATATCTATGTATAACAAAAGAAGACAACAATTTTCACTTTTAAATACCAAGACAGAATTGGAAAATAACCATAACAATGCCATGAAACTGTAACTAGCTTTTGCTACCTATCAAGAGGCTTTATTCCACCATTGTTACAATTATCATACTTGAGATAATCAACACCCTGCAAGAAAAAACAATGATAATGATACCAGTTTGTTCAGTTGCAACTAACATGATAGAGTCAAGCAAATTAAATAGAGGAATGCTAGCAGCATACTTTCTAACACTCTTTACTGCTAACTGAAATTGAAAAAAATTACAAATTTTAGAAAGTCTTGCCTTTGCCTCTAAATCAAGAGGGGAATCGTTAAATGAACAGTAGAACATACCAAATTTTGTAATTTCTAATTAAATTTAGCTAGTAATAGCAAAATTGTTAAGAAAAGTGTTGAAAAAATGTTGTTGGCATTCCTCATTTAGTAAATAAGAAGTGCCATATATATATGCACCCATGATGCAAAAGTCTTGGCATCTTGCTCTTCATAACCAAGTGAACCAGGCATACGTTTTGCACAAGTATAATACCTGCAAAATACACTCAATCAGATAGTTCTGCATAAACCTAAAATTTGAAAGAGTTGAAGAACATGTATTTTTTTTTATTAAGAGAAACATGTGTTTTGGTTATATCTTGTGCCCTGCATCTGAATAAATGCCAAGCTTCAGACCATTCTCATGAACATAATCTGCTAGAGCTTTGATACCAGAAGGAAATTTTGTTTTATCAGCTACCAAATTACCCTGTCACATACATTTTGGATCAAATGCTTTAATAATTTCAATGAAATAATTTTAACTTGGTTTCAAGAGATGCAGAAACAAAACATACAAGAACAATACAATTCATACATCGAGATCTCGACTCATTTCACCCCAGCCATCATCTGCCAAGAATTGTGGATCAAGGTTACTTGCAGTTCTTATGTCATTTTGCAATGAAAAATAAAAATAAACTTTCAACACTGGAAAAAAAAAGTTGTTTTCTCATGTACCTATGTTAACATAAGTGTATCCAAGCTCAGAAAGACCAGAAGAAACAAGAGCATCAGCTGTAAAAGTATGAATATTTTTGCAATTAGACTGTGATGTTGAATTGAATATACTAGATAAACAGAACAATCATGTATCTTATATCCATGCATGCTACATTTTACCACAATTCTTCAGTGTTTTTAGTAAAAAGGAGTACAGATGAAAATAAAAAAATTATGACTCATTCCACTAAAAATCCTTTCTTTAAAATATTATCTTTTTTGTTCTTAATTTGTCCCAGATCAACAACACCAATGTTTGTAGTTATGGTACCTGAAAGTAACATGCTTTATTGAGAGAGTGTTCATACATATAACAAATAGTATAAATGGTTAATACCTGCTTCTCTGATGATTGTCTCATTAATATGTTCGTGGAAATGATTCCAGCTATTCCACCTGTATCATAAATGTTTTGATGCATGAATCAAAAAGTGATTTATTGTTTGTGTTGTGATGTGATTTTTTTTTTTTTTATCAGCAATAAATAAATAAAATTAAGAGGGATACTTCAGGGGTATCCCAACCCGTATACATCAACCACATAGTTACACTCCCCTTTATGACTAAGGGGAGACAACCGTTGTGTGGCAAAACCTGCTTAAAAAACTGTAAGCACAGAACAACAAACCAATTACGACATCATGACAGAGGACCTACACGGTTATGACAGCAACCTAAATAATTGCTACACAAAAGCAACAGTACACTATACACCTTGGCATCCAAACACCGCTACACCACCTTGGCCTCACCTACACCCTTACCTACATCCACACCTATACTTCCTACCTTTCACCTTTATTCCATTACCCTTCACAAAAAGACCTCCACGCCTCACTTTATCAACTAATGTACTTGTCAACAAAGAGAGCACCAAAGAAAGACCAGCAAAGGACCACCAAACAACATAGAGTCTTCCACTTATAACTCCAGCTCTACGTAACCTCTCTATCCATCTCCAACCAGCAGCCACACAAGCCCTTATGTTCATAGCCATCCACTTCAAACCAGCCAAGAGCATGTTGTATCACTAGGTTAAACGCCACACTTTCACACTAATAGCAGGACCGTGTCTTGCACTCCCTGCACGACAGCATCGCTCTACTGCTTCAAACTGTTTTTGTACATCCTGCTAGAAGTCTCACTTCCAATCTGTTTTTGTACACCCTACTAAAAGCCATACTTCAGCTGCTGCCACACCTGGTGTGCGTGACACGACTCCAGCAGCAGCTGCCACCTCCACAACACTTTCATCGACCATAACTTAACATCTTCAACTAGAGCTGACTGGGTAAGCAGCTACTACCCGGGACTACACTGCAGCATTGTACATCTTCTTTGACTGCTGGGGCGCCACAACCATACCAACAACTTGCTTTCCTTACCTAGATGCTTTCCATTTCCAGCAAGCAACATGCTCCTGCATTCACCACAAAAAACCACCCCGAAACGGGTTACATCACTACATATTCCCGCTATCCAGACATACTCTCTCATACCCCAGGGAACTCAATCCTGCTCCATAACAGGGTCCTACCAAACCAAATACTTCACATGGAGAGCCTAACAGTCTAAGTTCTCCAAATCCAGCACCTCTGAACAGAACAAGAAAAAAGAGTGCGTCCTCCTTCCAATTAGCAGCTTTTAATGCAGATTGTTGGATTAAGAACCCAATCAACAAAGGAATAAGAAAACGAATGCGCTTTATGCTTCATCCACAGCCAAGACTTGAGTTGAGCCCTCTGAAAAATTTCCTCTGCATCTACTACCCCTTGCTGGAAGGTAATCAGGTTCCTTTGATCCCAGATACATCTAATGATGTTTGCCCATACCCCTTTCCAGATTTTATTTTGCTTGTTGCTAGCTTGAAACAAGTGGAAACTTTGGAAATGCAGCCTTAAATCATTATGCTGGACGAAGGAGATATCTACCCAACGCAAACATAGAGACCATACGCGTTGGGCATGATGACACTCCAAAAAGAGATGTTGACAAGTCTCCTCCTCTAGCTGACACAAAGGGCACACCGTTGAGTTCAACATCACCCCTCTCCTACTCAAACTCGCTCTTGTAGGAAGTTTACCCAACAAAACCCTCCAGGCTGTCACTACCACGTTTGGGAACGCCTTCACCTTCCACAAGAGCTTATACACTTCACTTTGGTTGCCTCTATCATGCTTAGCTAAACACTCATAAGCAGAGTTCACCGAAAACAACCCCGGTACCTCCTTCCCCCACACTTGGATGTCCTGGACATTCTTTTTCAGAGTGACCCCAGATAGGAGTGCAGTAAGATCCCTCTCCAGAGATGACTCCCACTCAAATCTATCTCTCCTCCACCTCATTCTCCATCTCCACTCCGATTCAATCCATTCTCCTAACTCGCCCACTGTTTGGCCTTGGTTTAGAGATAGTGAGTATAGACGCGGAAATAGGGATTTAAGGTCAACATTTCCTACCCACACTTCCTCCCAGAATTTGACTTTGTCACCACAGCCTATTACCCAGCCTAGCTCTTCTTGAAACCACCCTTTTCCTTCTCCCTCCTTACACATCTTGGAAAGGTCTCTCCACCACCAAGATTGGGACTTAACAGGTGTTTGACTACTATCAATTCCCAGATTGTACTTAGATTCCAACAACTTCTTCCACCTTCCTTTTTCTTCCGAAACACACCTCCATCTCCATTTAGCTAGGAGAGCTTGATTAAACAAGCGTATATCCTTACACCCCAACCCTCCCTCCTCTTTTGGTCTGCATACGTCCTTCCAACTAGCCCAAGCAATTGGCTTAGACAGTTTCCCCCAACCCCACAAGAATCTTGTTTGAATGCTTATAATCCTTTTACACACTGAAACCGGTGCTCTGAACAAGGAGAGGTAGTACAATGGGACGGCAGTTAGAACAGAGTTAATTAGACAAATCCTCCCTGCCAAGGATAAGAACCTCCCCTTCCAAGCACTGAGCCTTGCTTTAAGCTTGTTTAGAACTGGTTCCCAGAACTGCTTCTTCCTTGGGTTCCCTCCCACCTCCAGTCCCAAGTACTTGAAGGGTACCTCCATCTGAATGCAGTTCAAAATCTTAGTGAAGCATACTATAACATTGCTTTGTACATTAATACCTGCTAGCCTTGATTTATGGAAGTTAATCTTCAGTCCTGAGGCTAGCTCAAAGCCCCTCAGAATGGCCTTCAAGGTTACCACATTGTCAATGGTATCTTCACATAGAAAGAGAGTGTCGTCTGCAAACTGGAGAATACACATCTCCACCTCCTGCCTTCCAATCTTGAGGCCCGTCAACATATTAGCCTTCAAGGCTTGTCTTACTAGCCCTGCAAGGCCTTCTGCTACCACTATGAAAAGGAAAGGTGCTAGGGGGTCGCCCTGCCGCAACCCTCTAGATGGCTTAAACTCTTCCGTAGGGCTCCCGTTGACTAGCACAGACACAGTGGCTGATTCAAGGCATCCTCTAATCCAAGAGATCCATACATTATGGAACCCCATCCTGTGTAACATATCGTAGAGGAAATCCCATCTGACCGAGTTGTACGCTTTCTCAAAGTCCACCTTTAAACAAATGCCGCTTCTCCCTTTCTTCCTAAGATCTTCTACCATTTCATTGGCCATGAGCACACTATCTAAGATCCCTCTGCCCTTCAGGAAAGCTGATTGACTTTCATCTATTATTGTAGGCAACACCTTCTTCATTCTACCTGCCAGTACCTTTGTAATGATTTTATAAATGACACCTACCAGAGAGATTGGTCTATATTGCTCAAGCTTAGAGGGGTCCCTCACCTTCGGGATTAGCGCAATAAACGAAGCGTTACAGCCCTTCGGGATGTACCCAGTCGCATGAAACAAAACCATTGCTTCCATTAACTCCTCTTTAATTAGGTCCCAGCTTTTCCTGATAAAGTTGAAATTGAATCCATCTGGACCAGGACTCTTAGAACCTTCGCATTGCCACACAGCGTCCTTAATCTCTTTCTCAGTGAAACCAGCCACCAGCCCCTCATTATCCACCGTGGTTAGGGTCTTAAACTCTACCTCATCCAACCTTACCCCTAAATCTTTCGTAGCATTGAACCTAGCTTCAAACAACTTCTTTGCCTCTAATCGAACAGTGCCTGGTTCCTCACACCACCGGTCCCCCACCTGAACGCCCTTCACTTCATTCCTTAGCCTTCTCCATCTCAAAGATGAATGAAAGAATCTAGTACACGCATCCCCACTCTTAAACCAACTTGCTCTAGCCTTTTGGCATAAAAGGGATTCAAGTTTTTTATCGTTTTCTACTAAGCGGCTAGTCAGCTCCATTCTGGTTAACATTTCGCTTTCCTCAAGGTCCCCATTACAATCTCTGTTGTCAAGATCCTCCAATTCCTGTAGGATCCTTCTCTTTGTGGTATGAAGGTTGCCAAACACCTCCCTGTTCCACACTTTCAGATCTGACTTGAGAAGTTTCATTTTCTCCTTCAGTTTTGCTATTCCGTTCCCCTGGACTGAGAAAGACTTCCATTTATCCTTAACCATGATCTTGAACCCCTTCTCCTGGAACCAAGCATCAATCGATCTAAAGGGTTTGGGTCCCCAGTCCTTCTCCACGGATTTAATCACCAGTGCGCAGTGATCAGAAACCTCCCTTCGAAGAACATATTGTTTGCACAAGGGCCACTTCTGCAACCATTCTTCCGTGACTAACGCTCTATCAATTCTGCTCTTAGCTGTTCCATCAGGTTTAAACCACGTGAACTTCTTACCAACCAAAGGCAGGTCAAGAAGGAATTGGATTCAATGAAATTGTTGAAGCCAAATATCTCTCTTGACTGATCTCTCCTATCCCTGATACCTTTCCTTTCACTTCTACTTCTCACAGCATTAAAGTCACCACAAAAGCACCAGACTGAATCTTGTGAAGCCAGTTTGACATTGGAGAGCTCCTCCCATAGGGTCTTCTTTGCATTCAATGCACAGGGGGAGTAAACATTGGCCACAACACACCTAGAAGACGATTTTAGATGTAGACCGATGACCACAATAAAACCTTTCCCCATCAGGTGATTTTCATAGCTAAAGACTTCTTTATGCCACAAGGACAACAAGCTTCCACTCCCCTCGTCTCCTTTATTGTGAATCCAACCTACTTTATTATCACCCCACCAAGAGAAGCACCTAGCATC
Source organism: Phaseolus vulgaris (assembly GCF_000499845.2). Classification (NCBI taxonomy): domain Eukaryota; kingdom Viridiplantae; phylum Streptophyta; class Magnoliopsida; order Fabales; family Fabaceae; genus Phaseolus; species Phaseolus vulgaris. The sequence continues at coordinate 9,203,661 of NC_023750.2, read as the reverse complement.
CGAGATTTCCTTAGCTTTTGTTTCTTGTACACACACAAAATCTGCCTCCTCCTTACCTATTAAATGCCTTATATACCTTGTTTTGGTACCTCCCCCCATACCTCTTATGTTTAGATTAACAATAATCATAAACAACCTCCCTTCTTCCCGTCCTCTATACTTCTCCTAAACTTCAAATCTCTTTCCTCCATACAAGAGTACTCGTGAACAACCTCCTGTTCGTCCTTACGACAGATTATCCCTACTTTCCTACTTATCCCCCATAACTTGGCCGATTCCACTGGCGATTCAGGACCGCACAACCTTAGATTACAGTTATCAATATCTCCGTCCGAAAGCGAAACTGCTGGCATACATTGTCTAGAGTGAGAAGAAATGGCACCCTGCGGGTATTTGTTGCGTATTCGAACTGATCGCCTTGGATGCGATTTCGAGTCTTCCAATTCAACAAGGCCTTTGATCTTGCGGCGCCACTGGTAGGATTTTAAAAATCTTCCTGCTGGCCCAACATCTTCTCCTCCGCAAAGTGGCTGCTCAATACCAATTCCGTGAGTTCCGAGACCATTTACGTCGCCCTGTGGTTCGGCTATGGTGTGACGAAACTGCTCCCCTTGTTGCTCCAGCACCTTCTTCATCGACCCACTCTCCAATTCCAGGAGTTTGATGTTGCAGGCTTCCATTTCAGCACACATGGTGTTCCGCTGCTCCTGCAAAGAAATCATCTCCAAACCCCGTGGACACCCATGGCTTCCTTTGGGACGATTTCTCGCCTCACACTCGGACCCAGGACCCGCTACCGCTTGTCCAGGGCCTGACCCGAGATTGTCCACTCCCACATCCGCCTTCACCACTTCTTCTTGGGCTTCCTTTCTAACTTGGCCCAAACCTAGCATATTCACGTTTTGGGTGCCCATACTTTCAATATTCACTACTAAACTAGCCAGCTCAGCATGTGCATTAATACTCAAGCGGGAAAATGCACAGGCCTGGACAGAGTCGTTGCCAAAATCAGGTTCCACATATATCTTCTGCCTTTGACTTGCCTCCTTGGTGAAAGAATTTCCACCTTTTCCCTGACACCCACTATTCTCAGCAGAGAGCTCCCCAAAACGAGCATTTGATCGTTGCGCCTGACCTCCTTCTTCCGTTCCACCTCCGACCACCCTAACCTTCGCCTGACGCTCTTCTTTGGCCCTAAGGTCGCACTCCTCCTCGCCGCTTTTCACCGAGAAGGATGATTCTTCCACGTAGGTTTCAGTTGAAGAGATACTATCTGAAGAATCATAGTTGCAGTGTGAGCCTTTGCATTGGCCTGCCACGGCCACAGGGTGTTCCTCCTCGATAGAGATGCTTATAGATTGGTCATTTATCCTTATCTTCCTTGCCACCCTAATGTACCGATTATTCTCGATTCTAACTTTAAGACGAGCAAACTCAATGTTTTCCCACATCAGTGTGGCGTCGTCAATATCGATCAGAATAGCTAAGTCTCCAACCACTCTAGCGAAGCACTCCCTGTTCCAAAGAGAAATTGGTAGGCCAAAGCACCTTACCCAAACAGCCCTATGGCTCACTGTGAATGCTTCAGACCATGGCTGGATGCTATCAAAGACACTATCAAACCAATCTCTGTTTAACCTTATCAATTCCTCCATATTCTCCCCTCCTCTTGGCGTTAGGAGAGCGAAGTTGTCCCCCATCTGTCTCACCCTGACCATACTCATACCTCCTCTAACAAATTCTTCACCCAACTGTTGATAGTCCATCTCCGCCTTGTAACGACCGACCACACTTTCCTCCATCCACGGCAAGGATTGTTTTTTCGCATTGAGAACTGGTCCCTTCCATTCCCACCGCTCATGTCCTCTAACGGCATCTGCAAAAGATTTTTTCCCCCCTTCTCCACCCAGACCTCCTTCCCTTTGTTTAGCATTCTGACCTCCGATTCCACTCGCTCCGTCACCCCGTTCATATGCCTTCCCTTAGCCAGAGAACTTTTGTTATTACCTTCCGCCCTAGGCGATTCCACTCGACTTCGGTGATACTTCGGAAGATTCACAAAGAGCTTCCTACTACCAATATAAATTTGGTCAAGTTCCTTCTCCAGATTCCCCACATTCTTCACATCAAACAACCTCACAAACCCAAATCTTTTTCCCCACTTGTTAAGCCTTCTAGAAATAAAGACTTCTTTCGCCCTTGCCCATCTTTGGAAGATTTTGAACATGTCCATCTCACCAAACCCATTGGGGAAATTCGAAAAGAAAAACGTTGTAGAGTTACTAGGTTGGAGAGATGGTTTCCGTCGGGATCTCTGGCCACCCTGCCTATCTGAAGGGTACACTTTGCTACTCCCCTCTACTCCCCGTACTCGCACTCTGCTGCTCCCCGCTCCCTCCATAGGTTGAGGTCGTGTTGTGATGTGATAATTGCAGGAAGTGATTACAGAACTTGAAATAATTGACATATACAGATAAATGATAGATGCCATACCCCATTGGAGGAGTGGCACCAAGGCCATTGCTAAGAAGATTTCTACCATGTTGGCTTTCAACATTCTTCAACAACCTAAGAATCACCAACAGAACAAAACATAAATGTCACCACCACAAACATCAACATTTCCCCTCTCTCCATTCCCAATAACTCTATCACCACTTTCTGTAACTGTCATTTCAAACACTCATCATATTTATAATAATCACTATATACTTTCATATCTGTTAACACACTTAAGTTACTTAAATTTTAGTAGTTGAAAAAGATAACAGAAAAATAGTGGTTGCAAAGGTTTCTGTTGTTTTAATTATTTGTTTAAGTATCTGGTTATACTTTCATCTATTATACTATCCTATTAAACTGAAACACGTGTCATGTAATCTAAAATATTAAAAATTAATATTTATTACATGATTGCTAAAATAAAACTGAAAGTTCTTATGATAAAAACAGAAGTTGAGAGATCAAAAGAGAATTTGAAAATATTTTATAATAACAATAAAATATAAATGAAAATTTTCTTTAAGAAAATTAAACCTATTAGATATTTGAGAAAATAAAATTATTTAGTACTCAAAATAAAACTCCGATATATATTGGGACTTGAATAAAAAATTTGTATTTCTTAGCTTATAACATTTTGATATTTGAAAATATTTGTAACTAAAGTCTAGATGGGTAGTTAAACGAAAATGATGATAATGCATACAATTTTAACTCACTAAAAATAAGTACGTGGAATGAAAGCACAAAACTAATGAGAAACAAATCACACAGATAAATCAAAAACAAATTTCCAGTTTTTTTTCCGAAAAAGAAAAAAACTACTTTGACACTCCATATTTTCTCTTATATTTATTTAACAATTATATAATAATAAATATTAAATTAAGTTATTAAATTTCAATATAAATTAAATTATTAAATAAAAGGTAATAAAAACAGTTGTTAAATGAGAGCATAAATTTGGAAGAGAGTCAAACTCTCATATCCATTTGGCTGGTTCAAGATTTTTGTCAGAGTGCTTCTTCCTGCACCTCCATCCCTTCTTCAGCCACCTCCATACACTTTTAAAATTTCAAAATTGTCTATTAGTAAAAAAAGATAAAAATAGAAAATTTGTTTTACCTTTCTTCGCATAGTGAAAACGAAGGTGTTTGGTCCTTGGTGTTTGGTGCTTGGTGCTTGGTGCTTGCGGCTTGCCGTAGTCGTGGTGATAGTGGTGATAGTGGTGCTTGTGGTGGTAGTGCTAGTGGTAACCGTGGTGGTGGTGTTGCTGTGGTGGGTGGTCTTCACGACTTGTATTCTCAGTTCGTCATTGTAAGGTAAGTCTTCGGTGCTTTAAACACTTATTTCCTCGGATTGGGTTAATCCGCTAGATCACTGGATTGTATAATCCGTGCAATGAACTTCATGTTATCCCCCTTATAATCCGGAATGTTTTTACAATTCGTAAGACAACATTAAAGTGATCCGGATTAGTTAAACTGGAGGTAAACCAAATCCGGAACAAACGTACTCACTTTTCCAAATTGTGTAATCCGATACAAAATGAACTATGGATTACATAATCCGGAAGTCATTTTAGAACTTTAAATATGACTTATGGATTATGTAATCCAGAATGCAATTTGCTGTTTTAATTTGACTTATGGATTAAACAATCCAGAAGTCACTTTGAAGTTGTGAAATGCATGACGGATTATCTAATCTGGAAGGTACTATTTTACTTATGGATTACACAATTCGGAAGGGTAATTGAATGTTGTTTTTGTTTTGCATACTTGTGTGAATTTATGAAAATTAGAATAAAATAGAAATTTATGTTTTATGAATGAAGGTGTAAGTATGGACATGGAGGTTTGATTGATTACAAAAAGATCAGATGAAGTAGAAATGATATATATGGAAGAATTAATGAATTTTGTGCATCAACATGAATTAGTTGAAGAGGATTATGGTACTCATTTTACAACAGATGAGGTGAATAAAATTTCGTTCTATTTATGTTTATTGCTTTATAATTTGAAGAAGTGATTTTGTAATATTGTTGGAATAACTTTGTGTAGGTTTTTCCTTCGCGAGAAGACTTACTTGAATGGGTCTGTAGGGTTGCTTATAGACTTGGTTTTGTTATTGTCATTATTAGGTCTGACATAGCAAATGGAAAGCAAGGGAGAAAAACATATGTTTTGTTGGTGTGACTTGTACAAGTTTGTCCTTTTCTGCTGGTTTTGCATTCTTATCTAGCTAGAAGAAAAAGAACTTCATATGGGCACTACAAAAATTTAGAGGGTCACTTTTGACATCGCATGTAGGGCCTGAAGTCATTGTTTGTGATAGAGATCTTGCTTTGATGAATGCCATCAATATTGTGTTTCCTAAAGCAAGAAACCTTCTTTGTCGGTTTCATATCAATAAGAATGTTAAAGCAAAGTGTAAAATGTTGGTTGATTCTTACGAGGCTTCGGAAGTTGTGATGGATTCATGGAGGACTATCATTGACTGTACAGATATCGCTAAATTTGATGAGTTTGTTAAAAGTTTTGAAACTATTTGTTCACCGTGGCCATTACTTGTTGAATATGTGAAGAACACATGGATTATTCCGCACAAAGAAAAATTTGTAAAGTGTTGGACAAATTCATTAATGCATTTGGAAAATACAACATCAAACAGGTATATCAATGCCTTTACTTTGTTTAGAACATGTATAACGTCTAATTGTTTTATGTTTTATACTTATACAGGGTTGAATAAACTCATTGGTCTTTGAAACGAATATTACAAAATAGCATGGGAGACTTGTGCTCATGTTGGGATGTTGTACCGATCAGGTCATCGGGTGTGATGACGTGAACAGTAAGTGACTACGTGGGGCGTGCTTGGCGGGACACGTGGACGAGAGAAAGATGAGTGGTCAAGAAGTTAACATAGTCGTCGTTTGTGGAAGTGGCATTCTTCAGTGTACATAGTCGGTTGTCGCCAGGTTTTCGTATCATCGCCGTGTTAGATAATGGAAGATCAGGTGGTCAAGAATCGCCACAAGAGGCACATCGCCGGATTTCCCAGTAAACTTAGTTGAAGCTGTTGGAAGTTCAGGCGAGTAAGTTCAGGCGTGTAAGTTCAGTAAAGATGATTGTTACGTCATCATGAAGCATAAAGGTTAAGTGAGTTGGAGGAAACAACTTGCTCATCGATGACGGGATTCCCAGAGTGGACATTCGTCGATGGGGAGGTTTCCTTAGCTAGAACATGCATGGCGTGGCAACGAGGAAGGTGGCACCTACGACAAGCGATATCACAGAGATGATGTACTTTGTTGCATCCGATACTCGCTTTGTCGGGTGGCGTTCCAGAGCGTGTTACGTGCTAGGTTACACCTTGAATAGGAGACTTGGCCGCGTAACGGGATGCCACATAGAAATGACGCTTAAGTTACCCTGGCCCAGATGATGACACGTGTAGAGTTGGATGCTACATAGAAATGACGCTTAAGTTACCCCAGCCCAGATGATGACACGTGTAGAGTTGGATGCTACATAGAAATGACGCTTAAGTTACCCCGACCCAGATGATGACACGTGTAGAGTTGGATGCTACATAGAAATGACGCTTAAGTTACCCTAGCCCAGATGATGACGCGTGTAGAGTTGGATGCGAGCCACGCGTCCAAAGTGTAACTGTCTGGAGAGAGAAAATACCCAGGTATAAAAGGTAAACTTAACAGAATTTGGGGGGTACGTTCATTACGACTCATTTTTCTTGTTGAGAACACTTGAGCACGGTTCTACAACACCTAGTTTTCTCTCAGTTTTTGGGTGTTCCTGTTGCTGACTTGAGCGTTGGAGCGCCACCGGCCGCAGAGGCGCCATACTGTGTTTTCAGGTTCTCAGAGAGACAATTTGTAGCGTGGACTTGAAGCGCACGCGGTGTTAAAGTTGGTGAGGAAAGATCGTGACGAGGCATCGTTCTTGCGCTTGGTCAACCGGCAGGATCATATGCTATCAAACATGTTATTATACTTCAACATAACGAAATCAAGGCATCCTTTGAAATGAGTCTACATGTGATAGGACATACATTCAATGTGCAGTTGTACAAAATGTTGGTTGGCTTTGTATCTAAACATGCTTTGATTCTCATTGCTGAAGAGTTTGATCGGATCAATGATGTGGGGTTTGATAGTGAATGTTGTGGATGTGTACTTAGACGGACTCACGGATTACCATGTGCTTGTCAATTACCCAGATATGCTATGGGTGTTATTCCTCTTATTGAAGTTCATGTTATGTGGACGAGACTAAGCTTTTCAAATTTATCTGAATGTGTTGGGCAACAATGTATCGTGCTGCACGTGGATGTACCTCGTCATATGAGGGATTAATATCCCTTCTTCCCATGCCTGAGAAGTGCTCATAAATCCATGCCTGTGTAATTCGATCATATTAATTATAAAATATTTAATACAAAAAATTATGGAATGTAACATGTGATTGCTAATTATTTGTATGGTTTCATACCTGAACAAGTGTCACATAACTGCCCAACTGCTTTGTGTTAAAGTAGGAGGCATCCCTCAACTGCTCATATAGATGTGTAAGTGCTGCTGCTCCCCATGCGTATCCACCACACATACGAAGATTGTTGAATAACAACAAGTACGAAACAGATACAGATTTGACACTTTTATCTGCAAAAAAAGTGCATCCAACCACATGCAACAAGTAAGCTCTAGCAGCACACTCCCAAACCTCTTAAGCGCAACATTCCGCATATATATCTCGAAGTCAACTCAATCGTACGTGGACGCCTCGACACTGCCTCATCTCAGCCTTCCCACGAGCCTCCTCCACCCCTAATAACTCAGTTAAAATAGTTGCAGCTCCGTTGTACTCTAAGGGCACATACGTAGGGAATTGACCCAAAATGGGGAAGAGATGACACATCATCAAGTGTGATGGTCATCTCACCTATGGGAAGGTGGAAGGAGTTTGTCTCAGCATGCCACCTTTCAACAAAGGCTGAAATCAACTCCTTGTCCCCCACCCCATAGCTTATATTGCACAGACTAAATAATCCAGAATTTTGTATAAGAACTTCAATCTCAGCATGAGGCATCCCAAATTTATGTAATTTCCTATCGTGGGATACCAATTTAAGTTCTCCCCGATCCTAATACAAAATTTGTATATATTTAATATAATTAAATCAATTTAAACAATAATTAACAAAAATAATTTAATTGAAGTTTTTTTCGTTCTTACCTAATTAAACACTACTGGATTATTTAATCCGAAAACCTATGTAATCCGGAACTATTCAAAAAAACTACCGGATTTGGAACTATTGAAAAAGACTATCGGATTATTAAATATGGAACCTAACTACACACTACCGGATTTAAAAATCTATGTGATGCGGAACAAAGACAATGCATGCTTTAAAACAATTCCTCTACAAAGAATCCGGAACTAACCTTTTCAGTGTTGGATGAAGAGGCTCAATGCTTGAACAGTGATTTGGAGTTACAATGGAAGTGAATGATGCTCCTTTGAAGGCGAGGATGGGGGCTGCTGGGAGAGGATGAAGGTCTGTTGGTCGTTTGAAGAAAAGGAGGTGAACTGTTGGTTCTTTGAAGGAGAGGGGTGGGTGCTGCCGCGCTTCTGCTGCTGGTGAAAGGAAGCAAAGTGCTAAAACAAAGTGAAAAGGGGTAAAATTAGGTTTACTTTTAAATTTTTAATATTATTTTACTGAGGGGCATAATAGTAAAATCAAGTTTACTATGGGGGTGGCTGAAGAAGGGATGGAGGTGCAGGAAGAAGCACTGTTTTTGTCATGGTTAATTCTCCCTATCAATTCAAATTTGCACCCAACACATTCATATAAAATATTCGTTTTGTTTTTAATGGTTTAAAAGTTTTTTCCTTTTGGATATTCATATCCCTAAGTTAAATGACAAAGTTCTGGATATATAAGTCTGGAACTAATATGTCACTTCTAAATTTGGCTATCTGGAAGTTTATTTCGACAACATAAATGACCTTCTTGATACCAAGTTCCGTAAGCAAATATAAATGAGTTCTGGATCTTAACTCTCAACATCATTTACAACATATCATTCTAGACATGAAAATTCGAAACTCATAACTCACTTCAAGATATAACCATCTGGAAGCTTAAATGAACCACAAAAATGACCTTATTGATATATAAATCTGGAGTATATAATAACCACTTCTGGCTTTCTATATCCGTAAGCAAATATGAAGTCAAGGGCAATGTTAAATTTTAAATTTTACATTGAGTGCATGTCTTAATAGATATGGTGCATGGAGAAATTGCCTTTGGTTATTTGCCATTCGTTTTTTTATATTTTCACCATCAGTTTTTAATATGGGCCCTTTGTTAGGCCCAATATTTCTACTATTTGCCACCTGTTTTTACATATACATTCAGCAATGTTCTTTTTTAAATTTAAAATTGAAATTTATTTTTTTGGGTACTATGCCCTAATAAATTCTAAATATCGTTATGACTGTATGCGTAATATGATATTTAATAAAATTAATTGTTTGAGTATTTATATAATTATACACATCATCTTCTACTTAATACATTTTTCTGCAAAATTTAAAAAAATGTGTTTTCTCTAAATAAAATACAAGCAAACCCTCAACAATATTAGTATATAGTTTACATTATCTCCACTTAAGCATAACTCCTAATTTTTTCATTGTAAATAAAAATACATTAGAACAAGGTTAATTGATGGACTCAAATAAAAAATTTCTTTATTTTCATGTGCATTTGTGTTTTTCTTGTGGGGAAAATAAAGTTTTACATATTTAATGAAAAAAGTACCATTTTATTATCGATATTAGGTTACTAACACCTTCGCTACACTTGACCAACTTTAGATCTAATTTAGGTTTTATACATTTTCTTTTTAATTTTATCGTAATTTTTTTAAATAAACTATGTGGCTACTTGTCTGTTTTTTTCTCTCATTTTTTTCCCGTTACCCTAGTTGGACAACACCCAAAACATTTTTCAGGGACACTTCTTAGAATGTGGCAAAGGATGATAATAATAATCCTAAACCTTGAACCATATAAACTTGTCCTTTATTTATGAATGCAAATATAGAAATTTGATATCCATGCAAACCAAAATGTGTGGCTTCATGGATTTTCTGAATCTGGGACAGATTCTAAGTCTTGTAATCAAAATGCTGTAAGGAAAAAAGTGTAAGAACATGTGGTGCACAGCCAAACACAAATGCTTGTTCATAAGTTGGGAACAAGGACAATTAGCAAGCTCAAGTACCAACAGTAGCCAAAAAAAGATGAGGTTTGACTTTGGAGGCAGACATTAATATATCTAATCGGCATCCCCACAAAACATCAAATGTTGCTGGTAAAGTACAAATATCACAAACAATGGAAGAAGTGTCAGTTCCAACCGATACCCTCTTCTTCTTTTGCCAAATGCTTCTGATCTCCATCTATCTTTTCTTTTTCTCCCCATCAAGGGATCAAACTCCTTTTTAGCAGCTACATGGACTCAACACACAGAAACAGGTATATCTGGTTTTTTTCTTTAATTTTTCTTCTGGATAAATTCTTCTCGTCAACTCCTTCACCATATATGCCATCTGACAGAATTGACTATGAAGACCTTATTTTAAAAAGGTGAAGAAGTAATAAGAACAAACTTGGTGGTGTTATACTTTGATATGTTTGTGTTGAGAAGTGGCTGCATTTGTCATCACTTCTAGTCTTAATTGTAGTTTATCAAAAGAATAAAGTGTCAAACACCAATAATTATTCAAGTCTAAGAGTTATTTATTCAAGTATAATGATCTTCAATCATATATGGGGTTATTTATATTTTTATTTAACAAACTTTACATAATATCAATTGATTTTAAGATTCATGTATCCTTAGTTCTGGTTTGTGGAGCCCACTTGACATGAGCGTACCTTGGGAGTTAGGACACACATTTTTTTGCTACTTTACTCCTACCTGACTTTGCTACACATTGCTAAGCAATGGAAGAGAATATAATAGAGTAAAAGCTTTTCTTGGCTTTAAAGCTAGAGCAGTGACATGGTCTCAACTTACACACTACTCTTCTCTCTTTGATCCACTTCTATGTAAGAAAATTTAAGATGATCACTTATATAATGTTGTCCAAAACACCATATGATATCGTGGCTAGGTAACAAACACTATGGAAACACACAAGAGATTTGGATTATGTACCATTTCCTTGGTCCTTTTTCTGACTCTTAGTAAAAGTTTAAGCTCAACTGCATTTGATGTCAGTGAATATGAAGATGGGGAAAGCGTTGATATAGCAGATTCTTTCTTAAGTTATGGGTATGTATTAGAAAACCCTCTTGTTAATTGTTCAAAAATTCTTACTTTTGTCCTTTTTAACTTTTGGTACTTAATTATATTTTTTTCCTCCCTTTTTTGGGGTTAAGAAATGAAATGGAAGACATGGAAGAAAATGAATGGCAGATGGTGCAAACTAAAGGAAACCAATTTGTGGTGAATGACCAACCTTTCTATGTTAATGGATTCAACACGTACTGGTTGATGGTATTTGCTGCAGATGAGTCTACCAGAGGAAAGGTCACTGAGGTGTTCAAACATGCATCGTCTGTGGGCATGTCAGTTTGTAGGACTTGGGCCTTCAATGATGGCCAATGGCGCGCTCTTCAGAAATCTCCATCAGTATATGATGAAGACGTGTTCAAGGTCAGTGTTTCTGAATTATCTGCTTGTTATTTTCAGTACTTTTTTATGTTCAACTAAAAACAGTATTATGATTTTGACTTCTCTTGTATAATCAATATTTTCTTCACCATTGTATTATGGCTAGTAGTTGTTAATGTTTTAAATTATGATAGTGTCAAATTTCTAGTTATATCTGTGCAGTTAAATAGCAATCCTCATGCAATTCCATTTTATTGTTGGAACCGTAGGCCTTGGATTTTGTGGTAAGTGAAGCAAAGAAATATAAAATTAGGCTCATATTATCACTGGTTAACAACTGGGAGGCTTATGGGGGCAAAGCACAGTATGTGAAATGGGGCAATGCAGCTGGCCTTAACTTGACCTCTGATGATGACTTTTTTTCACATCCAACTCTCAGAAGCTATTACCAGGCTCATGTTAAGGCAAGTAGTTCCTTACAATCTAACAGATCAAAAACCACCTTTTGTTGCTTGGGAATTGGACACTGGAATTGAAGCCTGTTTTGTTATTTGCTGCAATGCTCAACTACCTAATAACTAATTGGGTTGAGTACTATTTTTCACTGTGTAGACGGTGCTCAATAGAGTTAATACATTCACAAATATCACTTACAAGGAAGATCCAACCATTTTTGCTTGGGAACTGATGAATGAGCCTCGGTGCACCTCAGACTCCTCAGGTGATGTGTTACAGGTTTGCCCCTTCAGAACTTTTGCTTTCCATTAAAAAGAAGGTCCAGTGGAGCTATTCTTACAGTTTGTAATATCATATAATCATTGCATTCAATTAATAAGTTCCTTCCATGATATCACATCTTGTGCTCAACTGACATTGTAGGATTGGATAAAAGAAATGGCATTCTATGTGAAAAGCATTGATACAAAACATCTAGTGGAGATTGGACTGGAAGGATTTTATGGCCCGTCAACACCTCAGAGATATCAGTTAAACCCAAATGCATTTGCTCAACAGGTCGGAACTGATTTTATCAGGAACCACCAGGTTCTAGGTGTTGACTTCGCTTCTGTTCACATATATCCAGACTCTTGGTAAGTTACTAAGTTTATTCATTCAATGATGACTTTTACTATAGTATGTACAGTATCATAAAACTGAACTGCTGCAAACTCTTAGCATTCATCTTAATATCATAATCCTATTCAAGTGCATACAGATTATAAACTACATTATTGTACTATGACATAAGTGTTTCTTCTTTGCTTTTACCATTCATCCAAAAATTATCTGAAATCCAGCATGAGTATGAGAGTTTCTGACTATGAATTAATTACCTTGCCAAAGGATTTCACAATCAATTGCTGATTCCCACCTCCCATTTATAAAGTCTTGGATGGAAGCTCACATAGAGGATGCAGAAAAGTATCTTGGAATGCCTGTTGTTTTTGGTGAGTTTGGTGTGTCTGCAAAAGCTCCTGGCTTCAATTCATCATACAGAGACAACCTTGTAAACACTGTGTACAAGACAATCCTAAACTCTACCAAGAAAGGAGGTAGTGGTGCTGGAAGCCTTGTGTGGCAGCTCTTTCCCGATGGAACGGATTACATGGATGATGGGTATGCAATTGTTCTCTCAAAATCACCTTCCACATCAAGCATTATATCCCTTCAATCCACAAGGCTAGCCCTCTTCAATTCCTTGTGCTCTAAGAAATGCCGTTGGGGTTGTAAGAAGCGAAATGTGTTGGAAAAAGTACTCTATCATGACGAACTCTAATACCATATGTGGAAAGTTGCAAACTTCTCGTGATGCATCCAAGATAATAGCTTCAGTATGAAAACGATACTCCAGAAAAAAGTGAAGAGAAGAGATAAACATGGGTATGCAGCATACAATTCTGTTTGTATTGATGCCAATAGTTATACTTTTGTATGTTCTGATAGTTGTGTGGCAATTTGTAAAATAAGCTAGTAATTTTGGTGTGGAGAACTATGTTATTATATCAGTGACAACTCTTACAAGAAGCACAATTTCGTACAAGAATACTATTAAGATGAAAGAACTATATGGAACTAAATACATAATATCATCCTGGATGTAAGTATGTAACTTCGTCTGGTATGTGTCAATAGACTGCAGCTCTACTTGGCTGTATGTCCCGTTTCAAGCATTGAACTCAAAGTTATGGTCTTACAGACAAGGTCCACCAATCTTCAAGCATTCACCTTTTGTAGAAAGAAACCTCTTACAACCACTATGTGCTCCCGTTTGAAATTGTTGTCAAATAGGTTACAATGAAAGATATAAATGTATATTGCAGCAATAATTTTTCCCTCTGTATGCTTTGATGTCCCCAGGCTTATCAAATGCCTGAAATTGAGTAGAAAATTTCCCCTTAAACTTAGGGAGGAAAATCCGAACACAAAAAATGGAACAAAGTCTTATAATTGATGGTGTTGAATTCACATGTTAGGCACGCTGGCTGTGGAACACCTCTGAATTCAAATGTGCTCCTCCTCCTCCTCCTCCTGATGAAAGAAATTTCTTAAAATAACATTCCCTTAGAGGACTTCAATCAAAAGTGATATGATTCCTATTTCTATTATAAAAAAAGAACTGGGATAAACAAAAGAGAAAAAGAAGGCAAAGGATATGGGAAAAAATATTTCTTCTATTTTATTTTCCTTAATTAAATCAAAACAAAAAGTCTCAATATATATACAAGCAATACACTCATTCTAGATAGCTAAAGAGATAGAATGTAAAATAAAGAGTCAATAAAGACTAGAATAAGAAAAGACAAAACAAAGACTAGACATATGTAGAAAGAGAAACAACTAAGAATTAGAAAAGACAAAATTAATATTAGTTTCCTTCTAGAAGCCTTGTATCCATATCCTTTGTTAAGTTCTTACACCAAAAACAAATGAGTGATCCCTCCTGTCATATTACCAGTAACCCAAAAACTAAACAAACCTGTTGTTTGTACACTGAGAAACTACCTTTCGGGTTAACTAGCAATTTTTACATCACCTTGTGAGGCAAAAGAGAATGCCCAGATACAGGTAGCTCACAAAAGTGATTTTCATTCATTCTAAATTATCTTGCTTGGTTTCTTGCCAAGGAAACAGTAGATAACTCTAGATACAATTTCGGAAGACAGCATAAGGGCAGCATGAGGAAATAGAAATCTTATCTATCAAACTTGACTAGACAAATTTGAAAGATAACCAGTGATTAAAAAAATGAATGAATTAAAAATGAAACAGTATACCCACATTGCTAAGCAGCTCACTTTCTGCTCAAGCTTAGTTTTGAAAGTACTGCAGCTGCCTGATCACCACCCAGAAGAAAATAGGGATGTCTCAGAGCTGCGGCAGCAGATAAACGTCCTCTTCTTAGGGAACCTCTCTCAGATACAAGCTTTGTAGCTAAGTCCCACCCTCTACCAGATTCACTATCTAGAATTTGGAAGTCAGGCCTGCTGCGAGTATAGTCCCTCCATTTTTTCAAATCAAATCCACAGTTTTTTAGTTCCAAGTTGAAATTCTTCAAAGCAGCTGAAGACCTTAAAGATGGTATTGCCATTTGAAGAAGTACAATCCCAGCTGAATACATATCAAACAAATCAGGGCTGTTTAACTGCAACAATAATCACATAACTCCACTTTAGCACTTCCTCAGCAAAACAAAATACAAGTGGAATAAACCAGTACGTGACTAAGACATTAACGAATCTTTTAGTTAATGTTCCTTATTAAGAAGTGAACTTTAAGCCTAACTCAATCTTATAAAACCAACTTAAGGACAAACATATTGGTACTTGAATTGGTCTATCTGATAAGTGCCAATGTATAGTTTTTATGATTGAGAAAATTGAACACTTTGGAACTTAATTGTTGCTTAATGTAAGAAAATTACCCTAATCTAAGAATTATTGAATCTGATTATATATTTTTTGAACCAAGAAACAAATGAAGAAATTTAATCTCAATTTTTGTGAAAATTGCAGATGAATATGAAGCATTGAAAGAATGTATTCAAGCTGGCATTGAAAGAGAAAAAAAGTAAAAACTTAATTGGATCACAAGAAGATTTAGCTCAAGCTAGAGGATTTAGCTCAAGCTAAAACTGTCCAGAGTTGATTAAATGTGCAGTACTGATCTAGCTCAGGCTAGAATCGCTAGCTTGAGCTAAAGTTGATTATATAAATTCTGAAACATATCTCAAAACCAGCGGTGGAAAACAGATTAGGTTTTTTAGAGAGAGACTAGTGAGAGAAAGGGAAGAAACCTCTGTTCTTAGGAGAAGAACTTGCTCTGATCAGCCCTTCTTATGCAATCCAGATCAAGAATGAAGATTGGAGGAGCTGTCATGAGTGGCTAAGTTCTTTCTATCTTGGGATTGAATGTAATTTATCTTGATCAAATGTATTCTTGGTGATATATATATAAAATTCTCTTTTCTACTTGTTCTTGGTATTTTCGTTTTATGCTTATTGCTTGATTCTGTCTGATCAATAGAGTCTTGATTTTGATCCTTAAATTTAACTGGAAAGTACCTTTAAGGATCTGAAATAGACGAAAATGCTTGATAACTTGTAATGCTAGGAATAGATTTCAGGTTATTGATTGCATGATAATTCTGTTCCTAAAGCTGGATGATTTGTTAAATATGTGAGGAATCAATGTTTAAGAAATTATCTTATGAATTTCATCTGTGAGGGATCAAGATGAATGACTTTAAATTAAGCATCAAGAATAAGTAGTTTTGAGTATTATATATTGTATTATTTCAAAATACAGATGATTGAGATAAACGCAATTCAATCCCAAGTATCTTTCTCTATATTTGATAAGTTGGTTTTGTTACATCCAGAATCAAACCCTAAATCTTTGAGTTCTTGTGAAATCTTTAATTTGGTTATGAACAAAGTCTCAAAATTATTTTCTATACTTAATGAGTTTTAAAACATAACATCTTAATTAGAATTGTTCCCTGTGGGTTCGACATTCGTACTTTAAAGAGTACTATATTACAGTTGATTCGGTACACTTGCCGAGAAAAATCAACAAGTTTTTGGCGCCGTTGCCGGGGAACAATTTCTTTTAAGAATATCTGAAGTATAACTCATTGAGTATTGTGAATATTCTGTTTTCTTTGTGAATATACACTTGTTTATATCTTATTTTTTTTATCCTGTGTTAATCCTTGCTTGAGTTGTCTTAGATACATGCTATTAAGAGGACAGGTTCTTGAAGATCAATTGGAATTTGATCCAGAAATTGAGAAGACAGCTAGAAGAAATCAGAGCAAGAAGAGAGAAGAAAAGAAGAAGCAAGGACAAGCAAAAGGAGAATCTTCCAACACTCTTAACTCACACAATCAAACAGAGTTCCAAATGGCTGAAAATAGACAAAATCCACCTAGAAGGACATTGGGAGACTATGCTATGCAACAAGGACCAAGGCATTTCTCCAGCATAGTCATACCTCCTGCCACCAAATCATTAGAAATGAAGCCAGCTTTTCTTAGCTTAATCAGCACTCATCAATTCACTGGAATGGATCATGAAGACCCTTATACTCATCTATCCACATTCTATGAGTTGGTTGGGACCATGGGCTTCAAGGAAAATGATATTGAATCTGTTTATCTGCGTCTATTTCCTTTCTCACTTGCAGGAAAAGCAGAAGAGTGGTTAAAGTCGCATCCAAACCAGAGTCTAAGTAGCTGGAATGATGTAGAAGAGAAATTCCTACACAGATTCTTCCCACTCTCTCGATACATCAAGGCTAAGTCTGATATCTCCACATTCAGGCAAGGGCCAGAAGAACCTTTTTGTGAAGTTTGGGAACGCTTTAAAGTGATGTTAAGAAGATGTCCTAATCATGGCTTTGAGGATATTGCTCAGTTGAACATATTCCACAATGGTTTGAGGCCTGATACTAAAATGATCTTGGATGCTGCAGCAGGAGGTACAATGATGAGTGTTGATGCAGAACAAGCTACAAGAATCATTGATGCCTTAGCCTCAACAGATTACCAAGCTCAACATGATAGATATTCAGTGCAAAAGAAAGGGGTGTTGGATCTTAGTACTTCAGATGCAATTTTAGCACAAAACAAGATTTTGACTCAGCAAATTGAGGCATTAACCAAGCAAATGTCAAAACTGCCTCAACAATTACATGCAGTAAATTCTCCTTCAATTCAGAATCAAGCTTTGAAGTGTGATTTTTGTGGGGGAAATCATCTTAATGGCCAATGCTCTTACCAAAATCCATCAGAGGAAGAGGTTCAGTATATGAATAATCAAGGAAGGCAAGGTGGCTTTGCATATAATTATCCAAATAACATGGCTCAAGGATGGAGGAATAATCCAAATCAAGGATTTGGGTGGAAGCAAGAGGCTGGATCATCTAACAGACAAGTCCCTTATCAGCAGCAACCACATTATCCTTCCGTTCATGAGAGAACATCCAAATTGGAGGATACTTTTGAGAAATTCATGCAAGCCTCTCTATCTAATCAGAAAAATACTGAAGCATCAATAAGAAATTTAGAGACACAGGTGGGGCAGCTGGCTAAACAGATAGCTGATAATCAAGGAAGTCAATTTTCAGCCAATACACAAACCAATCCCAAGGAGCATTGCAATTCTATCACTACCAGAAGTGGGATAGTTATAGGAAAAGGAATTGGGAAAAACTTAGTTGTTGGGGAGGAGGTTTTAAAAGATAAAGAGAGTGAAAAAGAACAGAGTGAGTGTGAGGGAGGAGAAAGAAGGAATAAGGAAGATGTTGTACATATTGGAGAGAAAATAGAAAAAAATCAAAAAAGTGAAAAACAAGAGAGGAGTGTTCCTATAAAAGATGTACCTTATCCACATGCTCCTACAAAGAAATGCAAGGAAAGACAATTTGCAAGATTTATGGATATTCTCAAAAGATTGCAAATTAACATTCCATTTACTGAAGCTTTAAAGCAAATGCCTACATATGCTAAATTCATGAAGGAATTATTGACAAAGAAAAGAAAAATCAATGATCAGGAGATAGTTGAATTGGAAGCTGGATGCAGTGCTATAATTCAAAAATCATTACCACAGAAATCCAGAGATCCTGGGAGTTTCACTTTGCCGGTTACCATAGGAAATCTCACTGTTGGAAAGGCATTATTGGATCTTGGAGCTAGCATTAATTTGATGCCTTTATCAATGCTGAAGAAAATTGGAGATGTAGAAGTGAAACCAACAAGAATGACTTTGCAGTTGGCTGATAGATCAATCAAATATCCACATGGAATAGTTGAAGATCTATTGGTAAAGGTAGATAAATTTCTATTCCCAGTAGATTTTGTTGTAATGGATATTGAAGAAGATGTTGATGTACCTTTAATACTGGGAAGACCATTCATGAAAACTGCCAAAGTTATAATTGATGTAGACAAAGGAAGATTGAAGGTTTGTGCTCAAGATGAAGAAGTAAGCTTTAATGTTTTTGAAGCAATGAAATATTCAAATGATCAGAAAGAGTGTTTCAGAGTGGATGTGATTGTTGTTGAACCTTCAATGATGTTAATCAGGCGTCAAGTTATATGACGTTAAACGAGCGCTTGCTGGGAGGCAACCCAGTGTTTTATTTTGAAATGTGTCTTTAATTTTTGTTTTGATTTAGTAGTATGTTTTAATATTTGATGTCTTTAAAACCAATTTGATATGTGAAATGGTCATGTAGGTTTTGAAATGTTTGGTGAAATGAATGGATGGAAAAAAGCTTAGAAAGGTTTGAGACTTTTGGCAAAGACAAAATGAAAATTTTCAAGAAAATTTCATTGCAGGGTAATTTTAGCTTAAGCTAGAACTTCTAGCCTAAGCTAAATATGCAGAAAAAGAAGAAAAAAAATTGTTCTGCAACTTTCGCTTGAGCTAAACTGGGCTAGCTTGAGCTAAAACAAATCTGTTGCTCTCTGCCAAATTTTAGCCTGAGCTAAAATGAGCTAGCTTAAGCTAGAACAAATTTGTTGCTCTCTGCCAAATTTTAGCCTGAGCTAAGAAGCTCTAGCCTAAGCTAGTGAGATTTCTAAAAAAAAAAAAAAAAAAAAAAAAAAAACTGCAGCATTTTATAAAAATCACATTTTGAAAATCCTGCACCCTAACTCAGTTTCAGAAGCACCCTCTGTTCTAAAAAAATCCCAAAGCTTCCATCTACATAATCATTCTCAAACAAACATTTCATCTACATTGTCATTATCAAGGTAAGTAATTACTCTTCTCCATAATCATTTTCATTGCCATTTCCATTCAACCAAACCCAGTCATGCATGTTTCTGCTTCCAGTTCACAGTTTCGTTTTTAAATTGAAAGATTCAATCTTTTTGAAATTTCAATGTCTTGATGTTGAATAGGATTGTGGAATAGGATAATCAATGTTAAGCACTGTCTTCCATGGATTAAATACCAAAAATTACTCATTCAATGCCATTCTATATTATGCATAACAAGTGTTTGTTAAAATGTCAATCAAATAAAACACTTTGGTTTGAGAAATGCTTATTCTTACATGTGCAGAAAAATGAGTCACACCAAATCCACATCTGGTATTAAATAATCTGTCGTTGACACCCACTGAATTTCATGATTATCTATCTTGGCCTGGGGACAGGCACAATTTTTCAGGGGAGGCAGGAACATATGGAGTTGGGACTAGAGTTGAAGATACACCAGAAATGGCAGCTGAACCAACTGGAGCAGCAACAAATGATGAACATTCAAGTTCAGAATGATGATGTTGGCACAGAGCGGAACAAAATCACAAGAGGAGATTGATACTTATCATGCACAATGAACAAAAAACTGGTTTTATCTTTTTGTTTAACTTTACTTTCAGTTTAATTTAGTAAGTTGACTTTAACAGTTTAGTTTAATATTTCTTAATTTAGCTTTTGTTGATGGCAAGCTTAAGTTAGTATAGTGGTTGATGTTTGCATATTTTGTGAAATCTTGTATATAGATGATGGTATATTTTTTTTGGAAAAAGAAATCAAACCATAATTCTAAATTAGAACAACCAAATGGATTAATCATGGTCTTAATTTAAAAAAGAATGTGTGGTTGGAACCATCACTCAAATTGAGAAAGGATAGTAATGTGTAAAAGTTGGAACAAGGTAAATAGTTGAAAGCAATGTCTGAGAACAAATGAGGAATTGAAATTAGCCAACCAAGTGAGAGTGTGAAACTTTTAAACAGTTTGAGAGACTTTCACTAGTGAAGACTTAATTGAGGTTGCCTAATTTTCTAGTCAATTTGCATCACAAAATCAAATATGGAGAGGATTGAGGCATGTTTAATAGAGTGGAGGTGAGAAAACTCAGAACCAAACAGCTAACCTTTGCAATATATGATGAAATGTGCAGAAAAATAACCCTTTTTGAGCCAAATTTGTTTTATTGCACCCTAGCTTCTGATATACATATATTGTCCTACCTTGTGGTATGCTAACAAAAGGAGAGCATAGGTGCAATTCAAATTTCTATAATTAAAAGAATTGGGTTTGGTGTGGCTGCTGGGATTTTAAGAATGAAAAAAAAAAGAGAGAAAAAAGGAATGACAAAATTATCCAAATTCTCATTCTCTTTTCTAAAAAAAAAAAGAAAAAAAAAGAAAAAGAAAAGCAAAGGGGATTACAAAAATAGAAAAAGAAGCAATCTGAATGAATCTTATGGAAGGGATAATGGATAACACAATTAGAAAGTGAATTGCAAATATGCTAATCTTTTGTTAAGTGTGCATTTTGTTATCCTGGAAAAACCAAATTTTCTTTGTAACTCAGCCTCATTACAACCTGAAAAGACCTCAAGATCTATGTTTGTGAAAGTGTTTGTAATCAACTGGAAATGAAGGGCCACCTTAAATTAACTTGGAATTCAGTGAAAAAAAGAGGGAAAACACTCACCAGTGAGGAATGAAGAGAGAAATTCCTAAGTTTGATTCTCAGTGAAGAGTAACAATTGTTTACCTTGGAAATTGAATATATTCTTATCCTGTCTTGGTTTGAATTGATAGGAAACACCATAATTTTTTGTTGAATTATCTTGTGCTCTTTCCATGAAGTTGTTCTGATATTAAACTATAGATTTGATTTCTAAGGATTTTGGGGAAGAATGAACTCATATTTTTTTTTTTGGGATTCAATTACTTTGCTTGAGGACAAGCAAGATTCTAGGTTGGGGGGAATTTGATAAGTGCCAATGTGTAGTTTTTATGATTGAGAAAATTGAACACTTTGGAACTTAATTGTTGCTTAATGTAAGAAAATTACCCTAATCTAAGAATTATTGAATCTGATTATATATTTTTTGAACCAAGAAACAAATGAAGAAATTTAATCTCAATTTTTGTGAAAATTGCAGATGAATATGAAGCATTGAAAGAATGTATTCAAGCTGGCATTGAAAGAGAAATAAAGTAAAAACTTAATTGGATCACAAGAAGATTTAGCTCAAGCTAGAGGATTTAGCTCAAGCTAAAACTATCCAGAGTTGATTAAAGGTGCAGTACTGATCTAGCTCAGGCTAGAATCGCTAGCTTGAGCTAAAGTTGATTATATAAATTCTGAAACATATCTCAAAACCAGCGGTGGAAAACAGATTAGGTTTTTTAGAGAGAGACTAGTGAGAGAAAGGGAAGAAACCTCTGTTCTTAGGAGAAGAACTTGCTCTGATCAGCCCTTCTTATGCAATCCAGATCAAGAATGAAGATTGGAGGAGCTGTCATGAGTGGCTAAGTTCTTTCTATCTTGGGATTGAATGTAATTTATCTTGATCAAATGTATTCTTGGTGATATATATATAAAATTCTCTTTTCTACTTGTTCTTGGTATTTTCGTTTTATGCTTATTGCTTGATTCTGTCTGATCAATAGAGTCTTGATTTTGATCCTTAAATTTAATTGGAAAGTACCTTTAAGGATCTGAAATAGACGAAAATGCTTGATAACTTGTAATGCTAGGAATAGATTCCAGGTTATTGATTGCATGATAATTCTGTTCCTAAAGCTGGATGATTTGTTAAATATGTGAGGAATCAATGTTTAAGAAATTATCTTATGAATTTCATCTGTGAGGGATCAAGATGAATGACTTTAAATTAAGCATCAAGAATAAGTAGTTTTGAGTATTATATATTGTATTATTTCAAAATACAGATGATTGAGATAAACGCAATTCAATCCCAAGTATCTTTCTCTATATTTGATAAGTTGGTTTTGTTACATCCAGAATCAAACCCTAAATCTTTGAGTTCTTGTGAAATCTTTAATTTGGTTATGAACAAAGTCTCAAAATTATTTTCTATACTTAATGAGTTTTAAAACATAACATCTTAATTAGAATTGTTCCCTGTGGGTTCGACATTCGTACTTTAAAGAGTACTATATTACAGTTGATTCGGTACACTTGCCGAGAAAAATCAACACTATCCAAAAACTGTTTGAGAGCCAAAAGAGCTCGACAAAAACTGTCCTTAAGGTTGAGTTAAACTTAAAGTCCACTACTTAATACTCCAAAATTAGAAGATTCTTAATTAGGAGTTCTCAAATTTTAATTTACAGAAGAATTATATTTTTGTGAACTGATCTTAGCCAATATGCTGCTTTAACCAACTCGATAAAATCAGTAATCCCTACAGAAGAACCATAATTTGACTTCACGAATAGGGTAGTAGTAGTATACCTGCCAAAGGATTGGAGAAAGGAAAGCAGCAATTGGTTCTGGTGGTGGACTTAGTGTTTCTTCTGGAAGTACATATAATTCTGGGGGGCAGTAGTCAGGATCCAAAAGGGTACGGTTGGGAACATAATTCTTTCCAATCCGCAAGTCTGTTGCTGCACCAAAATCAATGAGTTTAATCTGCCCTCGTTTAGTAACCACTAAGTTGGCTGGCTTTACATCCCTGTGAACAATGCCAGTATCATGAATTTTCCTCAGAGATGTAATGATCTGCCGCATTATTTGTTTGATGATCAATGCATTTCTTTTTGAAGAGTCCACACCTTGCAGGACACGTCCAAACATCACAGATTCTAAGTTTGAAGGGAAGTTGCGATCCTTCATGTAATCACCAAGAGTACGATCTCCCTATGACACATGGAACTCTCCAATTAATGAAGTAAATGGAGGAATAAATTAGACTAAGATGGCAATTTAATTTATATTTTCAAGAACATCATACAAATAACTTTTTTGTAAAACTCCTGACAGTTAAATAGTTATGATTAGTTCATCTAAGGCTATTGTTTATGGAATAGAAATACAAGCTAGAGCACCTCAAACTTCCAAACAAGCCATTTTCCACCTTTTGTAAACTGTGAATTTGTTTGATCAGCTACAAAACTTCCCAGGAAGTCAGCACATGTTTCGGGAGCTGCCCTAGATAGCCTGTAATTGAACCACTCCTCATAATCACCAAACTCCTCAGCGCCTTGAATTCCCACCTTAACCTGCACATCCCATTAGTCAGCTGCAAAATACTTTCTATAGACTAATAATCTAAAACCGGATGATGGATATTCAGAAAATCAAGTATCCAATTTTCTGGTTTAAACATTTGAATTATACATCTTCCCTCTCTTGATCAGAAAACAAGAATTTATAATAGAGAACAAAGACAGAATGAATAATGATCAAGGGTTGGTGGACTGCAACATTCAAATATCATCCAGCCATCAAATCAAAGAACAAAACCACAACTAAAAGTAAGGTTTTTCCAATATCTCCATATCAATTCAATGCAGGAAATACTGCTATATTCAGCATCTTGAATAGGCTATCTAGTTCCTACCCCACCCCCTTCCCACACACTAACCTAGATAACATGTTGAGAAAACAGTTCAATTGAATTCAAACAGAGCAAATAATAAAAAAGGATAAAATTTAGACAAGTTCTTTAAGCATTGCTCTCCTATCGGATGTGTTATGAATCAGTATAATTTACCGAAGGTAAAACTCTATCTAAGTTCGTGCATACAACAAACAAACACCAACATAAGATCACTGTTCTTTACTTCCTTAAAAAAGTTCCAACAACAATACCTTTTTAAGAATGACTTTATCCTTAGACTTGGCTTCCACCGGCGTTGCCTTGCCTCTCCCCCTCTTCTGCACAACATCAAGACTCCCACCATTCCCATTCCCATTCTTGGGAACCAAAACACCCGAATAGACAACACCAAAAGACCCTTCACCAAGCTTTTCTCCAACCACAAAGTCACTCCTCTTCAAGTTCCTCCTTCCAACCAAACTGTCGAACCCCAGTTGAAGAGGGGCCAAAAGGTACGCATCAATGGCACCAACAAGCACACCTGGTCTCGCAGTCAGGTAAATCCACGTCAACCCACCAAACACGAGAACCCCCCACCTCTGCATGTCAGATAAGCTTTCAGTCACTCTTTCAAACTGCACTATTCCTGATTGGATACTTTGAAACTGGTCCATGCCAACACTGTTCTCCACCAACCCTTTGGCCACCTCACCAAACAGTGCATGGCACTTTGCAGAGTTGCTCTTCACACGGTGGTTTGAGTTTGGCAAGAAAGAAGCATTGTTTGGTGTGGTGAGCTTCAAGGGAGAAGCCATTTGGCTGTGTTTGAGCGTGGAAGTAGCAGTTGGAGTTGGAGGGAGCAGAGAAGCCATTGGGTGATGATGCTTCTCAGATCAGAGGTACCACTTCTTCTTCTTCTTCTTCACTTTATCCACTGCTTCTCTTGGTCCAAATTTAAGACCTCATCCATCAAACTTGAAGCCACAGAAAAATATTAAACACGTGCAACACTTTATTTACATTTATGGAAAATCATTTTTTTATGCACAATTTTATTGAAATATTTTATAACCTCATTTCATTATAAAATATGCTCAATTTTACAATAAATTCATGTTAAGTAAAAAAAATATACATACATTATTTAAATGCGCCCTGAAATTTATAATTTTTTAAAGTAAAATGTACATTTCGCTTAAATTTTATTATCTTAAATTCTAACAAAAAGTACATTTGCCAACTATACAAAATATAGTGACAAAGAACAAGTAATAGATGTTGTATTCTTGCTATATATATTGTTCGTAAAAATGTATCTAAAATTAATAATAATGAAGAATTAAAAATATATTTTCTTGAATAAAAAAATAAGTGATTTTTGTTTGAATGTTGCGGCAGTCTGAAACGGAATTGGTGGTTGCCCCGCTTCCTTCTCAATTGCCAACTTTAATCTTACAATTTATTTATTATTATCAATTTAATTATTACATTACTGTGTTATTATTACTATATTTTTACGAATATAGTAATAACAAAGTGAGTTTTTACGAATTTTTATTACTATATTTTTACGAATATTATTATTACTATAACAAACAAAGTGTTATTTATTAGTATATTATTATTATTATTATTACACTTTTATTGTTAATTTGTTATTATATTTTTATACGATCGTTCTGTAAGTATTCTGTTCCATCTAACGGTTTTCTTTAGCCGTTCCGTTCCATTCCGCGGGGGAACGCAAATCCCATCCCATTCTCCCTGCATTACCATTTCATTTGCATTTGCATTTGCATTTTCATTACATCAACTTCTTCATCTTCACCTCCAACCAATCCCTTTCCTCTTCTCCTCGATTGCACACTGTGTTTTCTTCAAGGTCAGGTTTTCTGTTTCGGTTTCCACATTTCTTCGTTCATTTGCTTATTGTTTAATTGTTGTTGTCATCGTTCATCCAATTTAATGGTTTGTTGTTGTTGTTGTTGCAGCAGGAGGGGGAGGGGGAGGAACAATCTTCAACATGGATGCAATTTGCAGTGCAATCGGAATGAGGTGATTTTGCCGCCAATTTGGGCTCGAAGGCCCACTAGGTGCGTCATTTGTTTCGATTTCTGTTATTTGTTTGATTTTCTGATTGCGTGGAAGAGAAGATGATTGTTCGTTGTTGATGTAATGTTTTGAATCTGGTTGGAATTGCATAGCCTTGTTCAGGATAGGCTTGCCAATGTACTGAACAAGTTTTGAATTTGAGTGCACCACGTTAGGGGGGATCGTGGAGTGCTATGGAACATAATGCCCCACATGTTCCCCCTTCTGAAACTTCCCATTCTCGCCGCCACAGGGTTCGTCCCAAAAGCAGCGTCCAATTTGATGATAACATCATCATACATGATGACAATGCCAACCTCATCTATGTTAATGATCCCGTCAAGACTAATGAAAAGTATGAGTTTTCTGGGAATGCCATCCGAACCAGCAGATACACTCTTCTCACCTTCTTGCCCAAGAATCTGTTCATTCAGTTTCACCGGGTTGCTTATCTCTATTTCCTTGCCATTGCTGCCCTGAATCAGCTTCCTCCGCTAGCTGTTTTCGGCCGAACCGTCTCCCTTTTCCCCTTATTGTTTGTGCTTTGCGTCACTGCTATCAAGGATGCCTACGAGGATTGGCGCAGGCACAGGTCGGATTGCCATGAAAACAATCGTGAGTGTCTGGTTCTTCAATCGGCTCAGTTCCGTTCCAAGAGATGGAAAAATGTACAGGCCGGTGATGTGGTTAAAATCTTTGCAGATGGGATGATTCCTGCTGACGTGGTCTTGTTGGGAACAAGCGATCCGAGTGGGGTTGCCTATATTCAGACAATGAATTTGGATGGTGAATCGAATTTGAAGACACGGTTTGCCAAGCAAGAAACAGCTTCATTGGTTTTGCCAGATGCTTGTGCTGTCGATGGAGTTATTAGATGTGAGCCACCTAATCGGAATATCTATGAGTTCACTGCCAACATGGAGTTCAATGGCCATAAGATTCCCCTTAACCAGTCAAACATTGTACTGCGTGGTTGCATGCTGAAGAACACGAATTGGATAATTGGTGTTGTGGTCTATGCAGGACAGCAAACAAAAGCAATGATGAACAGCGCAGCTTCCCCTTCCAAGAGAAGCAAACTGGAAAGTTACATGAACAGAGAAACTTTGTGGTTGTCAGTTTTTCTTTTTATCATGTGCGCAGTTGTTGCCCTTGGGATGAATCTCTGGCTGATACGCCACGAGGATCAGCTTGATACCTTGCCTTACTACAGAAAAAAATTCTTCGACAATGGGCCAAATGAGGGAAGGAAATACAGGTACTATGGGATAACAATGGAAACATTCTTCTCCTTTTTGAGCTCTATTATTGTGTTTCAGATAATGATACCAATATCTCTATATATCACAATGGAGTTAGTTCGATTGGGTCAGTCGTACTTCATGATAGAGGACAAGGATATGTATGATACTAAATCTGGATCAAGGTTCCAGTGTAGATCATTAAATATAAATGAAGATTTGGGTCAAATACGCTACGTGTTTTCTGACAAGACAGGAACTCTAACAGAAAACAAAATGGAGTTTCAGAGAGCCAGTATACATGGAAAGAACTACAGGGGCTCCTTGCTTACAGATGATAAAAGTACAGGTATTTTTTTCTTTAGTTGGGCTTCACTTGGGGTCATTATGTAATTCCAGTTTGCTTAAAGATGTGGTAGCGATGCTTTTATCTCTGTCCTGCTGATATAGTTTGAAATTTTCCGAAAAGCTTTATATGTGTTGCACTGAGATCATGAGAATTTTTTTGATTTTTCATGGAAGTTTGAGTAATGCGCTATTCATTTCCCAGTAGCTCGATGTTCTCTTGGGCTTTCATTTTCTATTTGTTTACCTCAATAAATCCTGGGATTGACTTGTGGAATATGTTTCATTCATTCATATCTAAAGCTCTATAATTATGTATGACTTATTTTCAGTTTTCAAAATTTCCGCCTCATCTTAGAGTTGTCTGATGAAATATCCATACCCTCAATAAAATTTTTCTATCATCCACCATTTGATTATGTTGTATTGTATGTTTGAGCTGAATGACTACTTGATTTCTCATTAGAATCATCTATAAGCTTATGATGCGATGGAAATTTGACAGTATATGCATCACAAACCAATTTTGGTAATGTTTTGCAGAAGCGGCAGCAGCCAATAATGGTAAACGAAAATGGAACCTCAAATCTGAAATTGCTGTTGATTCTGAACTAATGGCATTGTTGCAGAAAGACTCAAATTTAGATGAAAGAATTGCTGCTCATGAGTTTTTCCTCACATTGGCTGCTTGTAATACTGTGATCCCCATTCTCAGTAGTAGTAAAGTTTCCAGTTGTGAAAAAGATGAATCAAATCAAGACATAGAAGGTATTGATTACCAGGGAGAGTCTCCTGATGAACAAGCTCTAGTTTCAGCTGCATCTGCATATGGATATACTCTATTTGAGCGAACATCTGGAAACGTTGTTATTGATGTCAATGGTGAGAAACTCAGGTAAATAGTGACCTCCATTTTGGTGGGAGACTATGTGCTTTACTTTCCAAAATGTTTTTCGGCTTTTATATTTTATGAAATTGAATTATATTTACATTGCATATACAAGTGCATCCTTTTATGCTTTGTGTGGTTTACATTCAGTTAATCATTTTTGTGTGCATTATTATAGGTTGGATGTATTGGGCCTGCACGAGTTTGATAGTGTGCGAAAGAGGATGTCTGTTATTATCCGGTTTCCTGATAATGCTGTTAAGGTGTTGGTTAAAGGCGCTGACACTTCTATGTTTAGCATTTTAGCACCTGACTCTGAAGGAAACAATCGCATACAGCATAAAACTCAGAGTCATTTAAATGAATATTCTATGCAAGGTTTACGAACTCTTGTAGTAGGCTCCAGGGATCTTTCAGATGCTGAATTTGAGGAGTGGCAAAACATGTATGAAGATGCAAGCACTTCATTGACTGATCGAGCTGCAAAACTACGTCAAACAGCGGCTCTAATAGAATGCAAGCTAAAGCTACTTGGAGCAACTGGAATTGAGGACAAGCTACAAGAGGGTGTGCCAGAAGCCATTGAGTGCATTCGGGAAGCTGGAATCAAGGTCTGGGTTCTTACTGGTGATAAGCAAGAGACTGCAATTTCAATTGGTCTTTCTTGTAAACTTCTGAATGGAGATATGCAGCAGATAATTATAAATGGCACTTCAGAGGTTGAGTGCAGAAAGCTATTGACTGATGCTATAGCTAAGTATGGGTTACAATCTTCGAGTAGAGAACATCAGAATCTGAAGCGCAAAACTGATTCTAGACATGGTTGCCCTGATATTCACAATGACACAAAATCATTGGGCTTGCCCAAGTCAAATGCAGGAAAGGAAGAAGGAACTACTTCTCAATTGGCACTCATAATTGATGGAACCAGTTTAGTTTATATTTTGGAGAAGGATCTGCAGTCAGAGGCAAGATTAACCTTGCTCACTTAAAGTTTTCATTGGGAATATTTACGTATATTGGAAAACATAAGCTTAATTTATTTAAGTGCATGCACAACTGTTTAGATTGGTATCAATAATTTCATGGCAAATATTTACTGTTTTCCCTTTTCCTTTCTACAGCTTTTCAACCTTGCAACTTCCTGTAGGGTTGTGCTATGCTGCCGTGTTGCACCCTTGCAGAAAGCAGGAATTGTTGATCTGATAAAAAGCCGCACAGATGATCTGACATTAGCTATTGGTGATGGTAAGTTCTTCACAATGATACGAAATTCGTATACTTTACATTTGTACTTTCTTGGGGTGCCTGAGTGATGATTAGTAGTTGAGGTCATCAAGATTCTTTTGCATGTAACTTGTTATTTATATGAACAGATGCACTTTTTTTAAATGAAGATTTTCAGTATCTAACTTATGACCTCTTCTGTTTTTTTTTTCTTACTTTGGACAGGGGCAAATGATGTGTCAATGATCCAAATGGCAGATGTTGGTGTTGGAATATGTGGGCAGGAAGGGCGCCAAGCTGTTATGGCATCAGATTTTGCTATGGCACAATTCCAGTTCTTGAAAAAATTGCTTCTGGTTCACGGGCACTGGAATTATCAGCGTGTTGGTTATCTAGTTCTGTACAACTTTTACCGCAATGCTGTCTTTGTGTTGATGCTATTCTGGTATGTATGGCTTTTTTTCATACCGCTGGCTGACTTCCACCAGTTTGTTTAATATAATTAGTCTTTCTTTTATCTTGTAGATTCATTCTTGTGCTCAGCATATATTTTTTTTTCTGTTATCTTCTCTTAAATGTTTTATGCATGGACTTGAACTTAAAAATTGATATTTTCATTATTTTTCCTAAATTCCTACATCTAGGTTCAACTGGGAAAAGGAATTTATCCATGTTATGTTTGTATGTTAACATTTGTCAATGAAGTAGGCCACTAAGAATAGTCTGATTCTGGCTGTATGCTATGCGATCCATGTTCAAATTTGTAATATATTGGAGGATGTATTGCCAATTCCTGGGCTTAGTGATAGAAGTCATTTAATTTACATAATGATATTTTATAAAAAATTTATTGATTCTATCACGGTATCATCGTTGTCCGTAGGTATATATTATGCACTGCTTTTTCTACAACTTCTGCATTGACAGAGTGGAGCAGTGTATTTTATTCTGTGATATACACATCTATCCCTACTATCATTATTGGTGTGTTGGACAAAGACTTGAGTCATAGTACACTCTTGCAGTATCCAAAATTATATGGTACAGGTCACAGGCATGAGGCTTACAATTTACAATTATTTTGGATTACAATGATTGACACACTATGGCAGAGTCTTGTTCTCTTCTACATTCCCCTATTCACCTATAAGGACAGCACAATTGATATATGGAGCATGGGCAGTTTATGGACAATTTCAGTTGTTATCCTTGTAAACGTACACCTGGCTATGGACATTAACCAGTGGGCACTGGTTAGTCATGTTGCTGTATGGGGATCAATAATCATTACATATGGCTGCCTGGTGATATTGGATTCTATACCTGCCTTTCCCAATTACGGGTTAGTCACAGTCTTCCTATTAGCATACTATATTCTAGATTAGTACTGTGGCACATATATAGCTAATGTTCCTCTAATAATTTCAGGACTATTTATCATTTGGCAAGTTCCCCTACATATTGGATGACAATTTTGCTTATAATAGTCGTGGCGTTGCTACCTCGCTTTTCTTGCAAAGCTTTTTATCAAGTCTTTTGTCCTTCCGATATCCAGATAGCTAGAGAAGCTGAGACAATGAGCAAACAGCATGATGATTTGCAATCAAAGTGTCTATTTTCTAAATAACTTGAGTTACTATCAATCTTGTAGTAACTACAGAATCTCATTGGAATGGTTTCCACTGTATTTGTCCATCACATTGCATTCTTGTGGCAGTTGGCTTGGCTTTATAAGTGACCAGGCAAGTGTATGCTTTCTCTGTATCTAAAACATATTTTGAATGGTGTTCTTTTATAGTTATCTAATGTTTTTTTTTTATTTAAAACTTGTTTCATTGAACGTAGTGGTTTTCTAAAGCTGAGAGTGAATTTAATAGGTTTGGATGTGTATTACTTATAGTCCAAAAGATATCTTGATGAGTAGTTAAAGGAGACAGAGATCTCTCAATGGTTTATTATAACCCTTCATACTTAATGACGTAATAGTAATGCTGTGTTACACATAGATTTTATTGAACTTAGAAGTCCCATGACCTTGATTGTGTCTACTAAAAGAGACATTGGACCTTGTGTTCTGTGGAGGACTGATTCTTATAGTTATTTAGGTACTGGTCCCTGAGGGACTAATACTCAAATGAGTGAAAATATAAGGACGAATAATTACCGATAATAATATTTGTAGGTGTTACCAAAACTCAAATTTATGGAAATTGAGGTCCAAAATCATCGTTAAATCTTGAATTTACGATTTGATTATAATATTTTGAACAAATATTAAAGCTGGATAAGGGAGTTTTTATTTTGGGGATTTTGGGAGTAAAATGAGAGCTCTCTCAACAATATGTATTTGTAGTATTAGATTTATATATTCTTTATCCAAACTTTGTACTTTACTGTCTGTCTTTTCTTTATTGGGACTTGGGCCTTCAATAATCATTGGGATCAGATAGTCTTCTGAACCTCTCTGTTTGTTGGTCAGCTATATATGCCGCTCTTTGTAAGATGCTTAAGACGTAATAATTCAGTTACACTTTCAGTTGCAATTCTTAAAATTAAGTTGCATTATCTCTCTTTTACTCTTTGATATTCAATATTCAATATGTAGTACATTTATTTTTCTTTCTATAAAGGTTTAAAAGCTCTTGTTGCGTTTGCAACTTAATTCAACTCAACCTAACTCTGTCAAATGGCACAATGTGAGTCTTTGATTTGGGCAACAGTCAGATGAGTATTTTATAATTGCCTTGGAAATAGTTTTCCCTGCAAAAACAATGATGGATTTGATGGGTGGTTCTCTCTCCTCAACATGAATCTTTAAATTTAAAATTTTCAATTATTTAATTTCTGAAGGGAGAATGGATGTCATTTGGCAGCAACAAGGATTCCTCCCTGGAATACGAGAATTTATTAATTTGGTAACCAAAAATCCAGCTTGCATTGGGTTCTGTTGGCCGGTTTTATATAGGAATCTCCCAGGGCATGGAGTTCCTACCCACTAGAAAAAGTAAACTTATGTATGTGACTGTGCAATGCTCATCCACTGTCTGCATTATTTACTGCTAAAGTGTGTCCTGTGGCAATGAAGTTTGGAATCCAATTGGTTAAGAATGGTTTTTATTGGATGCTTTCTGTGATTGTTTTTGTTTACATTTGCCAACTCCTGAGATGGTCATGGGTTTAGCAAACAGTTGAGGAAACATGTATACAGTTTGTTTTGTAACTGAGAAACGAGTTAAAAGTTCACCATTGAATGTCACCAATTGGTATTTTCTAAATTCTTATTTTCAAGTGATTTTTATGGTTATCGTACCAGGAATATATATATATATATGTGCGTGCATATATACATGGTTGAAGATGCATAAATGTTGTGCTCACCCTTCTTTTACAGAACTAAAATAAGCTTTCTCTTGTCAAGTGTTTAGATCCGTTTGTACTTGCCCCTAATCTTTTTTTATGTCAATTCTTCAGGTGAGTAGCATCAGCAAATTGCAACAATTCAAAACAGGTGCCCATCCTACACAGTAATCAAGTATGTCGTGGGGAATCACATGAATTCAAGCTTGGAGAAGGAGGATGAAAGAGGGTTAAAGAGGTACTCGGCAATTGGTTGTGGGTGAAATTTGAAAAATGGGGCACTGGCATCATGATCATGATCAGCCAATCTTGTTTAGAGGATGGTTACCATACAGAGTAATCAGATGTACAATAGTTATGTAAAAATGAAGCTTGTATTATCCTTATTATCCCCATTTTTTAAACGGGAAAGAAAAAGATTCTGTCTCAACAAAAGGATAAAATAAAATAATGCAATTTTCTGCAATCACACAGCCCTTTTGTCCAGTTTATAGTCAAACCAACAGCCAACCCTGCAAAATGCTTCAACTAAAGGCTGCAAGAGGCACCTGAGCTACAAATGGGGCTAAAAAAATGTTTTTTTCTTTCGTTCTGGAATTGAGTACACTGAAAACACCAAGCAAATTCATTTATTCTGTTTACATTCCGATGCAACACTTCTAACAAAACTAACTTAAACATTCAAATAAATGTTTATTCATAGTTCTAGAACAAACATGTACAGATATGGTTCCAAACAATGAACTCATACTTTTTTCTGATCTTTTTTATTGCATTCCTAATTGTGAGTTTCTGGTTGTTTTTCAAAATTCAAATCTGTCAGTATATAAATCCAAGATAAATTATAATTCAAAATTGAAAGCTTTGATTAAAAAACATCATTTTTTGCATTTTAGAAATTCATAATACAAAGTTTTTATTGAAAAGAACTTAAAATGCTTTGTAACAAGTTTAGATAGAATTTTTTTAATTAGAAATTTATCAGAATTTGATTGCCTGAAAGTTTAAAATTTTCAGTTCCAAAAAAGACAAGAATTTAAAAAAATTCATAATTTTTTTCCCATTTTTATTTCTCTCTTCTCTCTCTTCCTTTTTCCTCTTTAGATTAATATTTAAATTTTAATTTTAAAAAATACATATATATATATAGTTTTTTACATATAGTAGAAGTAAAATCACCCTATCTAAATCTAGAATTTAAAATTTAATAAACATGAATTGATTTATTTGAATAAAACATTTAAAATTGAAGAAACTCTAGATCAAAACAATTAAACCATTTCAAATTCTTTTTAAAAAAATGTGATGAAAAAACAGATAGATTAGATTGGCAAAGAAGTTGAAGAGGAAAAAATTGACAAGTAGACATCTATAAATATAACAAATAGAAGGCACTTCCAGGGTAAGTTTTAAAAAAAATTCAAAAAGAAAAAAATTCAAATTTTAACTAAAAATAGCAAGCTGAAACTCATTCTGGGAGTGACAAGTGGCACTCTATATGACTTACACGTGTGCAAAATCCCATTTCTTTAAATACTCCCTTTCTTTATACACACTTTCAGCGTTTCTCTCTCCTATTACTCAACTTCCCCGATCTCTCTTCTCTTTCTCTGGTTCCCTGCACCGTTCTTCTCTTTGTTTCCTTCTCTCTCCTATTTTTCAACTTCCCCGGTTTCTCTTCTCTGGTTTCTTGCACAGTTCTTCTCTGGATTTCCCGTGGTTCTCTCCTATTTCTCCAGGTTATTATTTATTCTTTTTTGGTTTTTCTTATCAAAGTTTCGTTCTTTTCATGTTTCTGCTGGTTTTTTTTCATCTACATTTCATTTAAGTTTCTTTTTTTCATCCACATTTCATTTCAGTTTCTTCCGCAACCAGTAGTGGAAGTGAAATGGATTTTCGTTCATATCCATTGTATGTTCAAGCACCAAGGTAAAGTCTTTTCCAGGGTAAGTTTGTCTGTCCTCATGGTTTGGACTTCCACTCAAAGAGATATTTTTTTGGGTTTTGTTTATCAAAGTTTCGTTTTTTTCATGTCTCTGCTGATTCTTTTCATTTCTTTTGTTTCTTTGCTTCTTTGTTCTTGACATTGTTGATCCTGTGTTTTGTTGTTACGTTTCATAGCATAAAAATGATATTTTTTTTTTTTTGTTTTTCTTATCAAAGTTTCATTATTTTCATGTTTCTGTTGATTATGTTCATCTCTTTTACCGTTTCTTGCTTCTTTGTTCTTCACATTGTTGATCCTGGGTTTTGTTGTTACGTTTCATAGCATAAAAATGATATTTTTTTTGGTTTTTCTTATCAAAGTTTCATTATTTTCATGTTTCTGCTTATTCTTTTCATCTCTTTTACCACCTCTTTGTTTCTTTGCTGATAAAATCGTTAATGGAGT
Source organism: Phaseolus vulgaris (assembly GCF_000499845.2). Lineage (NCBI taxonomy): Eukaryota > Viridiplantae > Streptophyta > Magnoliopsida > Fabales > Fabaceae > Phaseolus > Phaseolus vulgaris. Next base: position 9,168,071 of record NC_023750.2, on the reverse strand, counting down.
TTTTTTTTACTTAGGATTTGGACTTCCACTCAAAGAGATCTCCTTTTTGTTGTTAAACTTTCTTTGGCAAATTTTTTACACCTTTTTTTCATCTATATTTCAGTTTGTGCAGCTTCGTGTAGTGGAAGTGGAATGAATTTTCGTTCATATCAATAGTACCTTCAAGCATCAAGGTGAAATCTTTTCTTTCCTCTTTTCTCAGAGTTGTTTTCATTGTTCATTTTTTTTCTGATAAAATCGTTAATGAAGTTATTTTTGGGCTACTTAGGGTTTTGACTTCCTCTCAAATATGTGCGGCAAAATTTTGTTGGGATGGAGGAAATTTTGTCAGATCCATGCACTTTGTGAAGACCACAAATTGATCTTTCATAGTGGAATTCATATGATGGTGTTGTAAGTGCTGGGAAAATTCAAGATTGTATTCTTCTGAATTTAATTTTCCAAAGACAATGTTCTGATTATAGAGATTTCATTACTATTATAGAGTTATGTAATTTGCAAATTGTTGTAATGTCCACCGGAAAAAATTAATTGTTTACTTTATTTCAGTTATCAAGTTTTGTTTAGATACATGGTCAAATTTTGTAATTTCATATTAAATCTTATTATGGAATGTTATTTTGTATTTTTTATTTCAATATGTTACTTTATAGTTTACTTTGAAAAGAGACATGAAATGTGTGTTATTTGTTTATAATAATGTGTTGGCATAAATAAGTTAAACTTCATAAAAAGTTATTCTTCAATTTAATGTATTTAATTATATTTAATGTATTTAATTTTATTATTCGCATTAATGTATTCCTCCGAAAAACTTTAACGTTAAGATTATTCGCATTATATTATTCTTCAAAATTCAAAATTCAAATTCAAATTCAAAATTCAAATTTCAAATTCAAATTCAAATTCAAATTTCAAATTCAAATTCAAAAATTTAATGTATTTAATATTCAAAATTTACAATTCCAAGATCATTAATTATCTTTCTGACTCATATCTTCTTTCTTCTGACTCATATCTTCTTTTTTTCTGACTCATATCTTCTTTTTTCTGACTTATTCTGCTGCACACTTATTTCCAATTCCAAGATTATTATTATTATTATTATTATTAATCTTAAAATATTTTCAAATTTTACAATTCCAATATCATTAATTACCTTTCTGATTCATATCTTCTTTTTCTGACTTCTTCTGCTGCACACTTATTTCCAATTCCAAGATTATTATTAAAAATAATAATTTTAAAATATTTAATATTTCATATTTTCAAATTTTACAATTCCAAGATCATTAATTACTTTTCTGATTCATATCTTCTTTTTCTGACTTCTTCTGCTGCACACTTATTTCCAATTCCAAGATTATTATTATTATTATTATTATTATTATTATTATTATTATTATTATTATTATTAATCTTCAAATATTTAATTTTTCAGATTTTAAAATTTTAAAATTTCAACAACAATAATTACCTTTCTGACAATACTTTCATTATGTTTTCTTACTATTTCTGGTCCTATTATTTATTTTCTACTTAAATAAAAATATAAAATTTATAAGTTTTTTAACATCCTAAATAAATATAAATTCACTCAATTTTAATGTCATTCTTAAATAAAAATCGAAAATCAATAAAGTTACTAGATTATTCAAAATTCTAAATAAATACATATCTCAAATAAATAAAACATTTATAAGTTTTCAAAATACTGAATAATAAAAAAATATTAAATTATTTTATTTCCAACTTAAATAAAAAACTAAAATAAAGGAAATTTATAGGTTTTTCAAAATCAAATAAATATAAGTCCAAAAAATATTTAATGTCATTCTTAAATAAAAATTCAAAATAATACAATTCCTAAATCATTTAATCTCATTCTTAAATAAAAACTGAAAATCAATAAAATTTCTAAATTATTTAATGTCATTCTTAAATGAAAATCTAAATTAATTAAATTTTTATGTTTTTCAAATTTCTAAATGAATACAAATCCTAAATAATAAATAACATTTATAATGTTTTTAAAATCCTAAATAAATACAAAATCTAAATGATTTAATATTTTAAATAAATAATTTTTTTAAATAAATTAAATTCCTAAATTATTCAAAATCCTAAATGGAAATAAAAAATGTCATACTTAATTTAATGGAAATAAAAAAAATCCTAAATTATTTAAAATTATAAACAAATACAAATCTTAAATTAATAAATGTAGTACTTAAATAAAAAATTTGCAATAAATAAAATACATAAATTATTGAAAATTAGAAATAAATACAAATTCTAATTATTGAATGTCATACTTAAATAAAAATTTATAATACATAAAATTCTTAAATTATTTAAAAATATAAATAAACACAGATTTTAAATTATTCAATGTCATACTTGGATAAAATTTTATAATAATAATATTTTTAAATAATTTAAGAATTTTAAACACATAAAAATCCTAAATTATTTAATGTCCTACTTAAATAAATAATTTTTTTTTCATTATTCTAAATATCAAAATAATTATTATTATTATAACTGTTTACACATAACTGTTTATTGTTACTAATTTTCTAAACAAATTTTGTAAGTTTGTTATACTTTAATTATTTATCTCTCTGTATTATTTTATGTTCATGAATTGTATATATTAACGTAGCATGAAGTTGGTGAACAATACTTCATTTTCTTTGTAAATATCTTATGGGAACATAACATTAGATAATTATTTATATAATGTAATTTGTTCAAATTTTTTTTTTTATTGTAATGTATTTGTTATAGCAAAAACTTATTCATTCCTTTTTATTTATAATTAATTTGTAGACTACTAATCTATGTAGCATAGACATTGACACGGGGAAACGGGACACTGGGACACAAATCTATATATTATATAATTATGAATTATATAAATTGACAATAAAGATTTATGTGCACAAGTATTAATTTATATGACAAAATGTGACTTCATAATTTAATATCATTTTCCCCTACAATATGTTTCTGGAAGAAACAAACATTTTTTATTACTTTTATTATAACTGTAATTGGTATAATATAATCAACTAATATTTTAATTTCAATAATTATTCTGAGAGATTTTTGCATATTAACTTAGCATGAAGTTGGTGAATAGAAGTTCATTTTCTTCATAAATATCTTATGAGAACATAATATTAGATAATTCTTTATATAATTTAAATTTGTTCAAATTATTTTTTTCTATTGTGATGTATTTGTTATGGCAAAAATTTATGCATTCATTTTTATTTATAATTAATTTATGGACTACTAATCTATGTAGCATAGAAATTGACACGGGGACACGGGACACGGGGAAACAGGGAGACAGGGACACGGATATATATATTATATAATTATGAATTATATAACTTAACAATAAAGATTTATGTGCACGAGTATTAATTTATATGACTAAATGTGACTTCTTAATTTAATATGATTCTCGCCTACAATATGTACAATATGTATCTGGAAGAAATACACATTTTCTATTACTTTTACTATAACACTACCTGGTATAATATAATGAATTAATTTTTTAATTGCAATAATTATTCAGAGAGATTTTTGCATATTAAGTTAGCATGAAGTTGGGGAACAGTACTTCATTTTCTTCGTAAATATCTTATGGGAACATAATATTATATCATTATTTATATAATGTAAATTTGTTCAAATTATTTTTTTCTATTGTAATGTATTTGTTATGACCAAAATTTATTCATTACTTTTTATTTATTATTAATTTGTGCACTACTAATTTATGTAACATAGCCACGGGGACACGGGGACACATATCTATATATTATATAATTATGAATTATATAAATTGACAATAAATATTTATGTGAACAAGTATTAATTTATATGACAAAATGTGACTTCATAATTTCATATGATTTTTGCCTACAATATGTTTATGGAAGAAACACACATTTTTTATTACTTTTATTATAACTTTAATTGGTATAATATAATGAATTAATTTTTTATTTGCAATAATTATTCTAAGAGATTTTTGTGTATTAACTTAGCTTAAAGTTGGTGAAGAGTACTTCATTTTCTTCGTAAATATCTTATGGGAACAAAATATTAGATAATTATTTATATAATGTAAATTTGTTCAAATTATTTTTTTCTATTGTAATGTATTTGTTAAGGCAAAAATTTATTCATTCATTTTTATTTATAATTAATTTGTTGACTACTAATCTATGTAGCATAGACAGTGACACGGGGAAACAGATCTATAAATTAAATAATTATGAATTATAGAAATTGACAATAAAGATTTATGTGCAGAAGTATTAATTTATATGACAAAATGTGACTTCATAATTTAATATGATTTTCCCCTACAATATGATTCTGGAAGAAACACACATTTTTTTTATTACTTTTGCTATAATTGTACTTGGTATAATATAATGAATTAATTTTTTAATTGCAATAATTATTATGAGAGATATTTGCATATTAACTTAGCATGAAGTTGGTGAGCAATACTTCATTTTCTTCGTAAATATCTTATGGGAACAAAATATTATATAATTATTTATATAATGTAAATTTCTTCAAATTATTTTTTTTCTATTGTAATGTATTTTTTATGACAAAAATTTATTCATTCCTTTTTATTTATAATTAATTTTTGCACTACTAATCTATGTAGCATAGACACTGACACGGGCACACGGGACACTGGGACACGGGGACACGGGGACAAGGGGACAAGGGGACATGGGGACACAAATCTATATATTATATAATTATGAATTATATAACATCACAATAAAAATTTATGTGCACAAGTATTAATTTATATGACAAAATGTGACTTCATAATTTAATATGATTTTCCCTTACAATATGTTTCTGGAAGAAACACACATTTTTTTTATTACTTTTCCTATAACTGTACTTTGTATAATATAATGAATTAATTTTTTAATTGCAATAATTATTATGAGAGATATTTGCATATTAACTTAGCATGAAGTTGGTGAGCAATACTTCATTTTCTTCGTAAATATCTAATGGGAACATAATATTATATAATTATTTATATAATGTAAATTTGTTCAAATTATTTTTTTTCTATTGTAATGTATTTTTTATGGCAAAAATTTCTTCATTCCTTTTTATTTATAATTAATTTTTGCAATACTAATCTATGTAGCATAGACACTGACACGGGCACACGGGACACTGGGACACGGGGACACGGGGACAAGGGGACATGGGGACACAATTCTATATATTATATAATTATGAATTATATAACATCACAATAAAAATTTATGTGCACAAGTATTAATTTATATGAGAAAATGTAACTTCATAATTTAATATGATTTTCCCCTACAATATGTTTCTGGAAGAAACACACATTTTTTTTATTACTTTTGCTATAATTGTACTTGGTATAATATAATGAATTAATTTTTTAATTGCAATAATTATTATGAGAGATATTTGCATATTAACTTAGCATGAAGTTGGTGAGCAATACTTCATTTTCTTCGTCAATATCTTATGGGAACATAAGATTATATAATTATTTATATAAAGTAAATTTGTTCAAATTATTTTTTTTTTATTGTAATGTATTTTTTATGACAAAAATTTATTCATTCCTTTTTATTTATAATTAATTTTTGCACTACTAATCTATGTAGCATAACATTGACACGGGGAAACAGAGTCAGAGGGACACAGATTTATATATTATATAATTATGAATGATATAAATTGACAATAAAGATTTATGTGCACAAGTATTAATTTATATGACAAAATATGACTTCATAATTTAATATCATTTTCGCCTATAATATGTTTCTGGAAGAAATACACATTTTTTATTACTTTTACCATAACAGTACTTGGTATAATATAATGAATTAATTTTTTAATTGCAATAATTATTCTAAGAGATTTTTGCAAATTAACTTAGCATGAATTTGGTGAACAGTACTTCATTTTCTTCGTAAATATCTTATAGGAACAAAATATTAGATAATTATTTATATAATGTAAATTTGTTCAAATTATTTTTTTCTATTGTAATGTATTTGTTAAGGCAAAAATTTATTCATTCCTTTTTATTTATAATTAATTTGTGGACTACTAATCTATGTAGCATAGACAGTGACACGGGGACACAGATCTATATATTAAATAATTATGAATTATAGAAATTGACAATAAAGATTTATGTGCAGAAGTATTAATTTATATGACAAAATGTGACTTCGTAATTTAATATGATTTTCCACTACAATATGTTTATGGAAGAAACACACATTTTTTTCATTACTTTTGCTATAACTGTACTTGGTATAATATAATGAATTAATTTTTTAATTGCAATAATTATTATGATAGATATTTGCATATTAACTTAGCATGAAGTTGGTGAGCAATACTTCATTTTCTTCGTAAATATCTTATGGGAACATAATATTATATAATTATTTATATATTGTAAATTTGTTCAAATTATTTTTTTTCTATTGTAATGTATTTTTTATGACAAAAATTTATTCATTCCTTTTTATTTATAATTAATTTTTGCACTACTAATCTATGTAGCATAGACACTGACACGGGCACACGGGACACTGGGACACGGGGACAAGGGGACATGGGGACACAATTCTATATATTATATAATTATTAATTATATAACATCACAATAAAAATTTATGTGCACAAGTATTAATTTATATGACAAAATGTGACTTCATAATTTAATATGATTTTCCCTTACAATATGTTTCTGGAAGAAACACACATTTTTTTTATTACTTTTCCTATAACTGTACTTTGTATAATATAATGAATTAATTTTTTAATTGCAATAATTATTATGAGAGATATTTGCATATTAACTTAGCATGAAGTTGGTGAGCAATACTTCATTTTCTTCGTAAATATCTAATGGGAACATAATATTATATAATTATTTATATAATGTAAATTTGTTCAAATTATTTTTTTTCTATTGTAATGTATTTTTTATGGCAAAAAGTTCTTCATTCCTTTTTATTTATAATTAATTTTTGCAATACTAATCTATGTAGCATAGACACTGACACGGGCACACGGGACACTGGGACACGAGGACACGGGGACAAGGGGACATGGGGACACAATTCTATATATTATATAATTATGAATTATATAACATCACAATAAAAATTTATGTGCACAAGTATTAATTTATATGACAAAATGTGACTTCATAATTTAATATGATTTTCCCTTACAATATGTTTCTGGAAGAAACACACATTTCTTTTATTACTTTTGCTATAACTGTACTTTGTATAATATAATGATTTAATTTTTTAATTGCAATAATTATTATGAGAGATATTTGCATGTTAACTTAGCATGAAGTTGGTGAGCAATACTTCATTTTCTTCGTAAATATCTTATGGGAACATAATATTATATAATTATTTATATAATGTAAATTTGTTCAAATTATTTTTTTTCTATTGTAATGTATTTTTTATGAAAAAAATTTATTCATTCCTTTTTATTTATAATTAATTTTTGCACTACTAATCTATGTAGCATAGACACTGACACGGGCACACGGGACACGGGTACAAGGGGACATGGCGACACAAATCTATATATTATATAATTATGAATTATATAACATGACAATAAAGATTTATGTGCACAAGTATTAATTTATATGACTTCATAATTTAATATGATTTTCGCCTACAATATGTTTCTGGAAGAAACACACATTTTTTATTACTTTTATTATAACTTTAATTGGTATAATATAATGAATTATTTTTTTAATTGCAATAATTATTTTGATAGATTTTTGCATATTAACTTAGGATGAAATCGGTGAACAGTACTTCATTTTCTTCGTAAATATCTTTTGGGAACATACTATTAGATAATTATTTATATAATGTAAATTTGTTCAAATTATTTTTTTCTATTGTAATGTATTTGTTAAGGCAAAAATTCATGCATTCATTTTTATTTATAATTAATTGATGAACTACTAATCTATGTAGCATAACATTGACACGGGGAAACAGGGACACAGATTTATATATTATATAATTATGAATGATATAAATTGACAATAAAGATTTATGTGCACAAGTACTAATTTATATGACAAAATATGACTTCATAATTTAATATCATTTTCGCCTATAATATGTTTCTGGTAGAAATAAACATTTTTTATTACTCTTACCATAACAGTACTTGGTATAATATAATGAATTAATTTTTTAATTGCAATAATAATTCTGAGAAAGTTTTGCAAATTAACTTAGCATGAAGTTGGTGAACAGTACTTCATTTTCTTCGTAAATATCTTATGGGAACAAAATATTAGATAATTATTTATATAATGTAAATTTGTTCAAATTATTTTTTTCTATTGTAATGTATTTGTTAAGGCAAAAATTTATTCATTCCTTTTTATTTATAATTAATTTGTGGACTACTAATATATGTAGCATAGACAGTGACACGAGGACACAGATCTATAAATTAAATAATTATGAATTATAGAAATTGACAATAAAGATTTATGTGCAGAAGTATTAATTTATATGACAAAATGTGACTTCATAATGTAATATGATTTTCCCCTACAATATGTTTCTGGAAAAAACACACATTTTTTTATTACTTTTGCTAAAATTGTACTTGGTATAATATAATGAATTAATTTTTTAATTGCAATAATTATTATGAGAGATATTTGCATATTAACTTAGCATGAAGTTGGTGAGCAATACTTCATTTTCTTCGTAAATATCTTATGGGAACATAATATTATATAATTATTTAGATAATGTAAATTTGTTCAAATTATTTTTTTTCTATTGTAATGTATTTTTTATGACAAAAATTTATTCATTCCTTTTTATTTATAATTAATTTTTGCACTACTAATCTATGTAGCATAGATACTGACACGGGCACACGGGACACTGGGACACGGGGACAAGGGGACATGGGGACATGGGGACACAAATCTATATATTATATAATTATGAATTATATAACATGACAATAAAAATTTATGTGCACAAGTATTAATTTATATGACAAAATATGACTTCATAATTTAATATGATTTTCGCCTACAATATGTTTATGGAAGAAAAACACATTTTTTATTACTTTTATTATAACTTTAATTGGTATAATATAATGAATTATTGTTTTAATTGCAATAATTATTCTGAGAGATTTTTGCATATTAACTTAGCATGAACTTGGTTAACAATACTTCATTTTCTTCGTAAATATCTTATGGGAACATACTATTAGATAATTATTTATATAATGTAAATTTGTTAAAATTATTTTTTTCTATTGTAATGTATTTGTTAAGGCAAAAATTCATGCATTCATTTTTATTTATAATTAATTTATGAACTACTAATCTATGTAGCATAACATTGACACGGGGAAACAGGGACACAGATTTATATATTATATAATTATGAATGATATAAATTGACAATAAAGATTTATGTGCACAAGTACTAATTTATATGACAAAATATGACTTCATAATTTAATATCATTTTCGCCTATAATATGTTTCTGGTAGAAATAAACATTTTTTATTACTCTTACCATAACAGTACTTGGTATAATATAATGAATTAATTTTTTAATTGCAATAATTATTCTGAGAGATTTTTGCAAATTAACTTAGCATGAAGTTGGTGAACAGTACTTCATTTTCTTCGTAAATATCTTATGGGAACAAAATATTAGATAATTATTTATATAATGTAAATTTGTTCAAATTATTTTTTTCTATTGTAATGTATTTGTTAAGGCAAAAATTTATTCATTCCTTTTTATTTATAATTAATTTGTGGACTACTAATCTATGTACCATAGACAGTGACACGGGGACACAGATCTATATATTAAATAATTATGAATTATAGAAATTGACAATAAAGATTTATGTGCAGAAGTATTAATTTATATGACAAAATGTGACTTCATAATTTAATATGATTTTCCCCTACAATATGTTTCTGGAAGAAACACACATTTTTTTATTACTTTTGCTATAACTGTACTTGGTATAATATAATGAATTAATTTTTTAATTGCAATAATTATTATGAGAGATATTTGCATATTAACTTAGCATGAAGTTGGTGAGCAATACTTCATTTTCTTCGTAAATATCTTATGGGAACATAATATTATATAATTATTTATATAATGTAAATTTGTTCAAATTATTTTTTTTCTATTGTAATGTATTTTTATGACAAAAATTTGTTCATTCTTTTTTATTTATAATTAATTTTTGCACTACTAATCTATGTAGCATAGACACTGACACGGGCACACGGGACACTGGGACACGGGGACAAGGGGACATGGGGACACAAATCTATATATTATATAATTATGAATTATATAACATGATAATAAAGATTTATGTGCACAAGTATTAATTTATATGACAAAATATGACTTCATAATTTAATATGATTTTCGCCTACAATATGTTTCTGGAAGAAACACACATTTTTTATTACTTTTATTATAACTTTAATTGGTATAATATAATGAATTATTTTTTTAATTGCAATAATTATTCTTAGAGATTTTTGCATATTAACTTAGCATGAAGTTGGTGAATAGTACTTCATTTTCTTCGTAAATATCTTATGGGAACATACTATTAGATAATTATTTATATAATGTAAATTTGTTCAAATTATTTTTTTCTATTGTAATGTATTTGTTAAGGCAAAAATTTATGCATTCATTTTTATTTATAATTAATTTATGAACTACTAATCTATGTAGCATAACATTGACACGGGGAAACAGAGTCACAGGGACACAGATTTATATATTATATAATTATGAATTATATAAATTGACAATAAAGATTTATGTTGACAAGTATTAATTTATATGACAAAATGTGACTTCATAATTTAATATCATTTTCGCCTATAATATTTTTCTGGAAGAAATACACATTTTTTATTACTTTTACCATAACAGTACTTGGTATAATATAATGAATTAATTTTTTAATTGCAATAATTATTCTGAGAGATTTTTGCAAATTAACTTAGCATGAAGTTGGTGAACAGTACTTCATTTTCTTCGTAAATATCTTATGGGAACAAAATATTAGATAATTATTTATATAATGTAAATTTGTTCAAATTATTTTTTTCTATTGTAATGTATTTGTTAATTATTCTTTCCTTTTTATTTATAATTAATTTGTTGACTACTAATCTATGTAGTATAGACAGTGACACGGGACACGGGGACACAGATCTATATATTAAATAATTATGAATTCTAGAAATTGACAATAAAGATTTATGTGCACAAATATTAATTTATATGACAAAATATGACTTCATAATTTAATATGATTTTCGCCTACAATATGTTTCTGGAAGAAACACACATTTTTTATTACTTTTGCTATAATTATTATCAGAGACATTTGCATACTTACTTAGCATGAAGTTGGTGAACAATACTTCATTTCCTTCGTAAATATCTTATGGGAACATAATATTAGATAATTATTTATATAATGTAATTTGTTCAAATTATTTTTTTTATTGTAATGTATTTGTTATGGCAAAAACTTATTCATTCCTTTTTATTTATAATTAATTTATAGACTACTAATCTATGTAGCATAGACATTGACACGGGGAAACGGGACACTGGGACACGAATTTATATATCTTATAATTATGAATTATATAAATTGACAATAAAGATTTATGTTCACAAGTATTAATTTATATGACAAAATGTGACTTCATAATTTAATATGATTTTCCCCTACAATATGTTTCTGGAAGAAACACACATTTTTTATTACTTTTATTATAACTGTAATTGGTATAATATAATCAACTAATTTTTTAATTGCAATAATTATTCTGAGAGATTATTGCATAATAATTTAGCATGAAGTTAGTGAATAGAACTCTATTTTCTTCCTAAATATCTTATGAGAACATAATATTAGATAATTCTTTATATAATTTAAATTTGTTCAAATTATTTTTTTCTATTGCAATGTATTTGTTATGGCAGAAATTTATGCATTCATTTTTATTTATAATTAATTTATGGACTACTAATCTATGTAGCATAGACATTGACACGGGGACACGGGACACGTGGAAACAGGGAGACCGGGACACGGATCTATATATTATATAATTATAAATTATATAACTTAACAATAAAGATTTATGTGCACAAGTATTAATATATATGACTTAATATGACTTCTTAATTTAATATGATTCTCGCCTACAATATGTATCAGGAATAAATACACATTTTTTATTGTTTTTACTATAACACTACTTGGTATAATATAATGAATTAATTTTTTAATTGCAATAATTATTCGGAGAGGTTTTTGCATATTAAGTTAGCATGAAGTTGGGGAACAGTACTTCATTTTCTACGTAAATATCTTATGGGAACATAATATTAGATAATTATTTATATAATGTAAATTTGTTCAAATTATTTTTTTCTATTGTAATATATTTGTTATGACAAAAATTTATTCATTCCTTTCTATTTATTATTAATTTGTGCACTACTAATTTATGTAGCATGGACACGGGGACACATATCTATATATTATATAATTATGAATTATATAAATTGACAATAAATATTTATGTGCACAAGTATTAATTTATATGACAAAATGTGACTTCATAATTTAATATGATTTTTTCCTACAATATGTTTATGGAAGAAACACACATTTTTTATTACTTTTATTATAACTTTAGTTGATATAATATAATGAATTAATTTTTTAATTGCAATAATTATTCTGAGATATTTTTGTGTATTAACTTAGCATGAAGTTGGTGAACAGTACTTCATTTTTTTCGTAAATATTTTCTAGGAACATAATATTAGATAATTATTTATATAATGTAAATTTGTTCAAATTATTTTTTTCTATTGTAATGTCTTTGTTAAGACAAAAATTTATTCATTCCTTTTTATTTATAATTAATTTGTGGACTACTAATCTATGTAGTATAGACAGTGACACGGGGACAAGGGGACACGGGACAAGGGGACACGTGGACACAGATCTATATATTAAATAATTATGAATTATAGAAATTGAAAATAAAGATTTATGTGCACAAGTATTAATTTATATGACAAAATGTGACTTCATAATTTAATATGATTTTCGCCTACAATATGTTTCTGGAAGAAACACACATTTTTTTTATTACTTTTGCTATAAATGTACTTGGTATAATATAATGAATTAATTTTTTAATTGCAATAATTATTCTGAGAGATATTTGCATATTAACTTAGCATGAAGTTGGTGAACAATACTTCATTTTCTTCATAAATATCTTATGGGAATATAATATTATATAATTATTTATATAATGTAAATTTGTTCAAATTAATTTTTTCTATTGTAATGTATTTTTTATGACAAAAATTTATTCATTCCTTTTTATTTATAATTAATTTTTGTACTACTAATCTATGTAGCATAGACACTGACACGGGGACACAAATCTATATATTATATAATTATGAATTATATAACATGACAATAAAGATTTATGTGCACAAGTCTTAATTTATATGACAAAATGTGACTTCATAATTTAATATGATTTTCGCCTACAATATGTTTATGGAAGAAACACACATTTTTTATTACTTTTATTATAACTTTAATTGGTATAATATAATGAATTAATTTTTTAATTGCAATAATTATTCTGAGAGATTTCTGCATATTAACATAGCATGAAGTTGGTGAACAGTACTTCATTTTCTTCGTAAATATATTATGAGAACAAACTATTATATAATTATTTATATAATGTAAATTTGTTCAAATTATTTTTTTCTATTGTAATGTATTTGTTAAGGCAAAAATTTATGCATTCAATTTTATTTATAATTAATTTATGAACTACTAATCTATGTAGCATAAAATTGTCACGGGGAAACAGAGTCAGAGGGACACGCATCTATATATTATATAATAAAGAATTATATAACTTGACAATAAAGATTTATGTACACAAGTATTAATTTATATGACTAAATGTGACTTCATAATTTAATATGATTTTCGCCTACAATATGTTTCTGGAAGAAATACACAATTTTTATTACTTTTACTATATCAGGACTTGGTATAATATAATGAATTAATTTTTTAATTGCAATAATTATTCTGAGAGATTTTTGCATATTAACTTAGCATGAAGTTGGTGAACATACTTCATTTTCTTCGTAAATATCTTATGGGAACATAATATTAGATAATTATTTATATAATGTAAATTTGTTTAAATTACTTTGTTTCTATTGTAATGTATTTGTTATGACAAAAATTTATTCATTCCTTTTTATTTATAATTAATTTGTGCACTACTAATCTATGTAGCATGGACACTGACACAGCGACACGGGGACAGTGATCTATATATTATATAATTATGAATTATATAAATTGACAATAAAGATTTATGTGCACAAGTATTAATTTATATGACAAAATGTGACTTCATAATTTAATATGATTTTCTCCTACAATATGTTTCTGGAGGAAACCCACATTTTTTATTACTTTTATTATAACGTTAATTGGTATAATATAATTAATTAATTTTATAATTGCAATAATTATTCTGAGAGATTGTTGCATATTAACTTAGCATGAAGTTGGTGAACAATACTTCATTTTCTTCGTAAATATCTTATGAGAACATAATATTAGATAATTATTTATATAATGTAAATTTGTTCAAATTATTTTTTTTTCTATTGTAATGTATTTGTTATGGCAAAAATTTATTCATTCCTTTTTATTTATAATTAATTTGTGGACTACTAATCTATGTAGCATAGACACTGACACGGGGACATAGGACACAGGGTCACAGATCTATATATTAAATAATTATGAATTATAGAAATTGACTATAAAGATTAATGTGCACAAGTATTAATTTATATGACAAAATGTGATTTCATAATTTAATATGATTTTCGCCTACAATATGTTTATGGAAGAAACACATTTTTTTTATTACTTTTACTATAACTTCACTTGGTATAATATAATGAATTAATTTTTTAATTGCAATAATTATTCTGAGAGATATTTGCATATTAACTTAGCGTGAACAATACTTCATTTTCTTCGTAAATATCTTATGGGAACATAATATTAGATAATTGTATATATAATGTAAATTTGTTCAATTTTTTTTATTGTAATGTATTTGTTATGGCAAAAACTTATTCATTCCTTTTTATTTATAAATAATTTGTAGACTACTAATCTATGTAGCATAGACACTGACACGGGGACACAAGGACACAAATCTATATATTATATAATTATGAATTATATAAATTGACTGTAAAGATTTATGTGCACAAGTATTAATTTATATCACAAAATGTGACTTCATAATTTAATATGATTTTCACCTACAATATGTTTCTGAAAGAAACACACATTTTTTTTTAATTTTTACTATAACTGTATTTGGTATAATATAATGAATTAATTTTTTAATTGCAATAATTATTCTGAGAGATTTTTGCATATTAATGTAGCATGAAGTTGGTGAACAATACTTAATTTTCTTCGTAAATATCTTATGGGAACATAATATTAGATAATTATTTATATAATGTAAATTTGTTCAAATTTTTTTTTTATTGTAATGTATTTGTTATGCCAAAAATTTATTCATTTCTTTTTATTTATAATTAATTTTTTGACTACTAATCTATGTAGCATAGACACTGACACGGGGACACGGGTGGACACGGGACACGGGACATGGGGACACGGGACACGGGACACGGGGACACATATCTATATATTATATAATTATGAATTATATAAATCGACAATAAAGATTTATGTGCACAAATATTAATTTATATGACAAAATGTGATTTCATAATTTAATATGATTTTCGCCTACAATATGTTTCTAGATGAAACACACCTTTTTTATTACTTTTACTATAAATGTAATTGATATAATATAATGAATTAATTTTTTAATTGCAATAATTATTCTGAGATATTTTTGCATATTAACTTAGCATGAAGTTGATGAAGAGTACTTCATTTTCTTCGTAAATTTCTTATGGAAACATAATATTGGATAATTATTTATATAATGTAAATTTGTTCAAATTTTTTTTTTCTATTGTAATGTGTTTGTTATGACAAAAATTTATTCATTCCTTTTTATTTATAATTAATTTGTGGACTACTAATCTATTTAGCATAGATACTGACACGGGGACACGGAGACACAAATCTATATATTATATAATTATGAATTATATAAATTGACAATAAAGATTTATGTGCACAAGTATTAATTTATATGACAAAATGTGACTTCATAATTTAATATGATTTTCGCCTACAATGTTTCTGGAAGAAACACACATTTTTTTATTACCTTTATTATAACTGTACTTGGTATAATATAATGAATTAATTTTTTATTTGCAATAATTATTCTTTCTGAGAGATTTTTGCATATTAACTTAGCATGAAGTTGGTGAAGAATACTTCATTTTCTTCGTAAATATCTTATGGGAACATAATATTAGATAATTATTTATATAATGTAAATTTGTTCAAATTATTTATAATTGTTACTTTTTTTATCTAGAAACCTGATAATGTATATATGTTTATTGTTGTTGTGTGGTTTTTAAGATCTTTAGTTATTTATATAATAGTATTTCATTGTATTTATATTTCATTATGTTTTATTTGTATTATATTACATTACATTTTAATTTAATTTATATCATAAAAGGTGAATTCATAATTTAATATGATTTTGCCTACAATCTGTTACGGAAAGAAACACACATTTACTGATAGTTTTTTTTGTAATAATTGTACTTGGTATAATCTATTGAATTATATTTTTTAATTGCAAAGATTTTTTGGAAAGTTTTTTTTTGCAGATTAAATTATAGTATGAAGATAACATGAGGTTGGTGAAGAGGACTTCACCATAGATACGTAATAGATACATAGTATTAGATAATTGTTTATATAATAATGTATTTGTTCAAATTATTTTATTATATTAATATTGTATTGTAATGTATTTATTATGACAAAAATATATTCATGAATTTTTTATTATTTATGTTATATTATATTAAATTCATTAATATACTAAAAGAAACTTATACTATTGTAATATATTTAATTTCATTTCATTAACTTAATAATTTATATATATCTAAATAAATTTATTATTTTTAATATTAATTTTTAAATATAAAATATTAGAAAAATTCACGTGCGTTGCACGTGTCAACGTACTAGTGAGTTTAAAAATGACTTGACAAGAATGTTCCGCACATCCAGGAAGGGCAACATCGTCCTTTCATACCCAAACATACTCTCATCTTACATCTCTCTTCACGTCATCATATGACACAATAACTGTGACATCACCTCAACAATCTTCACACACGTGGCACATCCTAAGCCGTCCATTGTTACATGGATTTTAGTGGCTGGGGACACTAGATAGATCTTATTCAACAAAGTGCCTCTTTATTGTTTGTTTGCTCCATTTTCTAACCTCACAACCTCTCTCTCTTTGTCAATATCCCAACCATTAACAATATATTTCTTTATCAAATCAAAAAAGTAAATAAAAAGCATTAGACAAAAATATATTTATGGATAGTGTATGAATTTCTTTCTAAATTAGAGAGAATAAATTATAGAATAAGAATAATAATTTTTTCCATATTAATAATTTTTGATATGGGATGTTGTCTAATCAACTTATATAAATACATCAAGATAAAACAATATGTGATAAATCAGATAATACTATTTTTATGATTATATATATTTAATATAGTTCATCAATTATAAAATTTATTATAACAGTAAAACAATTACAATTCAATTCAAATACTTACTTCAACCTCAGAATTTTTTTAAAAAGTACACATTTCATATGAAAGATCTAAACCTGAATAAATAAATAAAAAGGAAGAAAAATACTACCATGAGAAATAATTATGAGTCCACAAAGTATACTCTAATCCCTTAGAAAAAATATTCTTTTAAAAAACTTGTATTTTTTTTTAATTTTCCATTTCCATGACTTTTCCTATTGACAAAGGAAGTGAATTTTCATTTAAAACAACATTGAATGCCAACCAAATATTAGATAAGTCGCATTTATTTCCTTGAAACCAGTGAAAATCTGAAAAATCTTATACAGACAAGTTTAATTTTCTTTAAAGGTTTAATCAATTTCAAATTTCACAATATAATCTAAAAAAATACTTCAAACACTTTTAACCTAAGTTTTATTTCTTAGTTGGGTCACATTCTCAAATTTAAAAGCCTTTATGAATCTTGTTGAATTAAAATATGTTTAACTAACCAGATCTTGTCATTTTAGAAAAGGACATTTTAACAATTTTAAATGTGAAATTGCCAATCAACCTTGTGCACCTGGTAATATACCTTGTACAGTTGTGGACCAAAAGCAAGTGTTTGGAATGTGAAAGCAACCAATATACATATACTAACATAAATCTATCCATGAAAAAACAAAAAACAAAAGCAACCAATGTATATATATGAATATAAGAGGCAAGAAGAAGAACATTTGGAGAAAGGCAAGGTAGCTGCAAGAGCTTGGTGGCTCCAAAAGAGTAAGATATAGTGGAAGTAATTAAGAGAAAGAAGAAGAATATGGATCATAGAAAGGTGCAGGAGGAGCTTGTGAGAGGTCATGAGTTTGCTACTCAACTTCGACTAGTCATCAATGAAAAAGATGATTCAGCAACAACCACCCCATTTGTCCAAACTCTTGCCAAGAACGTGCTTAGATCCTTCACCAACACCCTTTTCCTCTTGGACAAGTACTATCCCTCTCATCACCTTTCCAATCTTGTCACTCCCACCAAATCTGAGGACTCCCAAGAAAGTTGCAAGAGTTTCACCAGTTTCAAGAACAGAAGAGGCTGCTACAAGAGAAAGTAATCATGCTAGTTCTCTTTCTTTTTCTAATCACACACATCTCTTTCCTCTTTAATGACACAATTCATTTCTTCCTAGAGTGATCTGTTTGTGTGCTTGAGTATGAGGTTTGAATTCACTTCTCAGTTTCTTAATTTGAGTCTGAACATTTTTGGATCTCCAATATAAAATTGAAGTGTCCCTTTGGAACCTCAATGGTCATTGTTCTTCTATCCAAGGTTGTTGCTGATGGACCCCATCAAATTGTTTAGCATTACTGTATATTATGATGTATAATATATAAGGTGTTTTGTCTTTAACTGCTTTTACCCCTTGGTTGTGCTTGCTTGTTCAAAACTAAGGGTAGGTTTTGGTCAAGTGCTGGTGTAAATTAATCAGCATTTCTTGTATTTATGCAGAAGAACTACACAAGAATGGGAGAAGGTTTCAGAAGCTCCAGCAGTTGATGGCCACCACTGGAGAAAGTATGGCCAAAAAGAGATCCTCAAAACCAAATACTCAAGGTAGGTAACAAACATATATGTATATAGATCCACATATTTCATCCTTTTCCTTAATTATTCTCTTATTGTAAGCCTGTGCAGGAACTATTACAGGTGCACTCACAAGTATGATGGGAATTGTCAAGCAACAAAACAAGTGCAAAGAATTCAAGAGGATCCTCCCTTGTATAAGACCACCTATTTTGGCCACCACACATGCAATGACTTGCTAAACTCTGAAATCATACTTGATTCCATCAGTTCTCCTTCTGACACTTCCATACTGCTTAGCTTTAACAACAGCTTCCCTACTCCAACCAAGCAAGATTGTCCTTTTTTATCATCCTCAGCATCTCTTGATCCCTCACCATCCTTCATCAAAGAGGAGAGAATTCCCTCATCTTCCTCCAATGATTACATGCTATCCTCAGAACCCACTTTAGATGATTCTTCATGGCACAATAATGTCACTCTACCACTCGATCACTGGGATGTTTTGTCTTCTGCCTTGTGTGATTCTTCTGTTGACCTTGATGATATCAACCTTCTGTTGGATTTTGATGATTAATTGGGTCGCAAATTTCTTAGATCATTTTGGAAGGAGTGTTTGTTATAAATAAAGTGTGAAAGGTCACTTAACTAGATAAATGTTGCTCCATGCTTTTCTTGAAAGTTGGAAGAGTTTTGTTTTAGCTAGCTCCATCATTGTAGTACATATCTTTGATTAAGTCTTCTTCCATTTTCAATTCATTTGGTTTTGTTTTGATGAATCTGTGTCCCTTCATCAAACAAATTAATCTGAATATGTCTTGTTTGCCATAGTTTTTTGTTTTGAATTTATTCCCACCTACGTGTTCTGCAAAACCAGTCCAATGAAAGCAAGATTAAAAAAATACAAAAACAATGTGAACGAGTTCTCATATTCAAAAAATGTACTTTGGAGGCAAGATTAACATCATATAGAATCTAACAACATTCAATTAATCAATTATCTAATGGTGAAAGTGAGAGCAAGGAAAGTTCTGAGATTGTTCAATAGTATAAATTAATGTGACCAGAATGGACTTTTTTCCACCTAAACCCAATATGGTAGTGTGAACAAGTAGCATTACTTTAGAACTTTGAAAAGAAGATCATCATGGTCATATACATATCTATCACCAGATAGAAATAGTTGAGTATGACACAACACGGTTAATGCACATAGAAAAAAGCAAGAAATGAAAGAAAGAAGAGTCATGGAAAGAGGGTAGCTTTTAAAGTAAAATAAAGATAGAAAACATGATGGTGTAAAGCGATGCACAAACAACCCCATCACTATTAAGCCATTGCATTTAGAAATACTATGGCTGCTACAAAAACAATGGTGCTTTGTCGATATGATTTTGTTATCTATTGGGCAAAAAATATTTTATACGACCAAATTTTAAATCTAACTCAATTTTATGAAATAAAATTTGTATTTACTTATATACTTTTTAGTCAATATGAAATTTCCAACACGTTCTCTGTCAAGTTGAGACCCTCCAACTCGTGAAAGACTATATATTAATGAGTGATTCGACAACGGGTAACTCGATAAATTCAACACAAACATTCGATAAAATAGACTCTAACCTGACTATAATATTAAAAAATAAACTTTAAACATAAATTTTATAAACCACTCACTTATATATACTATATGAAATTATATATGAAATGTATTCATTTTTCGATGTGAAAAAGAAAAAAAAGCAACCAGCTTATACAAAATAAAGACAAGAAGGCTCCTCCTCGGTACCATAGTGCAAGGAATCATCGTCCGTGTACTCTAATTTTCCAACAAATTGAGAAATGTGTTTGAAAAATTTAGAAGAGTTCACACTGAAAAACAAAAAGTTGGTTGAATCCTTTGAATTCAATGATAAAATCCTGTATCTTTGTCTCAAATTGTTGAACAACCTTTTAAAATGATACCAATCCATGATAATATTTCTCCATCCACTTTCAACCAGCAATTAAAATAATTTTTGTTTGCTACTTCTTGTTACTTTCTGGTAAAAGGGGTAGATGGATTAATGGGATAGTTAATTAATTAATTAAGGTTATTCATGATTCACTTCACCTCCAAGGAGAATGTAAATAATCCTATTCATATGTCCTTTGTCTTGTTCTTTTGTTTAGGAGAGAAAGGGCATCAAGTATACACTAATAAGTTGTTTTCACCAATCTTTGTTTTGGATTTACACTGAAATGTCATAATCACTAACTACACTCTAAAAATTAACAAGTTAACCAACCACCATGTCAAAAGTAAAAAAAAGAATGAAGAACATAGTCATGGTGCTTCACTTCTTTAAAATCTTCACATCTTTGAACCCAACATCCAAATATCCAATTCAAAATCTTTATTTATTTATTTATTTAAAAATAGTTATTGCAAAAGTTATTGTAAAAATAATTTTCGATTAATACGTACACGTGAAGTATTTAATTTATACTAAAATACAAATTCAAATTTAATTAATATTTTTTTTTCTTTTGGTTTTTGACGAAGGATTTAACTGAAGCATGATCACCGTTTTGAGCTTCACTTTCACTTTTGTTTCAAGCTGCAAAATTGGTTCTTCCGTTCCGTTTCGTTTCTTCACAATTTCGATTGCTTCTATTGCATCGCATCACATTGCTTGTTGCATGTGCGTGTTTCACGACGACGACGATGATGACGGCGTTTGAGTCTCACGCGCTTCCTCTCCTCCTCTTACTGTTACTGACTCCGATCAATGCCTCCATCCACGACTACTCCAACGAGACCTTCACCCACCGCTCCGACGCCTTCTTCTTCCACGGTGGCAGCGAAGCGCTCACGGCCAAATCCTTCATCAGGTCTTGTTCCCCTTCACTCGTTCACTCACTCACTCTCTCATTTCTAGGGTTAAGGTTTCTGATTCCAATCAATTGGATTCAGGTTCGAAACGGTGACGTTTACACGTCCGCCTGAATCAGCAAGCGTGCAGGGGAGGATGCAGCAGAACACGGGATTAGTGGAGGCCATAGTGCTAGAGGTACGGGATCGGAACCGGATCGGAGGTTCGTACCTGAAATCTGATTTGATTTGCTGCGATCCGAAGCTGGCCAAGGAGCGGATCTGCAACCTCGGCGAAGTGATAATCCAGAAGAACCCGGATAACCTCGAGTTGCCGAAGCGCATCAAAACCTTCTTCCAGGGAATCGAGGAACAGGCCCAGATGGATACAATGGCCCTTGACATCAACGCCACTGGTATGTACTACCTCTACTTCATGTTCTGCGACCCTTCCCTTAAGGGCACCACCATTCAGGGAAGGACCGTGTGGCGTAACCCTAAAGGGTACTTGCCTGGCAAAATGGCCCCTCTCATGACCCTCTATGGCTTCATGTCTCTGGCTTATCTTTTACTCGGTCTTTGTTGGTTTTTGAGGTTTGTTCAGTTTTGGAAAGACATTATCCACTTGCATTATCATATCACCGCTGTTATTGCGCTTGGAATGTGTGAGATGGCTGTGTGGTATTTCGAGTATGCTAATTTTAACTCCACTGGGACTAGACCCATGGGGGTTACCCTCTGGGCTGTCACCTTTACTTCGGTGAAGAAGACGCTGTCGCGGCTGCTGCTGTTGGTTGTCTCCATGGGGTATGGGGTTGTTCGCCCCACGCTCGGTGGGAACAGGATTGCTTACAGAGTGCTGCTTCTTGGTCTGCTGTATTTTGTTGCCTCCGAGGCCCTCGAGCTTGTTGAGCATTTGGGGAACATCAATGACTTCTCCGGGAAGACCAAGCTGCTTTTGGTGCTCCCTGTTGTTTGCCTTGACTCGTGCTTCATTTTATGGATTTTCTCATCGTTGTCCAAAACCTTGGAGAAACTGCAGGCAATTCCAAAACCTTGGGTTATCTAGTGTGTTGTTGTTGATTTAGTTTATGATGGTAACGGAGTGAGTGCTGCCTTGGTTTGAGTTTTGACTGTTTTGTTGTACAACTGTTAGCTCTAGTTGAGTGTGTTTGGTTCAGCAGGCATGACTTGTTTACCCTTTTGAAATGGTCGGGCTGAGTAACGTTTGCCCTTATTGTTCTTTGATTGTGTTGTTATTTATGGATGCAGACAAGGAGAAACTTAGCTAAACTGGAGCTCTACCGAAAGTTTACAAATACACTCGCGGTGTCTGTGCTACTGTCCATTGCATGGATTGGCTTTGAGGTAGTTATTGGAAAAGATATTTGATGTACAGAAATTAGCAATTTTAGAGCCGGAGTTTCAAAACATTTTTACTTTAGCATTTTTATGCGTGTCAGTGTTGCTAATTATCTGGCTTCTTTGTGTTCAACCAGCTATACTTCAATGCTACTGATCCATTGAGTGAGTTGTGGCAAATCGCTTGGATTATTCCAGCCTTCTGGTGTCTGCTTTCATATGCTCTCTTGCTGGTGATATGTGTCCTTTGGGCTCCTTCTCGGAACCCTACTAGGTACTTGTCATTTTCATGGCCTTGGTGTGGTGAATGATGTTTTTTTTATGCCACTTGGTGTTTTTATGCTAATATATTTAACCTTTTATTTGAAATGCCTTTAATATTCTTTACCACAGAAGTAGTTATTGTGATAGCAACAGTTGCTTTTGGTCTTCATTTGCTGATTTTTATTTTTCATTTCACTGCAAACTTGCATTTATATACTGCACATTTAGGTGGCTGTTGGATTTTGTTTGCATCGTATACTATTAGATTAGATACACTAGTGCTAGTTTCCTTTAACCTATAGAAGAAAATGCAAAATTCCATTAAACCTTCATTATATCTTTCAATTTTGTCTCTGTGTATGCGTGTGCCAATGTAGAAAATGGGACAGCTATCTTTGCAACTTCATGTTATGAGAGATTAGTTGTGTCACTATATGTCGCTTCTCAAGTTATGCTTAAAAGCATAAAAAAATTGTAGTAATTCCTTATATGCAGTGTTGTGACTATTATGTCTTCGTTTTCTGTCTCTAGTATGCCATCCACACACACCACAAGTGTTGTTACTCCCTTGCAAAGGAGAGTGCCTGATAATTAGACCAATTTTAGAACTTAGTGGTCACATTAGTTTCAACGTGTTATTTTCAATATATGTTTTTAACTATGCTAATCAATTAGTGGGCCTAGACAATCGTAGTCTTGCAGTTGCTACTTGAGTTGTGTGTGTGTGTGTAGGCGAATGCTACTGCTCTCCTCCATGGGTTGTTATGAACCACTACTTGAAGTTAAGTTTTCAACAATGATAATGATTTTAATTATTAACCCTGTTAATATATGTTGGGTCTAGATAGTTCTTGCATTGCAGTCACTACTTAACTTTATCTCTGTTGGAGAAATGCTAACCTGCTCTCCAACATCATACTTTTTTTACGTTAGGTATTTCTTTATTTGCTTACATAACAATTGTACTTTAGTAACTATGAATATTATACATTTTACTCATTAAAGAAATGAGTAATCAGTCGTTTTCTCTCTTGCTCATACATGCCTCGATGGGATCGGTCTTCTTTCTGTGTTTGGTGCTGTTTTATTCCTGGAAAGACTGATTGCATTTATATCTTTGTTTCTAGATATGCGTACTTGGAGGAAACGGGAGATGACTTTGATGAGGAGGGTATCTCTCTGACAAGCAGTGTAGCAAAGATAACTGGGGATGTGGCAGCCAAACTTGATCGGAAGACTGATCTTGCCTTTGGGGAAGATCTGGAGGAGGATAAGCGAGAATAATGTCAAACTTGTATAGTAGTGTTTCACATGACCTCATTTCTCACAAGGATGTCTGTAGATGTCCATATATAGAGATATGGTTTTGAATGGTGCAGCAGGTGTCAGTTGTGATGGGAAACAAGGGAGGCAGTGCCAATCTCATCAATAGATCAAAATGGTTTAGTTGCAAGTCATACCCCATTCCATTAGAAATTAGATTGAATAGTTTTCCTTAACAGATGGTGTGATCAAATCATTCCCCTGTATGGTTTCAAATGACCATCATCCGTATGTATCCATCTCATGCCTTCAAATTTACATTGCTGTTTCTCACGCCTTTTTTCATACTACAATTAGTAGCAAACCCAGTTTTAAGGAACTTTTCTGACATTGTTGAGTCTGACTCGGACTATATTTAAGTAGTTTCAACTTGCACTAATTGTGTTATGTCCAAGAAAAATGTGAAATTGTTCTTTTAGATTTCTAGTCATTATTCTTCGAAAATCAAATTTATAATTTGAGACAAGATGGAATAATGGAATGAGATGATATTAATGACCTTTCACTTGAAACACAGGAAACACCTTTACTGAATAAGAAAAAAAGGGTTAAAACATTCAAGAGTAAAATTAACTAATTTCACAATATGGTTCCCTATACATAACCCCCAACCTCAATAACTCAATTTTCATCAATTTATTTAAAAAAATTCCAACTAGAACTAAATGAAGTGGAAACGCAAAAAATGTAAATTTTCAAAGAATAAAGATATAATATATATAAGACTCGAGTATGATTTTGTGAATATTCATAATCCTTTCCTCTTTTAAATTTGAGGCAAACAAAGAAAGTAATGTTGTATCTAATTTATATCAATAACATTGTAAGAAAACAAACGTAAGCCTTTCTACCTCTACAGTTGAGATAATTAGATATGTTTTTGAGAAATCAGAAGACAAACTAGTGAAAAAATTAGAGAATAGATTAAAATATACCTATTTAAATCACAATAATTTTTCAAAATCACAATAGGTATCAATAACAGAAACTTGTTTTTTCATTCAATAAAAATAATAAGTAAAAAGTATCAATATAGGAGATGACAAATAACTCAAAATAAAATATTTTTTTTTAAAATAGTAGTTATTTTAAAATAAATATAATTTGCATAAAAAAATACGTGCATGTTCTCATTTTTTTTCTTATATTTGTCAACTAGGCCAACATCTAAATTCATTCATATAGCCTATTTTCTTTACCACCAAGAATAAAATAGAAGGGTAAAACGAAAGAAAAAAAAGAGTCTTCCTACTAAAAAGGGTAAAAACCAATATTTGAAACAATAAAATTTCTAAGAAAAAAAAAAGAAAACGACTAAACTAAAAAAATCCTTATATTGTAATTATACTATTTTTCTAGTCTTCCTAATTAAATGGAAATAAATGCAAATATATGAATAGAAAAAGGTAAGATACATTGTAATTTTAAATATGGTAAGAGTATTCTTGATCATCTTATAAACAATAAGTAAAATTATTATTATATGAGTTAATCTATGACATTATCCCCATTTGATGGTTGATTTAAATGGTTGGTGATAAACAAAAAGTATTAAATTTTAAGAAAAAAAATGGCTGTTTGTGGATAAACTTGAACACAGAGTCATGATTAACTGTAGAGGCATCTGATCTGTTAGGAGCTGGGTAGTGCTGTCAACAGTTGCAATCATTACTGCCAATCATGAAATTGATATGAATCCTCCCCTTCCTTCCACTTTCTCTATATCTACCAACCCATTCAATCTCATTCTTCACATACAATCAAATAATATTATCATTCACCTTCAATTTTCTTGATCAAGAAGCCCTTTCTAGTTATGTCTCAATTGCTGCACTTGGTTTTCATTTTGTTGAAAACCTAAGAAATTGGGCATCACCATCAAAAGCACCAAAACCCAGGTGGTGGAGGAAACAGTCCCTATGATGACCCTTTCTTGCATTCATGCTGCTGCTGCTGCCACTGTTTTCTGGGCATCTCTTACATTCTCAGTGCCTTCCAAAGATCCATCCTTTTACCTTGTTTTGTGCTTTGGCTGGAATGAATGAATCTTCTCCCAGATATCATCACTTCCAAAAACCAAATTTACAAAAATTTGGTTTAGAAAACATAAAAGATTTGATTTTGCTTTCATTGAGAGTTGAACTCAAGACCTCCCGCTTACTAAACGGGTGCTCTAACCAACTGAGCTATGAAAGCACTTGAAATCAAATGCAAAACAATAAATATAGAACAAATGAAAGCATCTTCATTTACTTTCCAAAAGTATAAAATGCTTCTTTAAATATGTCAAATTCCCAATTTTAATTCTTACAGTTTTTTTTTTATTAAATTAGTAACACACAAATGTTATTAATTTAATATTTCCTATCATGACCTCGTTTAGATGTTCTTAATCGTGTTATAATATATATGATATTCTTAGCTTATATAATAATAATTAGGAATATAGTATTGTTTTGGACGAAATTTAGAATAAAAAAACAAATAAATTTTGTGAGTTCTTTTATAAATTAATTTGATTAAATTAAAAATTATTTCAAATGTCTTAAGAGAAAGAAACATCCACTAAGTAATTACACTTTAAGAAAAATATTTTTATTGAAGATTTTTTTTTTTTTGAATAAATCTAATTATAAAACTCATGGTTTGTTTGAATGAATTCTTAGAATGAAATGAAATGCTTTGAAACTGTGATAATCAAACTATGCTGCTTTTGAAACCATTTTGAACTAAGATCACCACAAATACTTGAATGAATGCCACGAATCCGTGAATTAAAAAAAAGGTTAAAAGAATTATTCAAAAAATAAAATGATACAATAAATGTAGATGTAAACAACAATTTAGTAAAGAGATATCAACCATTTCAATATGAAATACAATATCTACAAACAATATCAAATATTTTAATATGAAATATAAGAAACCCACGAACAAGAGCATGAGTAATGGTACTCACTTTTTCATTCTTATTTTTTACATTGACATAATATAACTACTATAATATTTTTGTGATGTTTAAAATTACATAAATCCAGGTAAATAGAAGATATTTTAAAGTTACTTTTTTACATCAAACTTATGATATTACTTGAGAGTATATAGGACTAGGTAAATAGAAAATATTTCAAAGTTATTTTTTTACATAAAACTTATGATATTATTTAAAAGTATATAGGACTGTATATTTTCTATCGAATCCTTCTCTTCATCACTTCATCTGTTCTTTTTCTTAGATGAACTTCTGAGAAGTCCGAGTATGCAAGGTGCCTACTAAGAGGTTCTAACGTATAGTTCGAGTATGTGTATGTCGCTATGCTTAAAACCGACTCCTCATGTGTTTATTCAAATGTATAGTACCCGCTCGGGTAGTCAAGTAGGGTAGTTGTCCTTGATAAGCTAACCAAGGTCGTTTTTGTTGGCTCCCTTCAGTTCTTCATATAAGAGGTTTAAAGGGAGTTTTTTCAAAGTTATGGTCAGAGAGGAGGATTGTCAATTTTTTTACGATGACGATTCTCCTCGGTTTCCCTTCTTTTGAACTCGTGAGCCGGCATGGTTCTGTAATTGGCCAAGGTCGTCGCTAACCTGGGAAGACCTAGAAACTTTGTCCGTACTAGACAAACTTTTCCGAAAAATCCCTACTCGACAACTGTTGCGAGTTTTCCTGTCATCCACTCAACTAGACGATGTTGAGGGTATGTTTTCTGTAGGAATATCATGTGCGAAAGCGCAATAATTTCAACCAAAGATTATGAGAAATTAAAGTAACAAGGAAAATGAAAATGATACCAGAAATTTTTAGGTGGAAAACCCCTTTAAATAGAGGTAAAAAACCACCGACGAGAGAGCCAAAACTTTCACTATAATGGTATTGGGAGTATAATGAATTCCTCTCAGGCTAATAGATAAATAGACAAATTCTCTCTATATGGGTTAAACACTTACACCCAAGAGCAGAAATAGAGAGTATAGGAAAAGAGAGATGAAGCAAGTGTGTGTTGATATTTGTTGTGTGTTACATTGCTTGAAGGAAGCCACTATATATAGTGGTTCTAGGAGACAACAATAATAAATACAATTAATGGTAATTAACCTCCCTTTGATGACAATTAATTGTAGTAAGAAACCTCCATTCGATTACAATTTAATTGTGGCAAGTAACCTCCCAATTATGCCAAGAAAACAGAAAGGTGAGTCATAACCCACAAATCTCCACCTTGACTTGCCTTTGACTGAAACACTCTCTCGCCATGAAGCCTTGATTAAGTATGGATAATACCAATTAAGTTCAGGCAATGATCGAACTTAGCCGACGGAAGTGGCTTGGTTAACATGTCTGCAGGATTTTCGGCCGTATGAAGTTTTTCAACAATTATATCTCCTGTATCAACAATGTCTTGGATAAAATGGTGTTTAATTTCAATGTGCTTGGTCCTTGAGTGATACTTACTGTTCCTGGTTAAGTGGACAACACTCTGACTATCACAAAATATAACAAGAACATCTTGTTGAAGACCAAGTTCACTTAGCAAGCCTCGATATAGCCTCTTTCATACCTTCTGTAGCAGTAATATATTCTGCTTCAGTGGTGGACAAAACCGTAATGGCTTGAAGTGAAGAATACCAACTGATAGCAGACCCACATAGGGTAAAAATGTAGGCTGAAAGTGACCTTCTCCGATCTAAATCACCACCATAGTCAACATCAACATAGCCAACTGCTCCTCCGGGATCGGCTCTATGTTGGTCAAATACCAAACCAAGATCTGGAGACCCTTTCAGATAACGAAGTATCAATTTAATGGCTTCCCAGTGTGTCTTGTCTGGATTATGCATGAACCTGCTAACAATGCTAACAACATAAGCTAAATCAGGTCTAGTACATACCATATCATACATGAGACTTCCAATTGCATTTGAATACAGGACATGTGACATGCGCCTTTTGTCCTCGTCTGATTTTGGACACTGATCTGATGACAACTTGAAGTGGGCGACAATTGGAGTATTAACAGCTTTGCAATCTCGCATTCCAAATTTATCAAGCATCTTAAGAACATACTTCTTTTGTGATAGAAAATGTTTTCCAGCTTGAGGATCTCTGTTGATCTCCATTCCTAAAATTTTATTGGCAGGACCTAAGTCCTTCATATCAAATTCACTACTAAGTTGGGCCTTTAACTTGTTAACTAAAGATTTATCTCTTGCGGCAATCAACATGTCATCAACATATAACAACAAGTATATAAATGACCCATTAGATGTCTTTTGAAAATAAACGCAATTATCATAGCTACTTCTGGAGTATCCATGTCCAACCATGAAAGAATCAAACCTCTTATACCATTGTCTTGGTGATTGCTTCAAGCCGTAGAGAGATTTCTTCAAACGACATACATGATCCTCCTTTCCAGGAACAACGAACCCCTCAGGTTGCTGGATGTAAATCTCTTCCTCAAGATTACCATAAGAAAAGCAATTTTCACATCTAACTGTTCCAGCTCCAAATCATACAAGGCAACTAAAGCAAGTAATATACGTATTGAAGTATGATGAACAACAGGAGAAAATACTTCATTAAAGTCAATACCTTTCTCTTGATCAAAACCTCTTACAAGAAACCTTGTTTTATTCCTCGTACTCTCAACACCAGGGATCCCTTCTTTTCTCTTAAAGATCCACTTGCAACTAATGACTCGTTTTCCTTCTGGTAACTTCACCAATTCCCATGTTTCGTTTTTGAGAAGACTCTCAACTTCTTCTTGCATAGCAACAATCCATTTTGTTGAGTCGTCACCAGAGATAACTTCAGAGTAATTCTTGGGTTCACCTTCTTCACCCATCTCTTGTGCAATAGTTAAAGCATAAGCAATGTTAGTAGATTCTGCAATTAATCTTTGAGTTGGTTTTCTTGGTCTCTATTGTGGAAGTTCTTGAGCCATAGACCACGGCTGTGGTAATCCTCGTCGTTTAGGTGGACATTGCTCATGTGGACTCAAATGTTCACTTGTACCATCAATAGCAGTGACTTGATCATCTTGAGTACTGGAGGAATTGGGAACGTCTTCCTCATGAGCGAGTGTTTTAATCTCAAACTCCACCTTCTCTCGAGCCTCTTCCTGGCCACCTGTATCAATGGAGAAAATGACAGTATCATTTACAGAAGAGAGCATAGCTTTTTCATTAAAGGTCACATTCCGATTGTGAATTATTTTGTGAGATTCTGGGTCATACAAACGATAGCCTTTAACCCCTGAGCCATAACCTAAGAAAATTCACTTCTTAGCACGAAGTTCTAATTTTCCCTGGTTTACATGAGAATAAGCAGGGCAACCAAATATTTTAAGATTAGAATAATCAACAGGGTTACCTGACCAAACTTCTTCTGGAATGTTGCAATCAATTGATCCGTTAGGAGAACGATTTATCAGATAACATGTCGTTGAAGTCGCTTCAACCCAAAAAGATTTGCTCAAACCAGAATGGAAGAACATGCAACGAACTCTCTTCAGGATAGTTCTATTCATTTTTTCTGCAACTTCGTTCTGTTGTGGAGTCCCTGAGATGGTGAGGTGTCTAGAAATGCCTTCTTTCTTGCATAAGTCATTGAATTCATTCGAACAGAACTCAAGGCCATTGTCTGACCTTAGCCTCTTTATCTTCTTGCCAATATGATTCTCAATCAATAATTTCCACTCTTTAAAAGTGCAAAATGCTTCATTCTTATGTTTGAGAAAATACACCCATAGTTTTCGTGAGAAGTCATCAATAATTGTCATCATATAACGACATTTACCTCTGGAGAGAACTTTTGACGGACCCCAAAGATCCGAATGAATATAATCCAAAGTACCTTTGGTTATGTGTATGGCTTTAGAAAAACTAACCTTTTTCTGCTTACCAAAAATGCAATGTTCACAGAAATCAACCTTTCTAGTACAGTGGTTACCAAAGTGACCCTTCTTCTTGAGGTTTAGAATTTCCTTCTCACTCATGTGGCCTAATCTCATATGCCACAACTTGGTGTTATCTTTGTTGGGTGAGGCTACAGTTGCAGAACCTGTAACTGTTGAACCCTGCAACACATACAAACTATCACATCGAAATGGCTTTAGTAACACAAGAGCTCCTTTAGACACTTTTAAAACTCCACCTTCAGTTGAGTATCTACACCCATGAGATTCAAGGGTGCCTAAGGAAATGAGATTCCGTTTCAACTTAGGGACATATCTGACACCTGTTAAAGTTCTAACAATTCCATCATGTGTCTTGATTTTGATTGTTCCTTCACCAACAACTTTGCATTGAGCATCGTTTCCCATCAAAACAAGACCATTATAAATTGGTTCATATGTGGTAAACCAATCTCTATTGTGGGACATGTGAAAAGTACAACCAGAATCAAGAATCCATTCATTTTTAGACCTTTGTTCAGTGTTGGAAGCTACAAAACAATCCCCATCGGATTCAGTTTCAACAATACTAGCTTCGGCAAATTTTTCTGGTTGTTTACCATTTCCTTTATCTTCTCTATCTATCTTATTTTTCAATTTATAGCATTCAGAGATCTCGTATCCCTTTTTCTTGCAACAACGACAATATTTGGAGTTCTTGCCTCTAGATTTTGACCTATATTTATACTTATTGTTCCTACCTTTCTCTTGGTTTCTCCCTCTAACTACTAATCCTTCACTAGAACTTCCAGAATGAATTTGAGTATCAAATTTCTCTTTGGCTAGTAAATTAGTCTTGACATCATCAAAGCTTAAGGTAAGATAATTACCGTATAACATAATTTCTTTGAATTGTCGATGCGAGGGTGGTAGAGAAACAATAAGTAGAACGACTTTATCCTCATCATCAATTTTAACATCCAAATTTTCCAAATCAATTATGATGGAATTAAATTCATCAAGGTGAGATTGGATGGGAGTACCTTCGGACATTCGGAGTGTAAAGAGTCGCTCCTTTAACCGAAGTTTGTTTGCAAGACTTTTGGTCATGTATAGAAACTCCAATTTACTCCATATGCATGCTGTAGTTTTCTCGTTGATGACCTCACGCAACACCTCACGGGACAAACATAACTGGATTGCAGACAATGCCTTTTCATCCATCTCATCCCACTACTCCTCCGTCATAGTGGTTGGTCTCATCATTTTACCTGTTAAAACTTTCTTTAAACCTTTCTGGGTGAGAACAGCTAGCATCTGGACTCGCCAGATAGCAGAGCTGATTTTACCATCAAATTTCTCAATATCCAATTTTGACATTATTGAACAACAGATCCTGGTTGAATTATCGAAAAAAGCTCTGATACCAATTTGTAGGGATATCGTGTGCGAAAGCATAATAATTTCAACCAAAGATTATGAGAAATTAAATTAACAAGGAAAATGAAAATGATACCAGAAATTTTTAGGTGGAAAACCCCTTTAAATAGAGGTAAAAAACCACCAACGATAGAGCCAAAACTTCCACTATAATGGTATTGGGAGTACAATGAATTCCTCTCAGGCTAATAGATAAATAGCCTCAAAACAAATTCTCTATATGGGTTAAACACTTACACCCAAGAGCAGAAATAGAGAGTATAGGAAAAGAGAGAGGAAGCAAGTGTGTGTTGCTATTTGTTGTGTGTTACATTGCTTGAAGGAAGCCACTATATATAGTGGTTCTAGGAGACAACAATAATAAATACAATTAATGGTAATTAACCTCCCTTTGATGACAATTAATTGTAGTAAGAAACCTCCCAATTATGCCAAGAAAATGGAAAGGTGAGTCATAACCCACACTTTCCCTTTTTTCTTTACTTGCATTCGACTCGATATCTGTTGACTTTCTTTTCTTCGCAGCTATCATGGTAACCATTGCACCGAATGTTGGGAAAAACTACTTCAAAAAACATCGGAGGCAACGACATGAAGCTACCGAAGCGGTGTAGCCGCTATAAGTCATCGTACGGGAAATCGGCCAAATGGGCTCATTTGGATGCGACTTTGAATATCCGCCACGTTGGTTTGTGCCTCGTTAAAGTCCCTTCGATTGTTCATTACGTTCTATTAAGAACAATATCGACATTAGGTAGGACTTGAAGCCAAGTCCTCTCAGTTACCACCAGAGAAGTAGTAACCAATAAACCAGACAAATTCTTTTGTCATATTGCGATTTTTATTATACTTATTATTATTAATATAATTTATACTTATTATTATTATTAATAATAAAAATTATATTATTAATCTATACCTATATATAAAGGGGATTCCCCTCTTAACTGCTCTTAATTTTTTTCTCTATTTTATCCTTATATTAATATTTAATTTTATTATTGTATTATGGTCATTGTGTCATTTCTTATTCCTCTCTTAGCTGCTCTT
The DNA here is from genome assembly GCF_000499845.2 of Phaseolus vulgaris. NCBI lineage: Eukaryota > Viridiplantae > Streptophyta > Magnoliopsida > Fabales > Fabaceae > Phaseolus > Phaseolus vulgaris. The sequence goes on along the minus strand of NC_023750.2, from coordinate 9,133,253 downwards.
AATTTTTTTCCCATTTTATCCTTATATTAATATTTAATTTTATTATTGTATTATGGTCATTGTGCCGTTTCTTATTTTTTCTACAATATTTGGTATACGTAGTGAGGCGGTTTTGAATTGAAAGAGAGGTGGAAAAGCGGTTTTGAATTGAAAAAGATGTGGAGGAACAGTTATGAATTGAAAAAGAGGTGGATGAACGGTTATGAATTGAAAGAGAGGTGGAGGAGTGGTTATAAATTGAAAGAGATAATTTATTTTGAAAATTAATTGCATAATGAGAGAGTGTCTGTTGTATGAGAGAGAAATAAATTTAATAAAATATTTGAAATAAATGGAGCAACCGTTTGAATTGAAAGAGATAATTTATTTTGAAAATTAATTGCATAATGAGAGGGGGTGTCTGTTTTATGAGAGAGAAATAAATATTAGGAAATGCGAGTAGTGACCAAACGTGAACAATTTGATTATTACTGAGCGGTTATCACTTTCTTCAGTAGTTTTCACCGTCACCATTTACATCCACTTTCTTACGAAGGAGTAGTTTTCACCAGTTACATCCACTCCCTTATAAGGAGTAGTTGAGCGGTTACCACTTTCTTCCACTTCCTTATAAGGAGTAGTTTTCACCCGTTACATCCAAAGAAAAAAAATGCTCATAAATTTTGACACATTTTGTACCCTCTTCCTTCACGCTCCATGTTCTTCCCCTACTCTCACCCATCTTAGTCCCTCTTCAATCACCACTGTACAACAACAACCACCATTGTTTCCTCCTTCTCGCACTTCCCAAAGCGTTAGAAGTAGAGACGTGTCTCATTGTTATAGGATTTGAACATTTTTGTTTCTATTGCTTTCTTAATTTTTTTTTATATTTTTGTATGAATCCTAAGCCCAGCTTTGCGGGCAAAGTTTTTATGTCTACTAGTGCTTTGATCTATTAGATATTACATAAGTTGGAAGTTTGGTAATTTGTATTTAGTTTATTATTTTATTTTTTTCAACTTCTTTGCCATGGAAGATGTGGATTCAATTGATATGGTGATAGATTCTACAACTTCCAACATACAACCATTTGCATTATGTTTTGACATTGTTTGCTGGTCCATTTTTTTTAAACCTTAATTTTAATCTTGATAACCTTACAAAGTTCAAGATTACACCCAAGTTAAATCAAAATTTAATATTCAAAAACAATAAAATGAAAATATAAAAAAATTAACATAAAATCTTAATAAAACTATTATCAATGGTGCATTTAGATAATTTACATATTTTCTCATATAATTTAATATTTATTAAAATTATATGAATATATAAATAGTAAAAATGAAAAATGCAGATACACAGGCACGTGAGTGCCTGTGTTCCCGCTAGTAATAATAATAATAATAATAAAAATTATATTAATAATAATAATAATTATTATTATATTAATAATAATAATAATTATAAAAATTATATTAATAATAATAATTATTATAAAAATTATATTAATAATAATAATTATTATAAAAATTATATTAATAATAATAATAATTATAAAAATTATATTAATAATAATAATAATTATAATAATTATATTAATAATAATGATAATTATAAAAATTATAATAATAATAATAATATAAATTATAATAATAATAATAATATAAATAATAATAATAATAATAATAATAATATAAATAATAATATAAATAATAATAATAATATAAATTATATTCATATTGTTAATATTATAAATTATATTCATATTATTAATATTATATTCATATTAATAATATTATTAATACTATTCATACTATTCATATTATTCATATTATTAATATTAATAATAATAATAAGTATAATAAAAATCATAATAATATTAAAAAATTTGTCTAGTGTAGTGGTTAGAATTTCATAATAATACCTGTTTACACGGATGCTTCTCATTTGCTCCAAAGCCTTACACTTATAAGGATTCGCCTCTATTCCTCGACTTGTGAGCATGAAGCCGAGGATTTTTCCTCCTTGAACTCCAAAGACGCTTTTGACAAGTTTAGCCTCATATCAAACTCTCAGAGTTGTCCAAAAATTTCTGCTAGGTCTAATGCGTGTTGTTCCAGTGTGGGCGATTTGACTATCATATCGTCCATGTATACTTCCAGGTTACATCCTATCTGGTCCCATAATATCCGGTCCATTAACCTTTGGTAAGTGGCCCCTGCGTTTTTCAAGCCAAAAGGCATGACTTCGTAATAGAAGTTTCCTTTGTCAGTTGTGAAGGCCGTCTTCGGTTTATCGGCCTCATACATCGGGATTTGCTTGTAACCCGAATATGCATAAAAAAAAGCTCATGATATTGTGTCTAGCTGCATAGTCAACCAGCCTGTCGATGCTTGGAAGCGGGTACGTGTCTTTCGGGCATGCCTTGTTTAGATCCTTATAATTTGTGCACATGCGCCATTGACCATTGTTTTTTCTTACCAACACTACATTTTCCAGCCACGTAGTGTATTGTATTTCTCGGATAACCCAACTTCTAACAATTTGCATACCTCCTTCTCCGGGACGAGTCTTCTTTCGTCTCCTAACCCTCTCCTCTTCTGGGATATCGGCATCGCCTCTCGGCAAACGGATAGCCTATGAGACATCACGTCTGGGTCGATTCCCGGCATATCCGCAGCTGTCCACGTGAAAAGATCATTATTTCGCGTCAAGACCTGTGTTATCCTCTACTTGTCCACCTCTTCCAAATTTGCATCGATCTTGGTATTTTGCCCGAACTCCCCCAGTTGCCACGGTAGAGTTTCGTCTCTCGGCTCCACTCGCGACTCATCGTTTGGTCCCGGGTCCAGGTCGTAGTTCCAGTTATCATATTCACTTCCCTCTTCTTCAGCTTATATCGCGGAGGGACCTTTAAACTGGCCGTGTAGTACTCTCGGGCCGTTTGTTGGTGCACCCTCACCCTTGTCACTCTTCCATCCTCGGCAAGGAACTTCGTTGTGAGATGCGGGGTCGACACGATGGCCCCTAACCGGTTCAGAGAGGGTCTTCCTAGCAACAAGTTATATGAAGTATCCATATAAACTATGAGGTACCTGACCTTAATTGTTTTGTGTTTTTCATCTTCTCCAAATTTCGTATAGAGGTCGACATATCCCTTTGTGTCAACTCGGTCGCTCGAGAAGCTGACGATCTGCTCGTTGAAAGGAATTATTTCCCTCGAGGATAGCCCCAACTTCTTGAAGGTTTTCCAGAAGAGGACGTCAATTGAACTTCCCTGATCGACCAAGGTTTTCTTGACTACGTATTTCGCCACATCAACCATTATTATCATGGGGTCATCTTGGTCTGGGTCAATCCCCTCAAAATCTTGGTTAGTAAAGGTAATGGGCAACATGGTCCACTTTCGTCCTATGAAGTTGACTGAGTGCAAGTTGCGCATGTGGCGCTTTCTGGATGAGTATGTTGTTCCCCCTCCGGCAAAGCCGCTAGCAATCGTGTTGATTACCCCTTTAGAGGGGGCACCCTGCTCCCTTTCCCTACTGGCTCATTGGTTGGGAGTTCTCGTTCTCGGGCGAGATTCTCTTCGTCTTCGTGGCTTTAGTACTGCATTTTGGCGAGTGCATCCTTCGTCTCTTGGCTTGTTGACGAATTGCTTTAAATTGCCAGCCTGGATAAGCTCTTCAATTTTGTCCTTTAGAGCCACACATTCTTCTGTGGTGTGACCGAAGTTCCTATGATATCGACATGAGGGTTTTGATCGACTTTAGGGGGTGTCGGTGTCCGCTTATACGGTGGTATAATATCAACATTCATGGCTTCTTCCAATATTTTTGCCCTCCTGTGGTCAGTGGAGTATAATGTGAGAACCTGAGAGGCTTCAAGTATTCCTTTAATCGTCTGGGCGGCTGCACTCCCCCATACGCTTCCTTTTCTGTCTTGCGGTTTTCAGTGACGTCCGTTAGTTTCGTCTTAAATTCCCGTATTTTCTCAAATTGCATGAACTTAGCAGCCCTCTATCTTAGTTCATCCATACTTGCCGCCAGTTTTTTGCAAAGATTATTTGAAAATGGACCCAACTTTAGGGAGGTTACCAGATGATGCAACACCACTTCTGAGCTCAGATTGCAAATATTGAGGGCCACCCTCCTAAATTGATCCATGAATGACCGAAGGGTCTAGCCCTTTCTTGCCTAATATTGACCAGAGCTAGAGAGGTGAGGTGATGAGGTTTGCTTGTGGTGAATTGGGCCGATAATTTGGCCATTAGGGTGTCGAAACAATCAATCGAGAGTGGTGGCAGTCGCGTGAACCAGCTCAATGTCGTTCCCTTCAAGAAGGTGGGGAAAATCCTACACCACAAGACATCATCAATTGTGTAGAGGCTTATTTGAGTCACATAGGTATCTATGTGTTCGTCTGGATCGAATTTTTCGTCGTACTTGTCAATCACCGGACCTTTCCACCCTGCTAGTAAGGACACTGCCATGATTGCCTCGGCGAAGGGATGCTTCCAGGACAACATGTCGCCCATTCCTCTGGAACCAACGTAGGCAGCTTGGTTCAGGCGTGAACCATTTTCCTCCATATGGGTTTGGTTACCGAACTAACCGTGATCGTCCATGTGTTTCGTGAACAGTTGGAGTATGTCCTAACTCCAATTTCTTCCTCATAAATTGATTTTCTTCAAAGTCTCTATTTCTTCTGTGTTCTTCCGTTTCATGTTCTCGAACTCCTTCTTCATCTCCAATATCAGGGCCATTGGGTCTATTGGCAGCTCTTCGTTGTCTCGTCGCTCGTTTCCCGTCATGCTTCTTGTGAACACCATGCGGTTTCTTCGGTAGGTTTTCTTTTGGTCCCATGGTGAGCGCTAAAATGTTCTTACAAGAGTATCTAGGACCGAATATTCCCTACAAACCCTTTAGGCCTTATCTTTTTGTCCGTCCTCACTCCACCTGCTCTTTTCCTTATATGAACTTTCGAGAAGCCCGAGTAGGCAAGGTGCCTGCTAAGAGGCTCTAACACTCCAGTTAGGTGAGGTTATTCTTAGTGATTATATCCAAAGTTCAAAGTGACATCCTTTTCACCGTAGGGGTTCCTTCTTATTTATAGCGTTCTAATGAGCCTGACCCTATTTAGATGGTTAATCCAAGCCCACTGCTAAACCTGCTTGGTAAGGTTTAATTAAGATTAACGTGCTTGCTAGGAATCTCACTCCTTATTATTTGTTTATATATATAGATATATGTTTATCAAAGAGTAATTTTTGATTAAGTTTTTAATCAATGATTATACAATGTAAGTAAGATTCATCTCTTTTAGTATTGTACAAAAGTTCACTCTTTATTATTTATATATATATATATATAAATATATGTTTATCAAAAAGAGTGAATTTTGATTAAGTTTTTAATCAATGATTATACAATGTAAGTAAGATTCATCTATCTCCTCTTACATGTTTTATATATGTTTGGTGGTCGATATCTTTGATATGTTTTGTCTGTGGATATTCTTTATATGTCTTATATATGTTTAGTTCTTGATATTCATTTTCAATTGGAGTATTTGTAAAAGGTGTAAATATATATTTTCATATGATGTTCGTCATTTTATTTATAAGAATAAGAATAAATTGAGTGTTTTTTTTTTCAGAATAAGAATAAATTGAGTTTTTTTCCTGTGAGCTAGTACAATTTTCGTAGTTAATATTATGATATTATGCATAATTTTATTTCTAATTCTTTATTAAGCTCGTCATTACGATATCAAGGTCAACTTTAAACATTTTAGTACTTCATATGTGAGGAGGTCTCGGTAACTTTTTCCTTCTGATTTTATAATTTATTAGATAAAAAATTTACCATTCCTTATTTTTATTTTTATATATTTCACTCCATTTGTTTAAAAATATTTATATCTTGAAAAATTAATTCAAAAGACTTTAACATCTCTTTTAAAGAAAAACATAGGTTTGTTTTTAAGAAATCAAATATAGAGTACTAACAAGTTTCACATTGATATTATTTTCAAAATTAAATTTTATTATCACACTCTCAATCTGTTCTCAAAATGAATTAATGTAATTTTATTAATTAAGTTTTTGTGATATAATAAATAATGAATTGATATTTGCAAATAGATAGAGCAGAAGAACCCTAAGATATTGTTTCCGCACGGGGTTTATCATCACACACTCAGTGAGTCTCATCTTTTCCTCTTCTTCTCATCATTTCTGCATTTTTTCTGTTCCTAGTTGTTGCTGCTATTTTTGGTGTTGTTGCTGCTGCTTTTGGTGTTGTTGCTGCTGTTTTCGGTGTTGTGTTGAGTGATAGAATAGATGATGGAGCCTTCACTCATACTCTCTCCACCTTCATCGTCCACCCCTTTACCTTTCTTCATCTCAAACGCACTTCCTTTCCATGCAAAACCCAATCTTTCCGTCAAACTCAATTGCACCCTCCAAAAGTCCCATTTTTGGGGAAGAAATTTGAGTTGGGTCCCATCACAATTGCCGCATGGGAGATCGAAATTTGATGCGATGAGGCCCATAATAACAGCGGCGGTGAAGAGAAGGAAAGAGCTTCCGTTTGACAACGTGATTCAGAGGGACAAGAAGCTGAAATTCGTTCTGAGGGTGAGGAGTATTCTGGTGGCTCAACCAGATAGGGTTATGTCGCTTAAGCAGCTTGGCAAGTTCAAAAGAGATTTGGGTCTTGATAAAAGGAGGAAACTTATTGCCATATTGAAGAAATTCCCAGCTGTGTTTCAGATTATGGAAGAAGGGGTTTACTCTCTTAAGTTCAAAATGACCCCTGAAGCTGAGAGACTCTATTTTGAGGAATTGAAGATTAGGAATGAGATGGAAGAGTTGGTGATTGTCAAGCTCAGGAAGTTGTTGATGATGTCTCTGGAAAAGCGGATTTTGTTGGAGAAAATTGCACATCTCAGGACTGATTTTGGTCTCCCGCAAGGATTTCGGGACACCATTTGTCATAGGTACCCTCAGTACTTCAAAGTGGTTGCCACTGAGCGTGGCCCTGCCTTGGAACTAACTCATTGGGACCCTGAGCTTGCAGTTTCAGCGGCTGAGCTATCGGCTGAGGATAATCGTATCAGGGAAATGGAGGAGCAGAATTTGATCATAGACAGACCTCTCAAGTTCCACAGGGTGAAGCTTCCTAAGGGTCTTAATCTTTCCAAGGGTGAGATGAGGAAGATCATGCAATTCAGAGACTTGCCTTATATGTCGCCTTACTCTGATTTCACAGGACTGAGGCCAGGGACAAGGGAGAAGGAAAAACATGCTTGTGCAGTTGTTCATGAGATTCTGAGTCTCACACTTGAGAAGCGGACGCTTGTTGATCACTTCACACACTTTCGCGAGGAGTTCAGATTCTCTCAGCAGCTGAGGGGGATGTTGATAAGGCATCCTGATATGTTTTATGTCTCTCTGAAAGGAGACAGGGATTCTGTGTTTCTCAGGGAAGCTTACCGGGACTCTCAGTTGGTGGACAAGGACCGATTGTTGCTTGTAAAGGAAAAGTTTCGTGTCCTGGTTAATGTTCCGCGATTCCCCAAGGGACCTGCTCGCAGGACGCTTGAAGATAGCTTGAGAGAAGGTGATGGCAGAGAAGATGAAAGTGATCAAGGGGAAGAAGCATGGTCAGAAGAAGTTGATAATTTGGTCAGTGACGAAGAATTTGAGGATGGTGATGATGGCTGGAGTGATGACGACGATGACAGTTTGCCACCAGATTTTGATGACGAAGCTGAAATATTGGAGATTGGACAAGGAAAGACAAATAAACAAGTTAAATACTCGAGACAGAATGATGAAGAGGTCCTTCTTCCTGTATTCTCTGACGGCCGTCCCAGAGAACAATGGTGATCTCCTCAAGAGCTTTCAAGCTTGGAGTTTTTCATACAAGAAAGCATCTGGCTTCAAATTTGATTTGTTCTTGCTGATTTGTGATGGGTGCTTTACACTACGCTTCTTGTATTCAACTTTATTTATTTAGACTTGTTTGATCCTCCTTTTAAAGGTGATCAGTATAGAAGGTTGAATTTCAATTGCGAGCTTTGCAGATTAGCTGATTATTTTGTAGTAACTATAATGCATTTCTTGGCCTTAGTTATGAAAAGTCCCTCCATGTATACTTAAGAATATTTTGTCAAAATACCTGAATCATTGATCCCTAAACATAATATTTCCCACTTTCCACCAGGCATATTTAACACCAGGAAAGATGCGTGTAATTGTAACAAAATTTGACACTGGAGAAACACAAAATATCTTGAAATGCATTACAAAAAACGAAGGCTAGAATCAAAGCAGTTCATGAAACCACATCTCTCACTATTAACTCCATTGGCTTATAATTAAAGATGTGGCTGTTCTTTAATTAATTATAGTGTGTTCACAAACTTTTGAGTGGTATTATATATCGGAAACAAAAACAATACTTTTAACAGATTAAAGTAAGCATAACTTCAAGCATACAGACATACGTTGTTATTGATGTCAATGGTGAATAACTCAGGTAAATAGCAACACACATTTGGTGAGAAAGTATGTGTTTTACTATTCAAGATGTTGTTGGGCTTTTGTATTTACATTGTATATACTAGTGCAGCCTTTTATGTTTTGGGTGGTTTATATTCGGTTAATAAGTTCTGATCGAGCTGAAAAATTACGTCAAATGGTGGCTCCTATAGAGTGCAACGTAAAGCTTCTTGGAGCAACTAGAATTGAGGACAAGCTGCAGGAGGGCGTACCAGAAGCCATTGAGTCCATTTGGCAAGCAGGAATCAAGGTCTGGGTTCTTACTGGTGATAAGCAAGAGACTGCAATTTCAATTGGTCTTTCTTGTAAACTTCTGAGTGGAGATATGAGTAGATAATTATAAATGGCACTTCAGAGGTTGAGTGCAGAAAGCTCTTGACTGATGCTATAACCAAGTATGGGTTGAAATTTTCAAATAGAGAATATCAGAATCTGAAGTGCAAAACTGATTCTAGACATGGTTCCCTGATATTTAAAATGATACAAAATCATTGGGCTTCTCAAGTGGAATGCAGGAAAGGAAGAAGGAACTACTGCACCATTGGCACTCAATTGATCAGTAACCCGTATAAACTGGTGGGCTTCACCGTTTTCACGGTGTAATCTATCCGGTCAAACCTTTTAATCCATTTTGAGTTCTGAAGGTTGTAAGAATGTTGTGTTCTGGGTTTTATTGGTGCTTTCACTTACACACAAACACTCTGCTTCATTTTCATCTCAATCAAATCTTAGTGCAATGAGTTTGAGGTTTCAACTTACTCAGTCACAGTCATAGACTCATAGCCACAGTCACCCCGTTCCCCCATTCCCAACCTTCATTCTAATCATCAGAAAAGATGAAAGTGATCAAGAGGAAGAAGAGTGGTGAGAAGAAGTTGATAATTTAATGAGTGAGAAAGGATTTGATGATGTTAATGATGACGACGATGACTGGAGTGATGAAGACAATGACAGTTTGCCACCAGATTTTGGTGAAGATGCTCAAATACTGGAGATGGACAAGGAAAGACAATTCAACAAGTTAAAGACTTGAGACAGAATGATGAAGAGGTCCTTGTTTCTGTATTCCCTGATGGCCTTCCAGAGAACAATGGTGATCTCCACAAGAGCTTTCAAGCTTGGAGTTTTCATACTAGAAAACATCTGGCATCAAATTTGATTTTGTACTGGCTGATTTGTGATGAGTGCTTTACACCACGCTTGCAGTATTCAACTTGTTCGATGATCCTTTTACTGATGATTTGTAAAGAAGATTGAATTTTAATTGTGAGTTCTGCAGATTAGAAAATTATTTTATAGTAACTAAAATGCATTTCTTGGCCTTAGTTAAAGGTCCCTCCTGAATACTTAAGCATACTTTTGTTCAAAATACCTGAATCAGTGATCCCTGAACATGGCAGTTTCAGCTTTCCACCAGGCATATTTAACACCATTTATTCATTAACTGCTCTTCCTGAATCCGTTCTTTAATTTCAGCAACAAGTCGGAAAGATTCTTGTAATTGTAATTGGTCTAAAAATCTCAGAGCTTGGACTTGTAAAAATTTCAACCCTGAACCAGAAGTTGGATTTATTTGCAAGGTTGATGAAAATAAATACTTAAAATATTATATCTGAATTTGAGGCTTCAGCTATCAGTAGAGAACTTGACCCCTGCAGAATTGGAAGATAGAGGAGTTGGTGCAGAACTATGTTGTGAATCCATAGTCAATCTCCTCAGTCATTTGGTTTTTGTAATAAGGAAATAAGTTTCTGCAGGTGAGTATATCCTCGAGGGAACCATAGTCTCATTGAAATAGACACTATTGCTTAATATGTTTTCCCCTTTAATATGTTTCTACCAATATAATAGTATTTCACATTTATCTCAGAAAGCATGATTATATAGTTGTAGTTGACACGAAACCATTGATCAATTATGATGAGGAAATTAATCACTTGCTGCTGCATACAGCCTAATTTAAAACTTTTAAATAGGAAATGTGAATTCTTGTTTGTTAGATTAAAATAAAAATTTTAAAAACAGATGGACTAAGTGATGTTGTGGACATGCACATAGAATAATCACATACTTTGGGTGTGAGGATTATGGAGTTGAAACATTAAAATCAAAGTAATTTATTTTCACAAAGCAAGCAAAAATTATTTTTAAATGAATTTTCGCAGAAACTTCATAAATCTATTTTACTTAGTATATTAAACTGATTTTCTTTGGGTGTTTTTACAGAAGACTTGGGGTGGGGGTCCTTACAGATTGAGTAGTCAAAGCAACAGAAAAGTATACAAAATTATGTCTCACAACAAAGTAACAGTATATTGTATACTAGGAGATACTAGGATGATGTCCCTTAAAAAATGATGATGTATATCGGTTAAGGTCATTTGGGTGCCTTGGAAAGAATGTTACTTGCGAAAAGGAAAGAAGAAAGAACAAAGAAAATTGATAAAAGTTGTTAAAGACAGTTTTCATGAACATTGGATTGGTCTACAATCATGTGATTAATGAAAACCAACATCCTTTAATAAGAACAAGTGTGTGGTTGGTTGGTGCTATTACTAAGGATTTTTTTTCTCTGTTCGAACCATATGACTTTAAACATCGACGTTGACTAATACATGAATGAGTTGCTAAGTCTTCTTTGCAGGTTCCTCTCGTTTTCTCATTTTCAATTAAAGTAAGACAATTCTAATGTTCAATTTCTCAATCTTTCTATAATATCTTCAACAGTACTATCTTGTACAGTTTAATCATTCAGAATTCCATCATGTTCAGCCTAAACTATTCACCTACTCACTTCGTGTTGGAATGCTTCTTCCTTTTTCACTTTAAATACTCACAAATTACACCCATAATAGACCATACCATAGCATGAGAAAATCCACTAATGGCATCTTCAACAACATTGTGTTTGGGTGTTCTGATTTCTCTGATATTGTTCCATAAGTTGCATGCTTCATCTTCCTTCTCTCTCTCCGTAGAGAAGTTGAATGAAGACGTGATAGTGTCATCACCCAAACCAACATTCACAGCAGGCTTTTACGCCGTCGGACACAACGCTTTCTGCTTCGCAATATGGTACACCAACTCACCCAACACCCTCGTTTGGATCGCCAACCGGGACCACCCCTTTAACGGAAAACGCTCCACCCTCTCCCTTCTCAAATCCGGCAACCTCGTTCTCACCGACGCCGCCCAGTTCCAAGTCTGGTCCACCGCCACCGCCACCACATCCAAACAAGTCCACTTACGTTTGCACGACTCCGGCAACCTCGTACTCCTCGAAGATTCCTCCAACAACACTGTTTTGTGGCAGAGCTTCGATTTCCCAACCGACACGCTTCTTCCAAATCAGCCTCTGAGAGGGAGCACCAACCTGGTTTCCTCCAGAAGCGGGAGCAACCACTCCTCCGGTTTCTACAAGCTCTTCTTCGACTTCGAGAATGTTCTACGCCTCATCTACCAGGGCCCTCGAGTTTCCAGCGTTTTCTGGCCTTACGCTTGGCTTCAGAGCAACAACTTCGGTAATGGCAACGGCAGATCTACTTTCAATGATAGCAGGGTTGCTTTGCTTGATGATTTGGGTGCCGTGCTTTCTTCCGACAACTTCACTTTCAGAACGATCGATTACGGGACGGTGCTTCAGCGGAGATTGACCCTGGATCATGACGGTAATGTGAGGGTGTACACCATGATAGATGGAGAAGAGAAGTGGGTGGTGTCAGGGCTGTTTCGGCAACAACCTTGTTTTATTCATGGCATTTGTGGACCCAACAGCTATTGCACCAATGACCCCACAATTGGAAGAAAGTGTTCCTGCCTTCCAGGTATTTCAAGCACAAATATTGTACCTGTTACTAGTTTTAGTACGATGCCAAGCAAAAATATTAAAACATGTTTGGTACCGTATGCTAGAATATTGCATAGAGAGAGACTTACCAAGTGCTTGTATATATGGATTTCCAATGCAGCACTTGTCTGCTTCTGTTTTGGTCAGGTTCGCGTGTTCATTGATGATTTTTGTTTATGCGATCAGGTCACAGATGGAATAATACTCAAGACTGGTCTCAAGGTTGCGAACCAAATTTCCAGTCAGGGTGCGGCAACACACCGCAAGAGTCTAACTTCTTGACCTTGCCTCAAACGGACTTTTACGGATACGACTATGGTCTCTATTCGAATCACACGTACCAACAATGTGTGGATGAGTGTTTAAGGTTGTGCGAATGCAAAGGGTTTCAGTTCAACTTTCCGAAGCAAGATGGGCTAGGTAGTCACTGCTACCTCAAGTGGCAGTTACTAAATGGGCATCGTTCAGCGGATTTCGACGGAGCATTCTTCCTGAGACTACCCCGTGACTTTGATGACATAGCAATTGTACGTAATGGCAATGGCATGGTATGTGGGGGGAGTAGTGCAGTAGAGGAAGTTCTAGCGAGACCATATACCAAAGAAAAAGGAAATGAGTTGGTGAAGTTCATGTTGTGGTTTGCGGTTGCCTTAGGTGGAATTGAGGTTGTGTGCATCTTTGTGGTGTGGTGTTTCTTGTTCAGGAAAAATACTGATAAAGAAGGCTATGTTGTTGCCGTGGAAACGGGGTTCAGAAAATTCAGTTACTCTGAACTGAAACAAGCCACCAAAGGTTTCAGAGATGAGATTGGAAGGGGTGGTGGTGGAACAGTGTATAAGGGTGTCTTGACAGATAATCTAGTGGTGGCAATAAAGCGTCTGCATGAAGTAGCAAACCAAGGAGAAAGCGAGTTTCTGGCTGAGGTAAGTATCATTGGAAGGCTTAACCACATGAATTTGATTGGCATGTTGGGGTATTGTGCAGAGGGAAAGCATAGGTTGTTGGTTTATGAGTACATGGAAAATGGTTCATTGGCTCACAACCTTTCATCAGCTTCAAATGCACTTGACTGGAGAAAAAGGTATAACATTGCTGTGGGAACAGCAAGAGGTCTGGCCTACTTGCATGAAGAATGCTTGGAGTGGATTTTGCATTGTGACATCAAGCCTCAAAACATACTTCTTGACTCTGATTATAAACCTAAAGTAGGGGATTTTGGGTTGTCTAAGCTACTTAACCGGAACAATCTTAAGAATTCAAGCTTCTCAAGGATAAGAGGAACAAGAGGTTACATGGCACCTGAATGGGTTTTCAACTTGCCAATCACTTCCAAGGTTGATGTGTACAGCTATGGCATTGTTCTCTTGGAGATGATCACTGGAAGGAGCCCAACAACAGGTGTCCAATTCACAGAGTTAGAATCAGAGTCAGGTCATAATGAGAGATTGGTGACATGGGTGAGGGAGAAAAAGAGGAAAGGATCAGAAGTGGGACCATCTTGGGTGGATGAGATCGTTGACCCTGCTTTGGGATCAAACTATGACATGAATGAAATGGAGATATTGGCAACGGTGGCTCTGGAATGTGTAGAGGAAGAGAAAAACGTGAGACCCAACATGAGCCAAGTTGCTGAGAGGCTCCAAAATCATGACCATGATTCAAGATAGTTTGAACAAAGAAGGGTCTTACGGTTGTCACTTCCTTTGTTTTTGTTTTGTTTGTCATAAATTGCATGTGCTTGTGGTTCTTCTTCAATCTGTTCTGCAGTTCAATGCAGTTGTTATATATTTCTGTTGGTTATATAAAATATATACAAATGGCTGAAAAAAATAGAGGATATATTTTTCAGAAGACGTTTCTTTTATTCAATTGTGAAATGTAAATTTATACTTTAAACTTTGATGAGGTGAAAAAAAGTACACAAAATCAAAAGCTAATTAAAATAACAAATTCTTAAAAATCAAATATGTACCGATCAGTCCATCGACTCCGGAGAAGACCTCAGACATCGGACATCGGTATCAGATAGTAAAGATGGGCCCCAGAAATCATATCAGTTATCAGATGAAACACTCAGATATAGGAAAACCTAAGTCATGAGGAATCCATGCATGTGGGGTGTATGACGCATCCCGGCGCGACACAAGTAAAAAACCCTTGGAGGCGCTAAGGCCCATTAGGGTTAAGGTTTCCAAGGGTAGCCTGCATGCATGGCACGTGAATACTTAGGGCACCCGTAGAACAGATGGCCCCGCAACATTGAGACATGAGTTGGTACCTTGGCGGCCATTCTATTAGTCGTTGCACCCTAGTAAAGGGAAGTCCTATGTGCCAGATTATGCTAAGATTGTGTAATAGCGGCGCATGGACATTCTCCAAGGAACCCTAGACATGGGTAACAGAACTAAGGTAAACCTTAGTTTCAACCTATATAAAGGGCACTAAGAACCCTAGCAAGGTACACCTTTTCTAAGACTGAAACTACTTTATACACTTACTGTTTCTTTGCCCTAGTATTGACTTGAGCGTCGAAGTGCAAACGGTCATCTAGGCGCCCTTTGTCTTTGCAGGTGAGAGATTCTTCAACCAAGGAAGTTTGATTCTCAGACGGAGATAGGCGGGCCAAAGCTAGCCGTTCAAGTCAACCGGCAAGCAAGTCAACCGACGAGAACATTTGACGCCCACCGTGGGGCTCGATAAAACAAGGTCCCACTCGCAATCTTGTTAAGAGTTTACCAACAATATGAGGACTACGAGGCAAGGATCTGCTACGCCCCCGGGAGGGGACAACGTCACCATGCAACAACTCATGGAGACTATGCGCGCCCTCCAGGAGGCGGTAGCAGCGTCTAGGGTTGACATAGCTGCGTCACAGGCAGACAACGAAGAGTTGCGCATAACCAATGAGGAACTGCACAGGAGTTTGCAACATGCAGGGGAGCGCGCGGTGGATGAGCGTGCCCCATCCATACCATTTAGGGCACGCCCGATGCCGTTCTCTCAGGAGATTATGGATATTGTGTTACCAACCACGTCTTTGGGCCCGAAAGTCACCTTC
This sequence comes from Phaseolus vulgaris, assembly GCF_000499845.2. Lineage (NCBI taxonomy): Eukaryota > Viridiplantae > Streptophyta > Magnoliopsida > Fabales > Fabaceae > Phaseolus > Phaseolus vulgaris. The sequence goes on along the minus strand of NC_023750.2, from coordinate 9,117,797 downwards.
ACGGGTGTAGAGGACCCAAAGGCTCACCTCACAACATTCCACACCCAGATGATGCTTACAGAAGGATCTGATACTGTGTACTGCAAGTTGTTGATGAGCACATTGGCAGGCGAGCGTAGGAATGGTTCGTCAATCTCCTTGACGGACACATTACTACCTTTGACCAATTTGCAAGGCTGTTCAGAGAGCAGTACCTTATCAATAGGGCTCCCCCTCGAATCTCTGACGATGTCTTTGACATAAAACAGTACCAGGGAGAGTCCTTGAAAGAGTTCTTGAACAGGTTTGGAGTCCAGGTGGTGAGGCTAAAACCCACGGATGAGGCCATGACGGTGCACGCCTTCACCAAAGGAATGCTACCAGGGCCCTTCAGTGAATCGCTGCTTAGATATTACCCGAAGACGTTCTGCGGGATCAGGCGTCGAGCTATGGTGCACATTGCCGTGGAAGATCGAGTCACAGAGAAACGCGACAGCGTCGGTCCTGTCCGACCTTGAGCAACAGGTCGACCTCAACCCATGAGGGTGCATGAAGCGACAATAGAGAAGAAAAGCTCAGGAAAGTAACGACCTTACGAGAAGCCCCAGATTAGAGCACACACACGGGGAGACCCACCCCCCAAGCACAATTTTCTTGTAGAGCTCAAGGAGCTGATCGTTATTCCTAACATAGCGGCAAGACTGAAGATGCCCCCAAAGACCGACAAAAAGATGGAGCCCAACAAGAATGCTTGGTGCAAATTCCACCAAGCATATGACCACCCCATACGCAACTGCTTGTCACTGGGATACCAATTGGACGAGCTAGTGAAAAGCGACTTCTTGAAGGACTACCTCCTAGAGCCGCAGGGGGATCAGGCGTTAGCAGCCACAAGAGTAGATCAGGGGCACGAGGTGCCCATTCATGGTGAGATCAACACCATCTCTGGAGGGTTCTCAGTAGGAGGATGCACCGCCTCCCAGCGAAAGAAGTACGCACGAGAGGTGATGGTAGTAGAGGTACAGGAGATAGATCTGACTCCCGATGTCGACCTCATCTTCACCAAGGCCGACCGCCAGGACGTCGTTCCACATGACAATGACCCGGTGGTGATTTCGATAGTGACAACAGGAATGAAGGTGCACCGCGTCCTCGTGGACCAGGGGAGTTCGACCGATGTGATGTTCTGGTCGACCCTCAACAAGTTATAGTTGTCTCTAGACCAGTTGAGGCCTTATACCGGTTTCTTGCATGGTTTCGTTGGGGACCAGGTGGAGGTGCGTGGACACATAGAGTTGAGGACGACCTTCACAGATGGCACAACTTCATGCACTACAAACATCAGGTACCTCGTCGTTAACGCTCCATCAGCCTACAATATACTTTTGGGAAGACCTACTTTGAACATGATTGGATCGATGGCCTCTACGAGGCACATGAAGATGAAGCTGCCTTCCCTCGAGGGTACGGTGATCACCATCAAGTCTGATCAGAAGGAGGCTAAGAAGTGCTACGAGAATAGCCTCAAGACGAAGAAAGGAGTGTTCGTTGTTACCACTCAGCTTCCGAGGGAAGAAGGGGTCACCTGCGCAAAGATAGCCCGGGAGAGACGGACCGAACCCGCCGAAGACGTGTTAGAGAGGGAGATCGGTGGGAAGTTCAAACTTAGCAAATCCCTAGGCCAAGAGACACAGGACCAGATCACCAAAGTCATAGCTCGACACCTTGATGCTTTTGCATGGTCTGCCTCAGATATGCCTGACATAGATTCTGACTTCTTGTGTCATCGTCTCACCATGGACCCCCAGGTACGACTTGCCCGCAAAAGAAGACGAAGGTTCAATGACGGGAGGCGTCAGGTCGTCAGAGAAGAGACAAAGAAGCTACTCAGGGCTGGCCACATCAGGGAGATTCAGTACCTTGAGTGGCTGGCAAACGTGGTGCTAGTGAAAAAGGCTAGCGGGAAATGGAGAATGTGCATTGACTTCACAAACCTCAACAAGGCCTGTCCGAAGGACTCCTACCCGCTGCCCAATATTGACGCTTTGGTGAACAGTGCGTCTGGTTGCAGACTACTCAGCTTCCTGGATGCCTTTTTTGGTTATAACCAGATCAGGATGCACCCCAGGGACGAGTGCAAGACAACGTTCATGACAAAGCTGTCTTGTTATTGTTATAAGGTGATGCCCTTTGGGCTTAAGAATGTGGGTGCAACTTACCAAAGGCTGATGGACATAGTACTAGCGCCCATGATAGGGAGGAATGTCCAAGCATATGTGGATGACATGGTGGTCACCTCCCAGCAGAGGGAGCAACATGTAGCAGATCTATAAGAGCTATTCACCACAATAGCTAAGTACAGATTGAAGCTGAACCCTGAGAAGTGTGTGTTCGGGGTAGAAGCTGGCAAGTTCTTGGGTTTCCTACTCACTAAAGTGGGATAGAGGTGAATCCTGAGAAGTGCGCTGCGATCATAGCAATGAGGAGCCCGATCTCAATAAAGGAGGTGCAACAGTTGACAGGGCGCATGGTCGCTCTGTCCAAATTCGTATCGGCAGGGGGAGATAAGGGGAATCCTTATTTCCAATGCCTGAAGAGGAATAACAGGTTCGTATGGATCAGAGAGTGTGAAGAGGCATTCCTAAAACTGAAGGAGTACCTGGCCAATCCACTAGTGTTGTGCAAGCCACAGCTGAGTACTCCACTTCGTTTGTACTTCACAGTTATAGAAAAGACGATCAGTTTGGTCCTGGTGCAAAAGCAGGACCAGGTGCAGAAGCCAATCTACTTTGTCAGCAAAGTATTGCAGGGGCCATATGTTAGATACCAGGCCATAGAGAAAGCAACCCTAGCAGTAGTGTTCTCAGCACAAAGACTTCACCACTACTTCCAAAGCTTTGCCATAATAGTGATGACAAACCTTCCCATTCGCAAGGTCTTACAGAAGCCGAATGTTGCAGGAAGGATGGTGCGTTGGGCAGTAGAGCTATATGAGTTTGACGTGCAATATGAGCCCAGAGGCCCTATTAAAGGCCATGTTTATGTTGACTTCGTGGTAGAGCTCTCATCGGGAGCCACACACTAGGAAGGAGCAGGTTTCAAATGGGTGCTCTTTGTAGACGGTTCCTTCAACCAATAAGGTAGTGGGGCTGGCGTCATCTTGGAAGGGCCAAATGGGCTGCTGATTGAGCAGGCCCTGCGGTTCGCTTTCAAAGCTAGTAACAACCAGGCAAAGTATGAGGCCTTAATCGCTGGAATGCTGTTGGCCAAAGAGATGGATGTGAAAGGTTTGCTGGCAAAGAGTGACTCCTTGTTAGTCACAAGACAGGTCATGGGAGAATACCAGGCTAAAGACCATCAGATGACCGCATATCTGGAGTACGTCCAGATTCTGAGGGAGACGTTCGAAGTGTTCGAGTTAGTCCACGTGCCCAGAGAACAGAATGCCCGAGCTGACTTGCTAGCAAAGCTCGCCAGTTCAGGCAAGGGGGACAGACAGAGGATAGTCATCCAGGAGACTCTGAGGACACCTCGAACTGCCACAGATAATACGGCAGAAGTCTAGTAGATCAGCACCTCGGAAGGGGTGAAGATGAGTCATTGGTCATTGACTCAGGAGACGTTAAAAACGCCCAGAATAAGCGCGTACCCAGTTGCTGGGGAGAATTCGTTGCAGGTTTACCTAGTTGAAGCAGGAGAAACCTGGATGACACCCTACCAACACTACTTGGCTGATGGGATACTCCCGCTAGAGCCTACGGAGGCTAGAAAAATCAACAAAAATTCGAGCAAGTACACCTTAATCGATGAAAAATTGTTCAGGCATGGGTTCACTCACCCTATCCTGGTGTGTGTAAGTGGTGAGCAATGCACGCGCATTATGACAAAACTTCATGAAGGGATATGCGGAAGCCACATTGGCGGCCGATCTCTCTCATCAAAGGCCATTCGTGCAGGATATTATTGGCCATCCATGAGGGGAGATTTCACGGGATATGCACAACGGTGCAAGTAGTGCCAACAACACGCTGACTGGCACAAGGCGCGTCTAGAAGAGCTTAGGTCGATCTATAGCCCATGATCATTTCATACTTGGGGGATCGACATTTTGGGGCCTTTCCCTTTAGCAGTACGATAGATGAAGTACCTCGTGGTTGCCATAGAATACTTCACAAAGTGGATAGAGGCAGAGCCAGTGGCACAGATCACAACCCATAAGATCCAGCACTTTGTGTGGAAAAACATAGTGTGCCGCTTTGGAATCCCAAAATGGTTGGTGTCTGATAATGACACCCAGTTTGCGAGCCAACAATTGGGTAAACTATGTATGGAGCTGAGAATAAAGCAGGTGTTCGCATCGGTCGAACACCCCCAGACGAACGGGCAGGTCAAGTCTGCCAACCGAGTTCTGCTCAGAGGTTTGAAGAGAAGGCTAGATAAAGCCAAAGGGACCTGGACAAAAGAAGTTCATAGAATTGTGTGGGCTTACCACACTACTCCCCATTCCACGACCAAGGAAACACCCTTTAGCTTGGTGTATGGTTCGAACGCAATGATTCCTGTAGAGATCCAGAAGAACTTGCCACGTTTCCAGAACTTCGTGGTTGAAGAGTCCAATGAAGAAAGAAAGGTGAACCTGGATCTACTGGACGAAGTAAGGGAGGAAGCAAGAATTAAGGCTGAAGCGTTGAAGAGTAGGGTGAAGTACAAGTACAACTCCAAGTTGAGACCTCGGTAGTTTCAGGTCGCCGACCTGGGGATGCGGAAGGCCCACCCATACCAGCTAGAAGACAAGTTTCCCAAGTGGACTGGTCCCTTCCGTGTGACAGAGGCCCTTGGGAATGGAGCATACAGGCTCGAGACTTTAGAAGGTGGAACAATCCTTTGTACGTGGAACGCGACCAACCTTAAGTTTTATTTAAGTTATCGCATTGTACTTAGTTTTAGGGGACACTCTTTTTCCCTTATAAGAGTCTTTTATCGAGGTCACCCAATAAGATTTTAGTTATTTAGTGAAAGAGATATATTTGCAAGCATTTTGTACAGTGCAGTTAATGAACCTCTCCCTTGGGTTAGAAACACCAAGACTTGGAATAATATGGTTCCTAGTGATCCTCTCTCTTGCGTGGAAACGCCAAGGTCGAGAAGAATATGGTTCCCCCAGTTAAATCCTCCCTTGCCCTATACGCTGAGGACGAGGTCAGTTAATGAACCTCTCCCTTGGGTTAGAAACACCAAGACTGGGAATAATATGGTTCCTAGTGAGCCTCCCTCTTGCGTGGAAATGCTAAGGTCGAGAAGAGTATGGTTCCCCCAGTTAAATCCTCCCTTGCCCTATATGGCGAGGACGATGTCAGTTAATGATCCTCTCCCTTGGGTTAGAAACACCAAGACTGGGAATAGTATGGTTCCTAGTGAGCCTCCTTCTTGCGTGGAAACGCCAAGGTCGAGAAGAATATGGTTCGCCATTTAAATCCTCCCTTGCCCTACAGGCGAGGACGAGGTCAGTTACGAACCGTTCACTTAGGTTAGAAATCTCAAGATTGGGATAGGATGGTTCGCAGAGAACGCCTCCCTCTTGAGTAAGAACGCCAAGGTTGAACAGTATGGTTCAATAGTTAAATCCTCTTTTGCCCTCATGGAGCAAGGTCGAGGTCAGAAAGCAAGCCTCTCCCTTGTTTGTAAGTCAAGGTAGAGGACAGCATGGTTCACCAGTATCACTAGTAATACATCTCCTTTGTCCTTAAAGGCAATGGTGGAATCGCCGGGAAGAGCTTTCCCTTATCTTGCAAGACGAAGATCGGAAGCAGCAAGTGAGGGTTTTCCCTATTTTCGTACAGCGAAAGACCAGCCAAGAGTTGCACGCATATCACCGATACCTTAAGATCGTAAGAAGGTAAAGCAAGTGGGAAGAAGTGTGCTACCTAAGGTACGAGTATGCGTCGAAGGCGTTGTTAGCAAAGTCAGTACAAGAAACGGTTGATAACGACCAAGACAAGATGGTAGATTAAAGAAAGACATATTTCATAAGATAAATATATACAAGTTATCGAAATCAAGCAGTTAAGTCAAGTGTTCATCAAATAGTCAAATTACAATGAAAAAAGAGGCTACTCTTTGGACACTAGTTGCCCGTCAATGACCCGCTTCGTCACCTCGAATGGGGAGAGATCCATCTCAGGATGCATGCAGGAAAACTAAGCCATGGCATCTTCAAACCCAACACCATAAGCATCAACGACGTCGTTGGTGAGCTCTTCTTCGGTTTGCTTGAAGAGTTCGACCTTTTGGGCTAACTGCCCCTCGAGTTGGCCAAGTTGGACCTCTCGTTGAGTGGCCCTTTCCTCCAGTTTGGCCATCTTGGCCTGCGCCTCCTCGACCTTTTCCTTCAACTCGATCACTTCGTTGCGGAGAGGTAGAATCTTCGATTTGGATTGGAGGGCCTCCTGAGACTTCTCGAAGAGAAGCCTCTTGGTTTCCTTCTCGGATTGTCGAAGGCTCGCCAACTCCTGATACAAAGCAGTTTCGCGCTTGGAGAAGGTCTTGGTTTGAAGAGATGATTCCTCCCTCAGCTTCGCCATCTCAGCCTGCAAGTCTCATGCCTTACTCATGGAGAAGCTGGATGCGATGAGGAACTCCCCAATGCCTTGAGCTGCACAGTCTTGTAGGGGGTCCTCACCTAAGCTCTCCACTACTTCCCGGTTTTGGAAGCACTTGAGGGCTTGCAGGAGGAAGGTTGGTAGATCAACGGCAGAGGGCATGGCGTGATCACCCTTGGGGGCGCTCTCCCCTCCGCCTTCGAGCGCCATAAGTTCACGAGGAGAGGAAGCGCTGGGAGGATGGTCCTTGAAGGACGAGGCGTGGCCATCTGAAGCTGAGTGGGATGAAGCCGCGATATCAGCTGCCTTCTTCCTCTTGAAGACGAGGCTTGTGTAGGTACCCTCGTCTTCGCAGGCAGTGGCCTCCACTACCCCTTTATGCCTCTAGTCGATGGGGGTTGGTTCGGGAGAGATTGGGGTGGAGGTGGCAGGAGGAGGAGTGCCCGCAGGGGTAGAGGCACCCGCATCGACAAGAGCGGCCTTGCGTTTGGAGGTCAACTCAACCAGTTTCCTCCTTTTCTCTGCATTGAGAACCGTATCTGCACAAGAAACACACGAGCATAAGAAACTAAATCCACACAACATGCAACTAGCAACAAATACAAAGCAAAAATGGTAAAGGTAACACTGTAGCCTTTGAGGGCCTTGGCACTGAATTCGAGCTTGATCAGCTCGGTAGTGTCGAACACCACTCCCAAGCTCGAAAGGAGCTGGCACACCACACAATCAGGTGGGGCCAAGTCGTCGAGGCTCCTCGGTTTCTTGACTCCCGGTTTCTCCACCCAGTAAAGTGGGAACCTATCCAGTAAGGTGGGGTCATGGATGCTGCAACATATCTTCAAGAACTTTTTCTTCAAGAACTTTTTCTTCAAGAACTTTTTCTTAAAGCCCTTGTAAGATTTTTGAAAGAGAGTCAGGAGGACTCTCACTACCACCCCATTGAAGCTCATCCACAGCTTCTTCCCGGGGTTCTTAGCCTCAAAGAAGTAGAGGAAAACATCCACAGAGGCTGGATGGCCAAGATGGTCGCAGAGGATCGTGAAGGCCTGCAAAAAGGCCCAACTATTGGGATGCAGCTGGGAAGGGGCCACGTTGACCTCTGTAAGAAGAGCACGCTCGAAACCCGAGAAGGGAAGGCGGAGTCTGAGCCGCTTGAAGATGGTGGTGTACATGAAGAAGAAAGGTTCTTCAGGATCCGCATGATTGTCCACACACACAGGAACACCTTCCCGACAAGGAAGAGCCTTTAGATACATGTCGAGTGCCTTCCCGAAGACATGGAACATATCGTGAGATTCACCCTATCTATACGTCTCGATGTCTTCGAAGGTTTTCATTTGGGAAGTCTCGGCCAGAAGGTCCTCAAGTGCCTAGTGGTAGAGGATTTTGTAATTGACAGAAGGTGGAGGGTTCAGTGTGGTTTTTGTTCTGGCCATCTCGATAAGAAAGCTAAAAAGAGAGAAAAGAAAGGAAGAAAAGCGAGGGTTTAGAAGAAGAAGATGGAATGGCTAAGGAAAACCAGAGAAATAGAGACTCGAAACGAAGAACAGAGAAAGCGTAAAATGCAGAAAACATAAACAGTCCTAGAAGAGTTATGACATGTTAAGAGCATCGAAAACATAAAGCAAGAGTAATCGTGGAGTAAAAATCATACTTTTGATCAGGTAGGGTTTGAAGGTATAAGTTATCGAAGAGGAAGCGAAAGCGTTTTCGAGGGAGAGAAATGCTTAAGTAAAGTAATGAAACAGTGAAGGGAGCGTAAGGGGTGAAGGGTTTAAACGTATACGAAGAAGCGCAAGCGGAAACGAGCCCTAACCGTTGATTTTTCCACGTGTACGCTGATAAAAAAGTATGGTGAGATGTCACTTCAGTGCACTGTTCACGTCTTATCACCACGAGCCACGTAGGTCGCCGTGGGCGATCACTTAGTCTCTTCGCTGAAACAAGTTACAGCTCGAAACTGGGGGCCTTGTGTGCCGACTAGTCCTCGGTCATCGACTCCGGAGAAGACCTCAAACATCGGACATCAATGTCAGATAGTAAAGATGGGTCACGTAAGGTGGGCCCCAGAAATCATATCAGTTATCAGATGAAACACTCAGATATAGGAAAGCCTAAGTCACGAGGGATCCATGCATGTGGAGTGTATGGCGCGTCCGGGCGCGACACAAGTAAAGAACCCTTGGAGGCGCTAAGGCCCATTAGGGTTAGGGTTTCAAGGGTAGCTTGCATGCATGGCACATGAATACTTAGGGCACCCATAGAACAGATGACCCCGCAACATTGGTGCATGAGTTGGTATCTTGGCGGCCATTCTGTTAGTCGTTGTACCCAGTAAAGGGAAGTCCTATGTGTCAGATTATGCTAAGATTGTGTAATAACGGCGCAGGGACATTCTCCAAGGAACCCTAGACACGGGTAACAGAGCAGAGGTAAACCCTAGTTTCAACCTATATAAAGGGCACTAAGAACCCTAACAAGGTACACTGTTTCTAAGACTGAAACTACTTTATACACTTTCTGTTTCTTTGCCCTAGTACTGACTTGAGCTTCGGAGTGCAAACGGGCGTCAAAGCGCCCTTTGTCTTTGCATGTGAGAGATTCTTCAACCAAGGACGTTCGATTCTCAGGCGGAGATAGGCGGGCCAAAGCTAGTCTTTAAAGTCAACCGGCAAACAAGTCAACCGACGAGAACAAAATCAAATAATATGATTTAATTCTTTATAGTCTAAAAAAATTCTTAGAAAAATATTATTTTACTCTTTAGCACCTAAAAATCAAGAGAAACATAATGGATATTTTTTATACATGGATCAATTGTGTAACTGATACAAACCAAGACAACAAAAAGTTGACCAAGGATGCACACTATGAAAGGTCATCTCAACATTCAAGTGAAGACCTCACCAGAGGGAGAAATGGATAAAGACCAGAGCATCTCAAGTTCTTCCAGCTGGTCTTCTTAAGAACAAAACTAGTAATGAATCTTCACATCTACTTAAGCACTTGGTTAAGTTAATGTCCAGTGGAGATTTTCCTAAGGTCTTCACTCTTAAATTCCTAAAATCTCAATCTAAGTAAAGTGTCACACCAAAAAATTGAACAATCCTAAAATAAACTCACATCACTAACACTCATTCTTAACATTTAAGCTGCATGTTCCATATCTTTTTCTAGGAAACTCCCATCTAATTTTGGGTAGATTCATTGTTAGAATGTGTGTTTTTTTATGTTATGTTTCATAATAGACAAGTTGTACTTCTCCATCTTTCTAAATTTCTTTTAAAATAGAACTTGATTTTGCTTTATTATGAAAATTTTGGTTATTTGCTAAATATAAACATCATTGTCATATGTGTGCTCCCTATTAGTTCCATGTGCATATTTGTAATAAGTTTTCTAAACCAAAAAGCTATTCCCATAAAAAATAACAATTATATTTTCTTACTTTTTTAAGATTCCACACATTACTATTTCAATGGCTTAATCTAGCATGTTAGAAGCTTGCATTGCTAAATGGTAAATCCTAAACAATGATTGAACCACTAAAGGATGATAAAAAAAGACAAAGATATGGAATACGGATTCAAGTCTGAGATTTTTATCGACGTCGTTTCACAATCAAATTAAAAACAAATTTAGTATAAATCATCTCACATTGTGATCAACCGTTTAACGCTAAATAGATGATAGTATAGATAGAATCAGTTAGCACTAAGTTATTTTCCAACGACTCCAATATAAATCCAGTCAAACAGTGTTCACAATTCATTTACAAGTAATAAAAGTTAGTAATAACTGTAAAGATTAAAGAGAATTTAAGGATGTTTAGTAGAAAAAGTAAAGTAGATGATGAAAAACAATAAAAAAATGTAGGCTGACTCTCAAGTGCTATTGTGGTTTAGATATTGTTCACAAATTCTCAGTTTTAAACTTTCTAGAATTTTTGAATTTTGTACCCTGTTCTGTCACAATTCTGTTTATTATTTTTTTCAGTCGATTTGCTTCCTAACCTATTTTAGAGATATTATAGATTTTATTCTCCAATTCTTTCACTCAGATTTCATTTCCAGTTTTTGAGTCAGAGAAGGAACTTGCACTTTGTTTGATCAAGCCCACTCACATGAATAGAAACTCCTATCAAACTCGTGCACCAGTGTAGTAGATGATTCTATTAGACAGTCTAGTCTAAAACATTCACATCAGATTCTTTCTACACCATTGTCTTCATTAAGTTTGATGTTGTTAAAGTGCTTCTTTTAGTTAAGTCTTTGCATAGGAGTTGTTGGACCATCTACTCCATGTAACCATTAGACTATCTAGATAGACCATCTATTATGAGAAATATTAGACCGTCTACTGTGACTAAACTAAAATTACAAGATTATTAGTAAAAGTAGTTAAGGACCAAATAAACCCAATTAGATTATTACTATTTAAAACAGTAGATTTATTCATAATTACAATCCAAGAAAGAAAGTTATTATAAAATAGTCTAAGTGTAAGTTGTAAGAATGTATGGCTTTAAACTAGAGGGGGGGGGGGGGTGAATGGTTTAAAGAGGGTTTTCGAAAACTTTTAAGTCTTAAATGAAATTACTTTAAGAATGTCTTGATTAATCGATTGTTTATACTAGTTTTCAAATATAAAAACTGAATTTAAAGAGTTAAGGGATAGAGAAAAAGCACAAAGAGATTTATACTGGTTCACTCTAAACCCAGAGCTACATCCAGTCTTCTCAGAAACCACTGAGGAATTCTACTAAGCAATCAAACCTTGATCACTTACAACACAACCAAAGAAGTGACCTTGATCCCCTCAAGACACACACTTCTCTTGGTCAAACACACCAACACTAAGAATGCTGATCTTGATCCCCTCAAGAACACACATCACTTCTTAGCAACACACAGAAAGTTTCTTTCAACAGATACAAGGATTACACTTGTCACAAAACAAATCTGAAATGAATACAAGCAGAAAATCCTAGCTCACACTCTTTGATCAATCTCAATCTCTAAGCAATCTCAACTTTTTCTCTTAAGCAAAATCAATGAAAAAATCAAATCTGTTTTTCTGTATATAATCAAAGCTGTCGTTTGTTATCAAATCTTAACAAACTATTCATTGCTTTTAAAGATTGGTCAAAGCATTAAAGACTGGAGCGTAAACAGTTAGAAAAACATTTAATGCTCAGTCAAAGCACAAAACAGTTTTCTGTTATGGTACTAAAACAAACAATCGGTTGTTTCCACGAATCAATCGGTTGTTTTGGTTTTGACAGCTCAACCATTTGAAAAACAGTTTTCAACCTTTTCTAAAAACATCTAAGTATAAAACAATCGGTTGTTTCGACAAAACAACAGGTTGTTTTTCACTTAGTTTGAGAAACACTTTTCTTTTAAAAAGATTGAGAATGCCTATGCTTTGGATTCAATCAAGAGTGGATTACATATTAAATCTACCCAGATCCTATCTAGAAGGATAGCTCAGCAACAATAAGCACAACCAGCCTTTCATCATCCTTCAAAGGGTTTGGATTCTTCAAAGCTTGAACACACTTTGTTCAACATAAGTAAAATTATGTCCATTAGATTGTAAATTGAATAAAGTTATCAACACCAACAATTCCTTAAAGAATGAACCCCTTAAATTAACAAAACATATACGAGGATCAAACTCAAGGAAAATAATTATATTTGACAAAAAGTGACTAACATTTAAGAAGCTTTTAGTAATAGATGAAACATGTATCATATTGTTAAGCTTAAAAGTGATGTTTGAAGCAATAAGTAATATATATGATGAAGAATCAACACGAAATATTCTTAAGCCTTTACCATTTTTTATGAAAATTTGATCTGAACCATCAAAATGACTTAATTGATGATATTTTGTGGCTCACCAATCACATGGAACTAACACCCGATTTGGAATCCAAAAGGTGTCACCAATGCTCACCAATCCGAATTGGCATTAGGAGTTCAAAGGCACCAAGTTGGTGTTGTAAAACAAAATTTGATATAGCAAAATAAAAACAAAAAACAGAGTGTGCAAAACAGAAAAACAGAACACGCGCATAAACCCTAGGTTTTTCAGTGCTTCTGTTGGAGGAGATATCGGAAACAAGAGCGCAACGGAGACTGATTCTTAGGGTTCCGTTGTTGTGCGATTTGCGAAAACCCTCGTATGTGGGATCCTCTTCTATACTCACTATCGTTGCAAAGGCAGGTGCTCCGTGCACAAGACTCGAACCTTCGAAGACTCAATCGTTCTTCACTAGATGTTGGGCCGTTGGAGGGGGGGGGGTAGTGCCACCAGGGACGGGATTGAGGCTGTGGCGGTTTTGGGGTCATTACTCCTCTTCCTCTATATAAAGAGCGTTCCATTCTCTTCATTGAAGCATCTCTATCACTCACCTTCTTCATCTTCTTCACCCACCACCGTGGAACCTTTCTTCTTCCTATTACATTTTCTCCTTTTTCTCTTTCTTTGTCATATTTTAATATTTTACTTTATTATAATATTTATGGGTTTATTAGATTATTACTCTTTTAAGAGTAACTTGCTAGTTCTGATCCTCGGAAATTTCCGGGAAGTTCCTGTTGTATCCTTGGGGACTTGCGCAATACACCGCGAATAATTCCTTACAGACAGTGATTAACCATGCCTTGGGAAATCAATTTTGTTCGTTTTAAAGCCTCAATTACTACAACCGTAAGGACTTATGGCTGATAAGACGGACAAAACCAACAACGGTGCTCCAGAAACGTCAAACACTATTTCCGCAACGCAAACCATTTTTGCGAAACCATTTTTGGATGTTTCAAAAATTGAAGTCTTCACCGGTATTCACCTGAGTCTAAGGGAGTAGCTGAAAGGAAAAATACGACTCTTAAAGAAATGAGGAATGCCATGCTTATTAGTTCTAATGCTCCTGATAATCTGTGGGGTGAATCTCTGCTTACCGCGTGTTTTTTACAAAATAGGATACCACATAGGAAAACTAGTAAAACACCCTATGAGTTGTGGAAAGGTTATCAACCTAATCTAAAATACCTAAGAGTGTGGGGATGTTTAGCTAAAGTGATGTTACCTGATCCTAAGAAAAGGAAAATAGGCTCTAAAATTTCTGATTGCATGTTCTTAGGATATACGAAACATAATGCTGCCTATAAGTTTTTAGTTCTTAATAGTGATATAATTGAATGTAACATTATAGTAGAGACGAAAAATGTTGAGTTATTTGAACATATCTTCCTTTAAAGAGTAGTGGTACATCTGAACAACCTATAGATAGTACTAGTGATGCCATGAGCGAGGATGTTAGGAGAAGTAAAAGACAGAGAAAGGAAACCTCGTTTGGAGATGACTTTTACACTTATCTAGTTGAAAATGATCCAATAAATTTTTTAGAAGCTACTAGTGCTCCTGATGCTAAACATTGGGATAAGGCCATTAAAATTGAGTTTGATTCAATTAAGAAAAATAATACGTGGACCTTAGTAGATCTGCCTAAAGGAGCAAAATCCATTGGTTGTAAGTGGATCTTTAAGAAGAAGTACTGATGGAGGAGGGCCCAAGCTCACCACACGATGAAAGCCAAAGCCTCCAAGACTAGACGGTCTAGCCTATGATGAGGAGCGTCTAGACTCAAAAAGGAGCGTCTAGCCCATGAAGAGGAGCGTCTAGGCCATGATGAGGAGTGGCTACATAAGGAGCGTCTAGGCCATGATGAGGATTCCTTCTAGACCGTCTAGCTTCACATACACATGGGTCAAAGCTACGGTTTTGGGAAGAGAAGACCTTTGTAATTGTTACATAAAGGCCCATTAGGGGTGCTTAGTAATTAGAGTAGTGTAGAAAGCATATTTGTGTGAACATTCTAGAAAGACCATGGAGGGGGGGAGAGCATAAAAACTAGACACACCCCTCCCCATGTGCTCATTTGTGCACCCATGTGCCATGTGCACCCATGTGCTTCACATTTACATTTCATTTGGCTAGCATTAGGGTTGCATTATGGTCCTCCTTAGCCTATAAAAGGAGGAGCCTACACCTTGTATTTTCAAGTTTATTGTGAGTAAAGTTATGCTGCCATTTTGTGCCAAGCTTTGCTTCTCCCTAGACTTCTAGGCTCTAAACTTCAATTCCTTCATCTTTTCCCTTGGGCTGGCCGAACCACCCAATACCCACACTTAACATGCACCTACAAGATCAACACCACTCTTAGGAGGATCTTGCTCACCTCATCCATTGCTTCCGCCCCTTTGCTCTACTTTGATTCAAGAAGAACTTCATGAAATGCCATCATTTGGTATCATGAGTTATGGTTCTTCAAGATGAGTTGCTTTTGGTCTTTCATTTTTAGTTCTTCTTTACTTTCATGTTGTTCATCTTATTTTCCATAATTGTCTTGCTGTTTTTTACATTTTAATTGTTTTGGTGTGCTTTGTGGAAGATCCAACCGAAGCACTTTTGTTCAATTGATCTTGAACAAGTTCTTGTGCAAATTGTGATAGGATTCCATGCACCTTTGAGTTGCCATTTTCTTTTAGGCTTTTGAGTCTTTATTGCTTTCATTATTTGGTTCATATTATGCTTTTGAGTCTTTAATTTCTGAATCTTATATGTTTTGTCAAGTCATGTTCATCCACATTGTCAACAATTCTTAGTAGTCCTTTATTTGGCTTGATTGTTTCTTGATTTTGGGTATCTTTAATTGCTTTGAATCTGCTGTTCTTTGATATTTTGGTGCCTTTTTAATTTTAGTTTGAGTTCATATTGTGTTTAGATCTTACACAATTCTATTTCACAAATTTCCATTGTGTCTAAACTTTGGTATCTTGCTGTTTTTGTTTCCAGTTTTCAGAATCCCCTGTTTCAGATTTTCTGTGCTGACTGTTTTGATCCAGAAAAATATTTCCACTCATAGGAAAATTTTGATTCTCTGGAATTTGCAAGTTTGAAGTGTTATAGAAAGGACAAAAAAAGAATTAGTCCAAAAGAAGCAACAGAAAAAAAAATGATAAATCTTTTAAAATCAGTGTGCAAACCTGAGGCGCTACAGCTGGCGTAACTGAACACCAAAATTGCAAAATTTATTAAAAAAAATTGGTGCATGCGTTTTGAGTGATTCCAAAGCCAGGATTTAGCTAAGATCTAGAATATCTTGCATATCAAATTTCAGAATCATATCTTAAAAACACAGCTCAGCATAAATTGGGGAAAAACACATTTCTGACCCACAACATTTTCCAGTGGTGCTGTTTTTTTTATTTGGTCATCTAAATCTAGTGCCATTCTTAGGATTCTTTTGTGTGCCTACCTTTATTTTGGTACCTTTTATTTGCTTGCTTAATATTTCTTGAACCTCTTTCTAGTTGTCATAATCTAACTCCTTTTGGTGGTACTGTTTTATTCAATTTAATTGTTTCTTGCTTTTGTTCTTTGACCTCTAATTTGGGTGCTGGAATTTATTCTCCTTTGGTGCTTATGTGAATGGAAACTTGACTTGGTTAAGGTTTAGCCCTTTGATAGGTGCTGGAAATTGGAGAATCAAGACCTTCATTCTAAGGAGAAGACAAAGACAAAGCCGAAGCACACTTTCTCAAAACACTATACACATTTGGAGGGCTAACAAACAAAGACAACAAGAGGGAGTGTCACTAGCAAAAGAGGATCAACAAAGGGGGTTTTTCTTAATTTCCTTGCAACCTAATTTGTGTTAATTACCTCTTAATTACGATTTAGACGGTGAGTGTGTCTTCAAGGGCTCAAAGTGTCCAAGAAGCCTCACCTAGGGCCGACTAGTATAGAATTCTTAATTAGCAATTGTTAATTGTTTGTAATTGTCTTTTCTTTTGCTTAGTTAGTGACGCTTTGCATGATTATTTTGTTAAGTTTGTGATAAACCGTCTACCTTTGTTGATTAGTTAGCATACATTGTTTTTTTTTGCATTGAAAAAAAAGTTTTGATTTCTCAACTTAATTGTGTTCTAAGTAGTTTACTAAGAGGAAGTTTTATGTGAAGACATTGAGGGATAGTTTTTGGCTAAGGCAAAGGCTTGGTACTTAAGTAGTCCTTTGTGACTCACCTCCCTTACCTGGAAAACTACCTTCTTTGACTTTCCTAAAATTTCTTAAGGTAAAATACTTGTATACACAAAGCTTTAGCCATGTCTTCTTCTTCTCATTCTACAAAGTCTATTGGAAGTGAATTAAAATCTTTAAAAACTCTTTTGAAAGAAGTTTCACAAACTGTGCAATCAATTGCATATAGATAATTGGAGAGTGAGACTAAACTTAATGTTTTGACTAAAGCAAAGGATGAGAAGTCTCACATTTTAAAAAAATTACCTTCTCATGCATATATCTCTAAAGATCATGATTCTTTTGGGGAGGGAAGCATTAGAGTAAATGATTATTATCAAGCACCCCCTAGAAGACATAGAGGAGATAGAAAAGAACAAGAAAACCCAAGAGAGGTTAGGGTAGAACAACCCCATTTCCATGGAAAAGAAAATATAGAAGCTTGCCTAGATTGGGAAATGAGGGTACAAAAATTGTTTGCTTCCCATAAAGAAAGAAAGGAAAGAAAAATACAAAAGAAGAGAGGGGAAGTCGAAAGGGAAGCTAAAGAAAAAGAAGAAAAAGAAAAGCATGAGAAGACCCTTGAAGAACAAAAGGCGTGGGAGAAGAGTGTTCCTTCCCACAAGGTCATTCAACAAGACCAAAGATTTAAAAATACATTTGAAAATATGTGTCTTGCTGAACAACCTCAAAGCCTTACCTTTTGTAAAGGAACACTTGCAAGCCTAAGTGAAAAAGAAGAGTCTTTAAAAGAAGCTTGCATAGATAAAAATGAAATAGATTATTTCTCATATGTGCTAGGATATCACCAAGTGAATGTCAAGTTTTTTATAAGCATCTACAAAAACAAATTTTTATGTGAAGTAGGGCCTAAAGAAACTTGTCATGTCTTATTGAGAGAACCATTGCAAAGTGTACAAATCCTTATAAAAAATGGTTGTCACAATGAGACTATCCTTACACATAAGAGAAAGAGTCTTCATGAAGGAGAACTCATGGGACAAATTAGAGTTGATAAAACTCTAGAGCTTTTAAAAGGAAAACTTTTGTCCCCCATGAGAAAAGAAGTTCAAAGACATTACCTTAGGTACAATTCTTGTTTTCAAACTACACCCAAGGCAATGTCTCATGAACTTTATACTCCTTCACCTTTTGCAAATGATCCTTGGGAAGATATAAATTTCATATTAAAACTCCCTAGGAAAAAAAAAGGTTGTGATTCAATCTTCATGGAAGTGGATAAACTCTTCTTAAGAAAAGTGACAAGCCTCCATGATTTATTTTCAAAAATAAGGGATAGAGCTCCAAAATTTGAAAACATAGCTCTCCCTTCTATGCTTCACGAAATCATGAGGGACACCCACAATTCTTGGGATAAGAATCCTTTTCCTTTTATGCATGCATACAATGGAGTAGTCCACAAGATTACTCATATCTCTCCATTTGAAGTTGTATGTGAACATAGTCCTCTTGCCTTTTTAAAGTTGTCACCATTTCCTAATGGGATTATGCCTAAGGAAAAAGTAACTACTTTTGGAAATTTTAGAAAACATAAGAGGATTAGAGGGCACCTACAACCATCAAAAGGGAAGCATTGTGAGAAGTTGACCAAAACAAGAGAAAAACAAAGATGGCAACTTCACACAATTAATTGTTCTCCAAATACTCACTCTAACTCCTTTGCTTTGTTTCAAGATTCTCATAGGTTGATATTTGATCCGGGAGGACACACCTTGACGAAGCAAGAGGCTGCTATCCGAGATCAAGTTAGCAAATCTGAGGATAGATCTTTTCCCGAAGGAGGAGATGATGGACACCATCCAGCCACAACAATCCCCCTCAAAAGCAAAAGCTTTGGATTTGAGGACAAATCCTTTTCAAGAGGGAGGGGATGATGGAGGAGGGCCCAAGCTCACCACATGATGAAAGCCAAAGCCTCCAAGACTAGACGGTCTAGCCTATGATGAGGAGCGTCTAGACTAAAAAAGGAGCGTCTAGCCCATGAAGAGGAGCGTCTAGGCCATGATGAGGATTCCTTCTAGACCGTCTAGCTTCACATACACATGGGTCAAAGCTACGGTTTTGGGAAGAGAAGACCTTTGTAATTGTTACATAAAGGCCCATTAGGGGTGCTTAGTAATTAGAGTAGTGTAGAAAGCATATTTGTGTGAACATTCTAGAAAGACCATGGAGGGGGGGAGAGCATAAAAACTAGACACACCCCTCCCCATGTGCTCATTTGTGCACCCATGTGCCATGTGCACCCATGTGCTTCACATTTACATTTCATTTGGCTAGCATTAGGGTTGCATTATGGTCCTCCTTAGCCTATAAAAGGAGGAGCCTACACCTTGTATTTTCAAGTTTATTGTGAGTAAAGTTATGCTGCCATTTTGTGCCAAGCTTTGCTTCTCCCTAGACTTCTAGGCTCTAAACTTCAATTCCTTCATCTTTTCCCTTGGGCTGGCCGAACCACCCAATACCCACACTTAACATGCACCTACAAGATCAACACCACTCTTAGGAGGATCTTGCTCACCTCATCCATTGCTTCCGCCCCTTTGCTCTACTTTGATTCAAGAAGAACTTCATGAAATGCCATCAAGTACCATCCTGATGGATCCATAGAGAAATATAAGGCAAAATTAGTAGCTAAATGTTTTACTAAAAAACATAACATAGATTACTTTGATACTTTTGCACTTGTTACTAGGATTTCCTCTATCCGTGTGTTGCTAGCATTAACATTTATCCATAAGTTAGTAATTCATCAAATAGTTGTTAAAACAACTTTGTTGAATGGTGAACTAGAAGAGGAAATTTATATGACTCAACCTGAAGGATGTGTAGTTCCAGGTCAAAAGGAAAAAGTATACAAAGTTTTAAAATCTTTGTATGGTTTGAAACAAGCACCAAAGCAATGACATGAAAAACTTGATAATGTTTTACTTTGTGAAGGTTTTTTTACCAATGATGCTGATAAATGTGTGTATTCTAGATCTGAAAATGGTGAATATGTCATTATATGTTTGTATGTGGATCACATGCTAATTTTTGGTACATGCAATGATATAGTTTTTAAAACAAAACTGTTTCTTGGATCTACGTTTGAGATGAAAGACCTAGGGGAAGCAAGTGTGATTCTAGGAGTTAAAATCATAAGGAAGGGAGATAGTATATTACTATCCCAAGAAAAATACATTGAGAAACTTCTTAAGAAGTTTGATTACTATTACTTTAAGTCAGTGAGTACCCCTTATGATGCTAACTCTAAATTAAAGAAGAACAGAGGAAAATCTATTTGTCAAACTCAATATGCCCAGATAATTGGGAGCTTATTGCATTTAATGAGCTTTTCTAGACCAGATATTGCTTATGCAGTAGGTAGACTGAGTAAATACACTCAATGTCCTAGTCAGGGTCATTAAAATGCACTTGCGAGACTCGTGAAATATTTGAGAGGTACAATGGATTATGTCATTGAGTATAATGGATTTCCTATGTGCTAGAAAGGTACAGTGATGCTAACTGGATCTCTGATTCAGATGAGACAAAATCCATTAGTGGTTATGTATTTACACTTGGGGGTGGTGCAGTTACATGGAGGTTAGCCAGACAAACTATTATTTCAACAATGGAATCTGAGTTTATTACTCTAGAAATGGTTGGTAATGAAGCTGAGTAGTTGGAAAACTTCTTAGCAAACATTCCTTTAGGAATGAAACCAACCCCATATGTATCAATGCATTGTGATTGCCAATCGGCAATAGCTATAGCTAAAAATAAAAGTTACAATGGAAAGAATAAACATATACAATTGAGACAAAATTTGGTGAAACAACTGTTAAAGAGTGGAACGATTTCTATTGACTATGTCAAGTCAGAACGGAATTTGGCAGATCCTCTGACAAAACCCCTAGGGAGAAAAATGATTTTAGAAACATCGAGGGGAATGAGACTTAAGTCATGCATCGTCTTATATAGATGCACAAACACATAAAACAAGACCATGAGGTAGAGCATACTTCAACATAGCATGAGAATATCCATTAATGGCATCTTCAACACTGTGTTTGGCTCTTCCCATACCTCTGATATTGTTCCATAACTTGCATGCTTCATCTTCCTTATCTCTCTCCGAAAAGAAGACGTGATGTTGGATATTGTGTTTTTTGTAAATGCATATAAATGCACATAAATGCACATAAGTGCATGTGATATTTTATTCTTCTGTTTTAGTTTTTGAATTAATATTTATAAGTAACTGCTCATAAAATCATTTAAGAGTCAGTTACAACACGACAAGTACTATAAATGTAATTGTTAGAAAAGATAATAATATATCTTGCTTTGCTTTATTCATCAACACCAACAATTGGTATCCGAGTTATCTTCTTGAGGGATTTGTGAGGTTAGTAGAATGCATCAATGGAAGGAGGTTCCAATTTTTCAGCAATGGCACCACCTGTCTTTGAAGGAGACAATTATCAAATGTGGGTTGCTCGTATGGAGACCTACCTAGAAGCATTGGATTTATGGGAAGTTGTAGAAGAGGACTATAAAATTCAGTCCCTTCCAGAAAACCCTACGGTGGAACAAATAAAATCACAGAAGGAAAAGAAGATGAAGAGATAAAAGGGAAAAGCTTGCCTATTTGCAACTGTATCTCCTATGGTATTCACAAGGATAATGTCCTTGAAGTCAACAAAAGCAATATGGGATTACCTCAATGCAGAATATGAAGGTGATGAGAGGATTCGTGGAATGCAAGCCTTGAATCTAATCAGGGAGTTTGAATTGCAGAGAATGAAGGAGTCAGAATCCGTAAAAGAGTATTCTGATAGACTCTTAAGCATTGCCAACAAAGTAAGGTTGCTTGGATCTGTGTTAAATGATTCAAGAATTGTGGAAAAACTGCTTGTAACAGTTCCAAAGAGGTTTAAAGCCACCATAACAACCTTGGAGTATACAAAGGACCTATCAAAGATTTCTCTTGTAGAGCTCTTAAATGCTTTTCAAGCACAAGAACAAAGGAGAGCCATGAGACAAGATGGAGCAGTAGAAGGAGCCTTACCAGCCAAACATGAAGGTGGTTGGAGAAACAAAGGTAGAAATTATCCTCCTTGTAAGCATTGCAACAAGTTAGGTCATCCACCGTTTAAGTGCTGGAGAAGACCTGATGCTAAGTGCAACAAGTGCAATCAAATTGGACATGAAGCAGTCATTTGTAGAAACCAAAGTGAGCAACAAGATGTAGATGCTCAAATTGCAAATGAGGAGGATGATGTACTTTTCGTTGCAACTGGTTTCTCCAACAATATTTCAAGTGCATCTTGGCTAATTGATAGTGGATGCACAAATCACATGGCTTATGAAAAAGAAATTTTCAAGGAGTTGAAGCCTTCAAAAATTTCAAAGGTCAAGATAGGTCATGGGGGTCACGTTCTTGTAAAAGGAACGGGAACCATTGTTGTAGCAACACATTCAGGTACTAAAACTATTACTGATGTGTTATATGTACCTAACATAGACCAAAATTTATTGAGTGTTGGTCAGTTGCTACAAAAGGTTTCAAGGTGTTTTTTGAAGATAACCACTGTTTGATCAAGGATGCTACAGGACAAGAACTGTTTAAGGTACAAATGAGAGGCAAAAGTTTCTCGTTAGATCTATTTCAGGAGGAGCAGACAGTATTTTCAACAAAGAAAAATACTGAAATGGAAGATGATCCATAAATTAAAGGGAATCGATTACTCTCTAACATATATCATAGATGTAACGTTGTAGTATGTGAACCTGCTGATCACAAAGAACCTGCTGATCACCAAGAAGTTATCAATGACCCAAAGTGGAAAAAGGCAATGGAGGAAGAGTTGTATATGATTGAGAAGAACAAAACTTGGGAGCTTGTTGACATACCTCAAGATAGAAAGGTTCATCAAATGGATGTCAGGTAAATAGCAACACCCATTTGGTGAGAAAGTAAGTCTTTTACTATTCAAGATGTTGTTGGGCTTTTGTATTTACATTGTGTATACTAGTGCAACCTTTTATGTTTTGGGTGGTTTATATTCGATTAATAAGTTTTGGTCGAGCTGAAAAATTACGTCAAATGGTGGCTCTTATAGAGTGGAATGTAAAGCTTCTTGGAAAAACTAGAATCGAGGACAAGCTGCAGGAGGGAGTACCACAAGCCACTGACTCCATTTGGCAAGTAGGAATCAAGGTTTGGGTTCTTACCGGTGATAAGCAAGTGACTGCAATTTCAATTGGTATTTCTAGTAAACTTCTGAGTGGAGATATGCAGTAGATAAATATAAATGGCACTTCAGAGGTTGAGTGTAGAAAACTCTTGACTAATGCTATAACCAAGTATGGGTTGAAATCTTCAAATAGAGAATATTAGAAACTGAAGTGCAAAAGTGATTCTAGACATGGTTGCCCTGATATTTAAAATGATACAAAATCATTGGGCTTCTCAAGTGAAATGTAGGAAATGAAGAAGGAACTACTGCTCCATTGGCACTCAATTGATCAGTAACCCGTATAAACAGGTGGGCTTCACCGTTTACACGGTGTAATCTGTCCGGTCAAACCTTTTAATCCATTTTGAGTTTTAAACGTTGTAAGAATGTTGTGTTATGGGTTTTATTGGTGCTTCCACTCACACGCACAAACACTCTTCTTCATTTTCATCTCAGTGAAAGCTTAGTGCAATGAGTTTGAAGTTTCGACTCACTCAGTCACAATCATAGACTCAGCCACAGTCACCTCGTTCCCCCATTCCTAACCTAACCATAAGAAAAGATGAAAGTTATCAAGAGGAAGAAAAGTGAATGGAAGAAGTTGATAATTTAATAAGTGACAAAGGATTTGATGATGTTAATGATGACGATGACTGGAAAGATGAATACAATGATAGTTTGCCACCAGATTTTGGTGAAGATGCTGAAATACTAGAGATGGACAAGGAAGGACAATTAAACAAGTTAAAGACTTGAGACAGAATGATGAAGGGGTCCTTATCCTTATATTCCATTCCCTGATGGCCTTCCAGAGAACAATGGTGATCTCCACAAGAGCTTTCAAGCTTGGACTTTTCATACAAGAAAACATCTACCATCAAATTTGATTTTGTACTGGCTGATTTGTGATGAGTGCTTTACACCACGCTTCTGGTATTTGTTCTTGCCGGTTGACCTGGTTGTCGGTTGACTCTGGGAAAAGGTTGTGACTCCGTCTGCCTCTGTTGGATTTTCTCTTTCCCTGGGATGTTGGAACGATAGAGTCAGTATTGAGCTAAAAAACAATGAGTAGGTAAATAATATCAGTCATAGAAATGGTGTACCTTTATCAGAGATCTCGAGTCCCTTTTATAGACTATTTTTAGGTTACTTCATTGTAACAACCCTTCTCTCACGAGAACCTTATCTCGAGTGAAAGCAGGTTTGATGGGAGGACATTTTGTTACGTTGTCACACAATTTTAGTGTAACAACCGCACAAAATCTTCCTCCTTGGAGTGCATAATCTTAACAGCAGGGCCGCCAAGGTACCAACTCATGTACCAACATTATGGGGGAATCTGTCACTGTAGGTGCTCTAGCCTTTACGTATCATTCATGCAACTTACCCCTGAAAACCCTAGCGCTTTTGGGCCTAGGCGTCTTTAGGGGATATTTACTTGTGTTAGACCCAAATGTAGTATACACACCAAGTGCATTTTTTCGTTGATTAGGCCTTGCATATATACGGGTTTCAACACACGCATTCTTGGGGCCCACTTACGTGGTCCATTAACTCGACTAGACCACCGAGCTGACCAGAGAGCTCTTTCTGCTTTATCTACTCTATCGTTTTCAAAAGACTTTTTCTTCGCCTTCCCTTTCCCAGTTTGGAGAGAGCTCTTCTTACTGAAATTAACATCGCCCCTGCCCAGCTACATCCAAATAGCTGGGCGTTTGTTCGGGGTTTTTCCATCTTGTGCCACCACTTTGGCCATCTGCCATCAGTGGATGTGTTCCTGTATTTCTTCGAAGCCAAGCGACGAGGTCATAAGCTGTGGGTGAGCTTCAACGGGGTTGTGGGGAGAGTTTTGTTGACCCTCTTCCAACAATCATACAAAGACTTCAAGGGTAAATTCTTCAAAATTCGTTGCAATGATAACGATCCAAGCCTTTAGGAAGGGTTCCCACTGTATTGGACTAAGGAACCCAAATTCAAAATACCCAAATGTCTTGAAGACCTACCCTAGCGAGAACGAGAGGTGTATGACTTTCTTTCCAACCTCAAGGTAGTGTTTAGCATTACTGAACTGATAAAGAATGAGTACAACCCTACAGGCCTTAAGCAATACATTGGTATCCCCCTTCCCTTTACTCCTGCTAGCAATATATTGCATGTGTGTGTTTTCTGAACTCTTATTTGTTTTCTTAACTCTTTTTTGTTTTCTTTCTCATGCAGACAATATGTTGGACGCTTAATAGCGAAAGAACTTAGCCGCTCTGGCTAAATAAAAGAAGACCACCCAATCCCCTTTTGTCAAGGGTCAAAAACTAAAGGCAGTGGTTGAAGTCGCCCCTTCTGAAGACGAGGAAACCTGCTTTGGACTCGTCTTCAAGAGGAAGCGAACAGATGTTGCGGAAGTTTCTGTCCACTCCACCTTAGCTGACCGGGCTCCCTCCTACCGGGATTTCCCACCCAGCCCTTCCCCTCCTCACGACATTGCGGTGCAGGAGGGTAGAGGAGAAAGTGCTTCAGAGGGAGATCAGTGGGACCCCTCCTCAGACCCAACTTCCTTCCTTCACAAGATGTTGCTCTCCTCCAAAATTAAGGGAAGACTGGAGAACCTGGAAGAGGGTCCATTGATGGAGCACGCCACAAGGCAACTGGGGAAAACCCTAGTCGCGAACTGCTTTCTCCTCTCCAAGCTGTGGAAAGCGAAGGAGTTGGCCAAGGAAGAAGCCCTCCAAGTTGTAGGGATCAAAAGAAAAGTCACCGGACTTACACTAGAGGTGGAGGAGCTTCGGAGAGTGCACCAAGAGACCAATGCCCTCTTGTTCGGGAAGTCCCAAGAGGCCTTGGGGCTATATGCAAGAAACAACGATCTCCGCACTGAGGTGGAGAAGCTGAAGGGAGTGCTGGTTGGGAGGGACGAGGAGGTGGCCAGGCAGAAAGAGGAGCTGGTGCAGAAGGATGAGCTCCTACAGAAGACCAAGGACGAGCTGATGAGCGATGCCGCTGATTCCTAAGCGAAAGTCTTTGAAGATGCCATGGCCCAAGTCACCTGCGTGCACCTTGAGCTGGATCTCTCCCAGACAGGATTATGTAAAGTTGTCGTAGATGGGCAACTAGTAGATGAGGAATAGGCATCGGGAACTCCCCTACTATCGCTATCGCTATTGCCTTCCCCAAGTCATCACGAGAACCTTATCTCGAGTGAAAGCAGGTTTGATGGGAGGATAGTCTGTTACGTTGTCACACAATCTTAGTGTAACAACCGCACGAAATCTTTCTCCTTGGAGTGCATAATCTTAACAACATGATCGCTAGGGTACCAACTCATGTACCAGCATTATGGGGCCCATCTGTCATCACTGTAGGCGCTCTAGCCTTTAAGTATCATGCATGCAGCTGATCCCTGAAAACCCTAGCGCTCTTCGGCCTAGGCGTCTTTAGGGGATATTTACTTGTGTTAGACCCAAATGTATTATACACACCATATGCACTTTTTCGTTGATTAGGCCTTGCATATATACGGGTTTCAGCACACACATTCTTGGGGTCCACTTACGTGGCCTATTAACTCGACCAGACCACCAAATTGACCTGCTCCATACAGGTGCCGATGTCCGATCACCTGAGCACCGAGCCCAACGCTCTGGTTCAGTACAATATTCAACTTGTTTGATGAACCTTTTAATGATGATTTGTAAAGAAGATTGAATTTTAATTGTGAGTTATGCAAATTAGCAAATTATTTTATAGTAACTAAAAGGCATTTCTTGGCCTTAGTTAAAGGCCCCTCCCTGAATACTTAAGCATACTTTTGTTCAAAATACCTGAATCAGTGATCCCTGAACATGGCAGTTTCAGCTTTCCACCAGGCATATTTAACACCATTTATTCATTAACTGCTCTTCCTGAATCCGTTCTTTAATTTCAGCAACAAGTCGGAAAGATTCTTGTAATTGTAATTGGTCTAAAAATCTCAGAGCTTGGACTTGTAAAAATTTCAACCCTGAACCAGAAGTTGGACTTATTTGCAAGGTTGATGAAAATAAATACTTAAAATATTATATCTGAATTTGAGGCTCCAACAATCAGTACAGAACTTGATCCCTCCAGAATTGGAAGATAGAGGAGTTGGTGCAGAACTATCTTGTGAATCCCTAGTCAATCTCCTTAGTCATTTGGTTTTTGTAATAAGGAAATAAGTTTCTGCAGGTGAGTATATCCTTGAGGGAACCATAGTCTCAGTTAAATAGACACTATTGCAAAGTATCTTGCTTAATATGTTTTCCCCTTTAATATGTTTCTACCAATATAATAGTATTTCACATTTATCTCAGAAAGCATGATTATATTGTTGTAGTTGACACGAAACCATTGATCAATTATGATGAGGAAATTAATCACTTGCTGCTGCACACAGCCTAATTTAGAACTTTTAAAGAGGAAATGTGATTTCTTGTTTGTTAGATTAAAATAAAAATTTAAAAAATGGATGGACTAAGTGATGTTGTGGATATGCACATAGAATAATCAGATACTTTGGGTGTGAGTATTATGGAGTGAAAACCTTAAAATCAAAGTAATTTATTTTCACAAAGCAAGCAATTTTTTTTAGATGAATTTTCGCAGAAACTTCATAAATCTATTTTACTTAGTATATTAAACTGATTTTCTTTGAGTGTTTTTACAGAAGACTTGGGGTGGGGGTCCTTACATATTGAGTAGTCAAAGCAACAAAAAAGTATACAAAATTATATGTCTCACAACAAAGTAACACTATATTGTATAGAGTCCCGATTTTTGAACAACCCCAAATTCGTTGCTTCAGCATACAATTGCTGATGTGGCAAAGAAAATAATAGTTTATTTGTCTTCTGAAAATAGGTCATCTGGGTGTTCTTGGTGACATTGAGAAATTAGGTTAGAAATTGGGGTTGCACCTCTCAGTTTCCCGTTTCCCCTCTTCTCTTCCACATCCTCTTCCACCTTCTCCTCAAGCATTCTCTTCGAACGTTGATGGTGGTAGTGGTGGGTGCGCCTCTTTTCACGATGGTTGGTCATCATGGTGGGTGGAGCTATTTTAACGGTGGTTGGTCGTGGTGGTAAGTGTGCGTGTTTTCACAGTGGTTGGTTGTCGTAGTGCGTGCGCCTATTTTGACGGTGGTTGGTCGTGGTGGTGGGTGCGACTGTTTTAACGGTGGTTGGTCGTGGTGGTGGGTGCGACTGTTTTGACAGTGGTTTGTCATGGTGGTGGGTGCAGCTGTTTTGACGGTGGTTAGGTGGTGGTATTGGTGACCAAAGGTAATACATTTTGTTTGTGTTTAGTATTTGCTTATTTTTCTAGAGTATGATGATTTTTTGTGGAATATACTGTTAAACTGTATATATTTTGGTGTCCTTAGTTTCTGTAAATATGCATGGTTTTTCAGAATTTTTTTTCTCCAAAACAGGCCTTTTTTTAAAGCTATGATATTGTAAAGAAAAATGATGTTGGTATGAGTTGTCCAAATATGGAGACTCTATTGTGAATTTAGTCACTATTGAATATATAGGCAAAGAGAGAGGTCATTATATACTGATATTGCATATAGTTAATCCTTGTATGAGTATCTATTACATATATGTGTCTTGGTGTATAAATAATGCATAGTCTTGCTTTGAATAGATAATCATGTGAGTGATTATTGCATATATGTGCCTTAATATATAAATAATGCAGAATGATTCTTTGGAATTTGTGAATCTTGTGAGTGATTATTGCATATATGTGTTTTGGTATGTAAATAATGCAGAGTCTTTCTTTGGAATGTTAGGTTGACGAGGAACCAAATGTTTTAAGGCAATTGTTTAATGTCGATGGTTGAAATTGTATGTTCCTAATTTATTCACAGCTATTACTTAAGAAATGAAAATATGATTATGTGAAGTTATCTCTGCATATTTTAATCTGAGAAGAACCCACTCTCATTATATTACGCACATAAACAAGTTCAGTAGTTGAAAGTTATGGTAAGAAAACCTTATTTTTGTTCTCTATGCAGATTAAATATATTAGAACATATTATAATCAAACACAATGGTAGCCAAAAGTTTGCTATTACTGGGAAATAATCAAGAGACAAAAACTGCCCAATTCATGTTTTCCTCAACAAACTGTTTTGTGGTAAATTGTGTCACTATTCTATGTAACCCTTAATCCACGAACCACATTAAAAGTATTGCATTAGTAGCAAAATGCCAAATAATTCTGAAATTTTAATAAGATATTGTGACTGTCTATGTAGAATGAAGATTATATTAAGTTATATTATTGAATTTAGATGTGAAAAATGGTAAAATAGACTAATAAAGTTTTCTGGTTGGTTGGGGTGGGGCATGAGGTGGAGAGAAAATAGGTTAAATGAGGTTTTTAGAGGCCATGAGTGTAGAACAGTGTGAAGTGAGTACAAAAATTCACTGAACTTAGAGGATGACAATATGTGGTGACCTTAGTATGAATATGTGGTGACCCACATTACACTTCCTGCACATACCCATGGAAATTTTTTATGGAAATGTCAAGTGAGTGTTCGTGTTGGTTAGGGAGGATCATGAGCGTGGGGAGAAAGTGGGGTAAATGAATTCTTTAGACGCCATGAGTGTAGAGCAGTGTGAAGTGACCACAAAATTCACTGAACTTAGAGGGTGACAGTATGTCGTGACCCTCGTAGGAATATGTGGTTACCCACAGTACACTTCCTGCACAGACCCATGGAAACCTTTTTCTGAAAATGTCAAGTGAGTGTTCGTCTTGGTTGGGGAGGGGCATGAGGTGGGGAGAAAATGGGTTAAATGATTTTTTTAAAGGCCATGAGTGTAGAGCAGTGTGAAGTGAGCACAAAAATTCAGTGAACTTAGAGGGTGAGAGTATGTGGTGACCCTAGTAGGAATATGTGGTGACCCACATTACACTTCTTGCAGAGACCCAGGGAAAATTTTTCTGGAAATATGAAGTCAGTGTTCGTCTTGGTTGGGAAGGGGCACGAGGTGGGGAGAAAGTGGGTTAAATGAGTTCTTTAGAGGCCATGAGAGATAGACCCATGTGAAGTGAGCATAAAATTCCTTGAACTTAGAGGGTGACAGTATGTGGTGACCTTAGTAAGGATATGTGGTGACCCACATTACACTTCCTGCACAGACTCAGGGAAACGTTTTTTTGGAAATGTCAAGTGAGTGTTCCTCTTGGTTGGGGAGGGGCACGAGATGGGGAGAAAGTGGGTTAAATGAGTTCTTTAGAGGCCATGAGAGTAGGACAGTGTGAAGTAACCACAAAATTCACTCAACTTAGAGAGTAACATTATGTGGTGACCCTAGAGGGAATATGTGGTGACCCACATTACACTTCCTACACATACCCATGGATTTTTTTTTTGGAAATGGGAAGTGAGTGTTCTTTTTGGTTGTGGGGCATGAGGTGGGGAGATAGTGGTTTAATTGAGATCTTTATAGGGGCATGAGCAGTATGAAGTGGGCACAAAAATTCACTCAACTTAGAGGGTGACTAGTTGTGGTGACCCTTGTGCCTGTTAGTAAAATGCATAACATATTTGACATTTGATTTAATTTCCATTTCTTAAAACAATTCTTATCCATATAAGTATGCACGAATTTTTTTAAATTGAAGTTACTTGTACTTGCTATAGGCCACAGACGAGCCTGCCAATTCAGAAGTTATGTGTTCAAAGGTCATGGGTTTAACTGAAGTCAACCTAAATACATTTAATGGGATACGTAATCCAGTTGAGGGGGTACCTACAAAATATATATGTTGTTGAAGAACTTAACTGTTTCGAATGATGTATAACAATGAATAATATGTAATAATAACTAATGATATTGTATCCATTCTTAGGTCTCAAGCAATCCTTATATTGGGTTTGTTTCGCTCTTAACATCATTAGATAATAATTTGAATAGTTCACACCACTGAAGTGCACCTTAGGTCATTAAGTTATTTCTACTATAACTTATTTCAATCTCTTTATTAACTAAATTTGTTATACATCAAGATGTTTTGAAGTCATCTTTGTTATTCCTTTGCAGGTAAAAAACAACGCTCTAAGTAAATGTTGACGAATGTGACAATGTATTCAGGATGGAGTTTATGAATGCATGTGTACAATTTTGTTATGTATTCTTGAACAATGGTGGTAGATGTTCAGTCACCCACTTAATGCAATGGGTGGGTTGTATATGTTGGTATGAAAATTTTGTGACCATATTGAATATATTTTGTAAGATAAAAGTGTACATGGTTATCCCCAAAAAATATATTTTTTTACAAAATGTTAGGTTTTATTTCTTTTAAAAATCGTTACTCAAATATTTATTTTGGAAATAAGAATGCGGAAGATTTTTCTAAATCCAAGAATTATGTGAGTGCTCTTAGCAGTGATGCCTTTTCACTTGACACACGTAATTTGGTTCCACCCAAAGGCCAATATTGCTTGTATTTAAGCACTCATGTTTTTCCGCTTGCACTTAATAATATCGTTTGAGCCAAACATGTCCAGTGGTGAAGGGGTGCCTTTTGGGTCACACTAAAATAGTCCAGTGTTAAATGAGTCCAGTTTACCTTGCACCAAAAAATTTGGATTGAGCAAAATCGGTCTAGTGCTGAACAGGTTCAGTTCAGCTTGCACCAAAAAAATTGGATTGAGCGAAAACGATCTAGTACTAAACGGGTCTAGTTTAGCTTGCACCAAAAAAATTGGATTGAGCGAAAACGGTCCAGTGCTGAACAGGTCCAGTTTAGCTTGCACCAAAAAAATTGGATTGAGCGAACACGGTCCAGTGCTGAACGGGTCCAGTTTAGCTTGCACCAAAAAATTTGGATCGAGCGAAAACAGTCCAGTGCTGAACAAGTCCAATTTACCTTGCACAAAAATAAAATAAAATTGGATTAAGCGAAAATGGTCTAGTGTTGAACGAGTCTAGTTTAGCTTGCACCAAAAAAATTGGATTGAGCGAAAACAGTCCAGTTCTGAATGGGTCCGATTTAGCTTGCACAAAAAAAAAATGGATTAAGCGAAAATGGTCCAATGCTGAACGGGTCTAGTTTAGCTTGCACCAAAAAAAATGGATTAAGCGAAAATGGTTCAGTGCTAAACGGGTCCAGTTTAGCTTGCACCAAAAAAATATGGATTAAGCGAAAATGGTCCAGTGCTGAACAGGTCCAGTTTAGCTTGCACCAAAAAAATATGGATTAAGCGAAAATAGTCCAGTGCTAAACGGGTCCAGTTTAGTTTGCACAAAAAAAATATGGATTAAGCGAAAATGGTCAAGTGCTAAACGAGTCCAGTTTAGCTTGCACAAGAAAAAAATGGATTAAGCGAAAATGGTCCAGTGCGGAACGGGTCCAATTTAGCTTGCACCAAAATATATGGATTAAGCGAAAATGGTCCAGTGTTGAACGGGTCCAGTTTATCTTGCACCAAAAAATATGGATTAAGTGAAAATGGTCCAGTGCTGAACGGGTCCAGTTTAGCTTGCACAAAAAAATATGGATTAAGCGAAAATGGTCTAGTGCTAAAGGGGTCTATTTTAGGTTGCACTACAACTATTTTATTGATCCAAAATATGTAGTATTGAAGGGGTGTTTTTTAGGTTACACTCAAAATATTGGAGTGAGGCAATATTTCTCAATCAGGTTACATTTCCTTTTCTCTCTCATTATTGCGCTTGTGATTGTTGATTTCTCAATCAGTGGATCATTTTTGCTGAATCCAATATTTTTAGTGCAAGCTAAACTGCACCCATTCACCAATGGATGAATTTCGTTCAAGGCATTAATTTTAGTGTGATCGAAAAGGCACCCCTTCACCACTGGACATGTTTGGCTTGAACGATATTATTAAGTGCAAACGAAAAAACATCAGTGCTTAAATACAAGTAATCTTGGCCTTTGGTTGGAACCAAATTAGGTGTGTCAAGTGAAAATGCATCATTGCTAAGAGCACTCACATAATTCTTGGATTTAGAAAATTCTTCCGCATTCTTATTCCCAAAATAAATATTTGAGTAATGACTTTGAAAAGAAGAGAAAACATAACATTTTGTAAAAAATATATTTCTTGGGATAACCATACACACTTTTATCTTACAAAATATATCGGTCACAAAATTTTCATACAAACATATACAATCCACCAATTGCATTAAGTGGGTGACTGAACATCTACCACTATTGTTCGAGAATACATAACAAAATTGTACACATGTCATTCATAAACTCCATCCTGAATACATTGTCGCATTTGTCAACATTTACTTAGAGCGTTGTTTTTTACTTGCAAAAAAATAACAAAGATGACTTAAAAACATCTTGATATATAACAAATTTAATAAAAAGATTGGAATAAGTTATAGTAGAAATAACAGAATGACCTGAAGTTATGTATAGAAATAAGTTATAGTACAAACAAACAAATTGTGCCCACTTCACACTTCTCTACACTCATGGTTTTTAAAAACCTCAATTAAACAACTTTCTCCCCACCTCATGCCCCAATGCAACCAACAAGAACACTCACTTCCCATTTCCAGAAAATTTTTCCCTGGGTATGTGCAGGAAGTGTAATGTGGGTCATCACATATTCCCTCTACAGTCACCACATAGTGTCACTTTCTAAATTGAGTGAATTTTGTGGTTACTTCATACTACTCTACACTCATGGCCTCTAAAGAATTCATTTAACCCACTTTCTCCCCACCCTTACGATCCTCCCTAACCAACACGAACACTCACTTGACATTTCCATAAAAACTCTCCCTGGGTCTGTGCAGGAAGTGTAATGTGGGTCACCACATATTCCTATGAGGGTCACCACATACTGTCACCCTCTAAGTTCAGTGAATTTTATGCTCACTTCACGTGGGTCTATCTCTCATGGCCTCTAAAGAACTCATTTAACCCACTTTCTCCCCACCCTCATGATCCTCCTCAACCAACACGAACACTCACTTGACATTTCCATAAAAACTTTTCCTGAGTCTGTGCAGGAAGTGTAATGTGGGTCACCACAAAGTCCTACTAGAGTTACCACATACTGTCACCCTCTAAGTTTAGTGAATTTTTGTGCTCACTTCACATTGCTCTACACTCATGGCCTTTAAAGACCTCATTTAACCTACTTTCTCCCCACCACATGACCACCCCAACCAACCAGAAAATTTTATTAGTCTATTTCACCCTTTTCACATCTAAATTCAATAATTTAACTTAATATAATCTTCATTCTGCATAGATAGTCACGATATCTTATTAAAATTTCAAAATTATTTGGCATTTTTCTACTAATGGAATACTTTTGTAATGTGATTCATGGATCAAGGGTTACATAGAATAGTGACGCAATTTACCACAAAACAGTTTGTTGAGGAAAACATGAATTGGGTAGTTTTTGTCTCTTGATTATTTCGCAGTAATAACAAACTCTTGGCTACCCTTGTGTTTGATTATAATATGTTCGAGTATTTTTAATCTGCATAGAGAAC
Source organism: Phaseolus vulgaris (assembly GCF_000499845.2). Classification (NCBI taxonomy): domain Eukaryota; kingdom Viridiplantae; phylum Streptophyta; class Magnoliopsida; order Fabales; family Fabaceae; genus Phaseolus; species Phaseolus vulgaris. The sequence goes on along the minus strand of NC_023750.2, from coordinate 9,083,359 downwards.
AAAAATAAGGTTTTCTTACCATAACTTTCAACTACTAGACTTGCTTATGTGCTTACTATAATGGAAGTGAGTTCTTCTCATATTAAAATATGCAGAGATAACTTCACATAATCATTTTCATTTCTAAAGTAATAGTTGTGAATAAATTAGGAACATACAATTTCAACCATCTAGATTAAACAATTGCCTTAAAAATTTTGGCTCCTCAACAACCTAACATTCCAAAGAAAGACTCTGCATTATTTACATACCAAAACACACATATGCAATAATCACTCACAGGATTAAAAAATTCCAAAGCATCATTCTGCATTTTTTATATATTAAGGCACATATATACAATAATCACTCACATGATTATCTATCCAAACCAAGACTCTGCATTATTTATACACCAAGACACATATATGTAATAAATACTCAAACAAGGATTAATTATATACAATATCAGTATGTAGTGACCTCTCTCTCATTGTCTATATACTCAATGGTGACTGAATTCACAATAGAGTCTCGATATTTGGAAAACTCATACCAACATCATTTTTCTTTACAATATCATAGCTTCAAAAGAGGCCTTTTTTGGAGAATTTTTTTTTTTTTGAAAAACCATGCATATTTACAGAAACTAAGTACACCAAAATATATACTGTTTAACAGTATATTCCATAAAAAATCATCATACTCCAAAAAAATTAGCAACAGACAAAATGTATTACCTTTGGTCACAAATACCACCACCCAACCACTGTCAAAACAGTCGCACCCACAACGACGACCAATCACTGTGGAAAGACGCGCATCCACCACCACGACCAACCACCGTCAAAACAGCCACACCCACGACGACAACCAACCATCGTGAAAAGAGGCGCACCCACCACGACCACCACCAACATTGAAGATAAAGCTTGAGGAGAAGGTGAAAGAGGATGTGGAGGAGAAGAGGGGAAACGGCAAGGAACTCAAAAGAAAAGTGAAAGAAGTGCAACCCCAATTTTTAACCTAATTTCACAATGTGACAAAGGGCACTCAAATATTATCTTTTCAGAAATTTTTACTGGACCCCACAATAGAAATAAAATATTATTATCCTTACCATGTAAGGGTTGTATGCTGGAACAAGCATTTACAACAGTTATTCAACCATCATTTTTCTATTGTATATTAGGAGATACTAGGATGATGGCGTATATCGGTTAAGGTCATTTGGCTGCCTTGGAAAGAATGTTACTTGCGAAAAGGAAAGAAGAAAAAACAAAGAAAATTGATAAAGACAGTTTTCATGAACATTGATATTGCAACAGATTGGTCTACAATTATGTGATTAATGAAAACCAACTTCGTTTAATAAGAACAAGTGTGTGGTTGGTTGGTGCTATTACTAAGGATTTTTTTATCTCTGTTTGAACCATATGACTTTAAACATCGACGCAGACTAATGCATGAATGAGTTGCTAAGTCTTCTTTGCAGGTTCCTCTCGTTTTCCCATTTTCAATTAAAGTAAGACAATTGTGCTGTTTAATCATTCATAATTCCATCATGTTCAGCCTAAACAACTATTCACCTACTCACCTCGTGTTGGAATGCTTCTTCCTTTTTCACTTTAAATACTCACAAATTACGTACACCCATAATAGACCATACCATAGCATGAGAAAATCCACTAATGGCATCTTCAACAACATTGTGTTTGGGTGTTCTGATTTCTCTGATATTGTTCCATAAGTTGCATGCTTCATCTTCCTTCTCTCTCTCCGTAGAGAAGTTGAATGAAGACGTGATAGTGTCATCACCCAAACCAACATTCACAGCAGGCTTTTACGCCGTCGGACACAACGCTTTCTGCTTCGCAATATGGTACACCAACTCACCCAACACCCTCGTTTGGATCGCCAACCGGGACCACCCCGTTAACGGAAAACGCTCCACCCTCTCCCTTCTCAAATCCGGCAACCTCGTTCTCACCGACGCCGCCCAGTTCCAAGTCTGGTCCACCGCCACCGCCACCACATCCAAACAAGTCCACTTACGTTTGCACGACTCCGGCAACCTCGTACTCCTCGAAGATTCCTCCAACAACACTGTTTTGTGGCAGAGCTTCGATTTCCCAACCGACACGCTTCTTCCAAATCAGCCTCTGAGAGGGAGCACCAACCTGGTTTCCTCCAGAAGCGGGAGCAACCACTCCTCCGGTTTCTACAAGCTCTTCTTCGACTTCGAGAATGTTCTACGCCTCATCTACCAGGGCCCTCGAGTTTCCAGCGTTTTCTGGCCTTACGCTTGGCTTCAGAGCAACAACTTCGGTAATGGCAACGGCAGATCTACTTTCAATGATAGCAGGGTTGCTTTGCTTGATGATTTGGGTGCCGTGCTTTCTTCCGACAACTTCACTTTCAGAACGATAGATTACGGGACGGTGCTTCAGCGGAGATTGACCCTGGATCATGACGGTAATGTGAGGGTGTACACCATGATAGATGGAGAAGAGAAGTGGGTGGTGTCAGGGCTGTTTCGCCCCCAACCTTGTTTCATTCATGGCATTTGTGGACCCAACAGCTATTGCACCAATGACCCCACCATTGGAAGAACGTGTTCCTGTGTTCCAGGTATTTAAAGCACAAATATTGTACCTGTTACTAGTTTTAGTACGATGTCAAGCATAAATATTAAAACATGTTTGGTACCGTATGCTGGAATATTGCATAGAGAAAGACTTACCAAGTGCTTGTATATATGGATTTTCATTGCAGCACTTGTCTGCTTCTGTTTTGGTGAGGTTCGCGTGTTCATTCATGATTTTTGTTTATGCGATCAGGTCACAGTTGGAATAATGCTCAAGACTGGTCTCAAGGTTGCGAACCAAATTTCCAGTCTTGGTGCGGCAACACACCGCAAGAGTCTAACTTCTTGACCTTGCCTCAAACGGACTTTTACGGATACGACTATGGTCTCTATTCGAATCACACGTACCAACAATGTGTGGATGAGTGTTTAAGGTTGTGTGAATGCAAAGGGTTTCAGTTCAACTTTCCGAAGCAAGATGGGCAAGGTAGTCAGTGCTACCTCAAGAGGCAGTTACTAAATGGGCATCGTTCAGCGGGTTTCGACGGAGCATTCTTCCTGCGACTGCCCCGTGACTTTGATGACATAGGAATTGTACATAATGGCAATGGCATGGTATGTGGGGGGAGTAGTGCAGTAGAGGAAGTTCTAGCGAGACCATATACCAAAGAAAAAGGAAATGAGTTGGTGAAGTTCATGTTGTGGTTTGCGGTTGCCTTAGGTGGAATTGAGGTTGTGTGCATCTTTGTGGTGTGGTGTTTCTTGTTCAGGAAAAATACTGATAACGAAGGCTATGTTGTTGCCGTGGAAACGGGGTTCAGGAAATTCAGTTACTCTGAACTGAAACAAGCCACCAAAGGTTTCAGCGAAGAGATTGGAAGGGGTGGTGGTGGAACAGTGTATAAGGGTGTCTTGACAGATAATCAAGTGGTGGCAATAAAGCGTCTGCATGAAGTAGCAAACCAAGGAGAAAGCGAGTTTCTGGCTGAGGTAAGTATCATTGGAAGGCTTAACCACATGAATTTGATTGGCATGTTGGGGTATTGTGCAGAGGGAAAGCATAGGTTGTTGGTTTATGAGTACATGAAGAATGGTTCTTTGGCTCACAACCTTTCATCAGCTTCAAATGCACTTGACTGGAGCAAAAGGTATAACATTGCTGTGGGAACAGCAAGGGGTCTGGCCTACTTGCATGAAGAATGCTTGGAGTGGGTTTTGCATTGTGACATCAAGCCTCAAAACATACTTCTTGACTCTGATTATAAACCAAAAGTAGGGGATTTTGGGTTGTCTAAGCTACTTAACCGGAACAATGTCAACAATTCAAGCTTCTCAAGGATAAGAGGAACAAGAGGTTACATGGCACCTGAATGGGTTTTCAACTTGCCAATCACTTCCAAGGTTGATGTGTACAGCTATGGCATTGTTCTCTTGGAGATAATCACTGGAAGGAGCCCAACAACAGGTGTCCAATTCACAGAGTCAGAATCAGAGTCAGGTCATAATGAGAGATTGGTGACATGGGTGAGGGAGAAAAAGAGGAAAGGATCAGAAGTGGGAGCATCTTGGGTGGATGAGATCGTTGACCCTGCTTTGGGATCGAACTATGACATGAATGAAATGGAGATATTGGCAACGGTGGCTCTGGAATGTGTAGAGGAAGAGAAAAACGCGAGACCCAACATGAGCCAAGTTGCTGAGAGGCTCCAAAATCATGACCATGATTCAAGATAGTTTGAACAAAGAGGGGTCTTACGGTTGTCACTTCCTTTGTTTTTGTTTTGTTTGTTTTGTCTGTCATAATTTGCATGTGCTTGTGGTTCTTCTTCAATCTGTTCTGCAGTTCAATGCAGTTGTTATATATTTCTGTTGGTTATATAAAATATATACAATTGGCTGAAAAAAATAGAGGATATATTTTTTAGAAGACATTTCTTTTATTCAATTGTGAAATGTAAATTTATACTTTAAACATTGATGAGGTGAAAAAAAGTACACAAAATCAAAAGCTAATTAAAATAACAAATTCTTAAAAATCAAATCAAATAATATGAATTCTTTATAGCCTAAAAAGTTTCTTAAAAAATATTATTTAACTCTTTAGCACCTAAAAATCAAGAGAAACATAATGGATATTTTTATACATGGATCAATTGTCTGATACAAACCAAGACAACAAGAATATGACCAAAGATGCAAACTATGAAAGGTCATCTCAACATTGAAGTGAAGACCTCACCAGAGGGAGAAATGGACAAAGACCAGAGCATCTCAAGTTCTTCCTGCTGGTCTTCTTAAGAATAAAATAAGTTGTAAATAATTTGGACTTACTTTTGGGGTCTAAATAGCAAATATAGGCTAGAATAAGGTACCTTTAGCATAATAAGCTAAAATGCTTGTTCCTAGCCCTTTTGGAAGACATTTTGACCTAGTTTCTAGAAGGACAAGCCTAGGATGCGGTCAAACCCTAAGGTTGTCCATTTTTTCCCTTTTCCCATCCTACCATTTTATCTTGTTCTCCAAGGCTCCTTCACCTATAAATAGGAGACCTACCTAATGTATTTGACTAGTTGAAATTAATAAAAGAAGAGTTACTCTGCACAAATTGTGTGATGTGTTAGTGAGGTTGGAATTCCTCTTAGCATTTAGGTCTTATCTTGTGAGTTTTGAGAGCTCTCAAGTGGCGGCTATCTTCACTTATCTTGGAGGCCAATCACACTCCAAGTGGCGTCTTCCACTTCTCAAATCCATCACATAAGCTTTCTCCTTCCTTCATCTATTCTTCCTTTGTCATTCTATTTTTACTCTTTGTATCATGTTCTTGTTTGGTTTTCCTTGTTTCCATTCGACAATTCTATTTTTGGTTTCTTTTCCTTGTTCTTTAATTCCGCACCTTCTAGCATCATTTTCACCTTATAATTGTCTTTTCCTTTTGCCTTTGTGAAATGAACCTTCACATCTACTTAACCACTTGGTTAAGTTAATGTCCAATGGGGATTTTCCTAAGGTCTTCACTCTTAAATTCCTAAAATCTCAATCTAAGTAAAGTGTCACACCAAAAATATGAACAATCCTAAAATCAACTCACATCACTAACACTCATTCTTAACATTTAAGCTGCATGTGCCATATCTTTTTCTAGGAAACTCCCTTCTAATTTTGGGTAGATTCATTGTTAGGATGTGTGTTTTTTATGTTATGTTTCATAATAGACAAGTTGTACTTCTCCATCTTTCTAAATTTCTTTTAAAATAGAACTTGATTTTGCTTTATTATGAATTTTTTTGGTTATTTGCTAAATATCAACATCATTGTCATCTAATGTATGTGTGCTCCTTGTTAGTTCCATGTTCATATTTGTAATAAGTTTTCTAAACCAAAAAGCTATTCGCATAAACAATAACACCAATGGCTTAATCTAGCATGTTAGAAGCTTGCATTGCTAAATGGTAAATCCTAAACAATGATTGAACCACTAAAGGATGATAAAAAAAGACAAAGATATGGAATACATATTCAAGTATGAGATTGTGATCGATGTCGTTTCATAATCAAATTAAAAACAAATTGAGTATAAATCGTCTCACGTTGTGATCAACTGTTTAACGCTAAAGAGATGATAGTATAGATAGGATCAATTAATATTAAGTTATTTTCCAACGACTCCAATATAAATCCAGTCAAACGGTGTTCACAATTCATTTACAAGTAATAAAAGTTAGTAATAACTATAAAGATTAAAGAAAGTTTAAGGATGTTTAGCCGAAAAAGTAAAGTAGATGATGAAAAACTATAAAAAAAAGTAGGTTGACTCTCAAGTGCTATTGTGGTTTAGATATTGTTCACAAATTCTCAGTTTTCAACAATCTAGAATTTTCGGATTTTGTACCCTGTTCTGTCACAATTCTCTTTATTATTTTTTTTCAGTCGATTTGCTTCCTAACTTGTTTTAGAGATATTATAGATTTTAGTCTCCAATTCTTTCACTCAGATTTCATTTTCAGTTTTTGAGTCAGAGAAGGAACTTGAACTTTGTTTGATCAAGTCCACTCGCATGAGTAGAGACTCCTATCAAACTCGTGCACCAGTGTAGTAGATGATTCTATTAGACAGTCTAGTCTAAAACATTCACATCAGAGTCTTTCTACACCATTGTCTTCATTAAGTTTGATGTTGCTAAAGTGCTTCTTTTAGTTAAGTCTTTGCAAAGGATTCGTTGGACCATCTACTCCATGTAACTATTAAACTATCTAGATAGACCATCTATTATGAGAAATATTAGACCGTCTACTGTGACTAAACTAAAATTACAAGATTATCAGTAAAAATAGTTAAGGCTCAAATAAACCCTATTAGATTATTACTATTTAAAACAATAGATTTATTCATAATTAAAATCACTAGTGCAAAAAGCTCAAAACAAGGGCGCCTTATAAAGTGCGACTTTACGAACAGACGCACTCGTAAAAAATACGATGACACTTTTGAAATTATGTTCATTTACAAATGCAACTCTTTGTAATAGCCGCACTTGTAAATCAAAGCGCTTGATTTACGAGTGCGGCTATTACAAATAGTCGAACTCGTAAATCATTTTTACCCTAACTTTTCACTTCAGAAGCGCGCCATTCACTACTCTTTCTTTCTTTCTTCAGAAGCGTTTCGTGTTTGCACTATGCTCTCATTTGCGCTTCGTGTTCCTCTCTTCTTGTAGCGTTCGTGCCTTCGTGGTAAGTTTGTGAGCTCTCTTTCTTCTTCACCAATGTATTTTTCGTTCATACAGCGTTATTAATACTTTTCATATGTTGCATTGCCTTCATTGATACGGTTGCATTGCCTTCGTAGGTTCCTCTGTGGTTTCTTGTGTGCTCCGTTGCTGCTTCCGCGTCCACCGCCTCATCCGTTGCCGCCGCCGTGCCACTCTTAGTAACGTTGCCTTCACACACAAGGTTAGTGATGTTTTGTATTTTTTGATTTTTTTTAATGTTATGATTTTTTTTATGTATTAAATTTGTATTTTTTAAAATTTATATTATTTAGTGTTTATTTTAATTTTAATTTATATTATGTTATTTTAGAATAAAATTATCGTGTTTGTATTGAGTCCGAGGGTGTGTTCCACCCTCGGCAATTGATACGTGCTGGTATTGAGTCCGGAGGTGTTCGACCCTCGATAGACGTGTTGGATAGAACACTGATTAAAAATCACCTGAATGACTATTTCAAAATAGAATGGATCGAAATTGGATTAATTCTCTTTGCATAAGTGATAAGTACGAAAGAGGAGTAGAAGAATTTATACAATTTGCATAACGTAACGCGATTAATAGTGGTCATGATGGAGCAAAGATCAGGTGTCCATGCGTTAACTGTTTAAATGGAAGGATATTGGATGTTAAGATAATGAGGGAGCACCTTCTATGTGATGGGTTTCTTCGATCTTATAAAACTTGGACATGGCATGGTGAATTGTTAAATTTACCACATGTTTTCGTAACTAAAGAATATGTGGGCTCCACCATGGATGATGCAGTACATGATGATGTAGATGATGATTGATTGGAAGACATGATTCGTGATGTGGGAGTTGAGTCTTTTGCAGAAGTGCATGGATAAGGAAGTATGTCAAGCGGTGCAGAGATTCCATTGTATCCTGAATAAACTAACTTCACATGGTGGTCGGCGATGTTAAGATTGATGAATTTGAAGACAATAAATGGATGGACTGATAAAAGCTTCACGGAATTGCTTCAGTTGTTGAAGGATATGCTTCTAGAGGGAAATACTCTACCTAATCGTAATTATGAGGCCAAAAAGATTCTTTGTCCAATGGGTATGGAGTATAAAAAGAGACATGCATGTCTTAATGATTGTATATTATACCAAAAAGATTTTGAATTGTTGAAAAGTTGTCCGAGGTGTGGGTTATCACGTTATAAGTTGAAACAAAAAGATGATGATACTATTGAAGATATAGAAAAGCATGGACCCCCAATGAAGGTTATGTGGTATATTTCCATCATTCCAAGGATGAAGCGTTTGTTTGCAAACCCAAATAATGCTAAGAATCTTATATGGCATGCAAATGAGAGGAAATGTGATGACATGTACCGACATCCAACTGATTCTATTCAGTGGAAGAAATTTGATGATGAGTTTCCAGAGTTTGGTAAAGAATAAAAAAATATTCGACTTGGTTTAGCTATAAATAGAATGAATCTGTTTGGTAATATGAGTACAAATCTCTATTCATGGCCTGTTTTACTAGTTATTTACAACTTACCTCCTGGATTGTGCATGAAGCGAAAATACTTGATGTTGTCTATGATGATATCCGGTCCGAAACAACTAGGGAATGACATAAATGTTTATCTTATTAGAATGGATGACTTTAAACTAGAGGGGGGGTGAATTGTTTAAAGAGGGTTTTCGCAAACTTTTAAGCCAAGAATGAAATTACTTCGAGAAACAAATGATAAGAAATTCAGTTTTCCAAAACACAAAGCAAAAACAACAGCACCAGAAAAACAATCAGTTGTTTCGCAGAAACAATCGGTTGTTTATACTAGTTTGCAAATATTAAAACTGAATTTAAAGAGATTAAGGATAGAGAGAATGCACACAGATGTTTATACTAGTTCACTCTAAACCCAGAGCTACATCCAGTCTTCTCAGAAACCACTGAGGAATTCCACTAAGCAATCAAACCTAGATCACTTACACCACAACCAAATAAGTGACCTTGATCCCCTCAAGACACACACTCCTCTTAGTCAACACACCAACACTAAGAATCTTGATCCCCTCAAGACACAACACTTCTCAGCAAACACACAAGGTTTCTTTCAACAGATACAAGGATTACACTTGTTACAGAACGAATCTGAAATCAATACAAGAGAAAATCCTAGCTCACACACTTTGATCAATCTCAATCTCTAAGCAATCTTAACTTTTCAAAAACTCAAAATCTAATCAAATCTGTTTTTCTGTATATATCAAAGTTGTTGTTTGTTATCAAATCTTAACAAACTATTAATTGCATTTAACGATTGGTCAAAGCATATAAAACTGGAGCGTAAAGAGTTAGAAAATCATTTAATGCTCAGTCAAAGCACAAAACAGTTTTCTGTTATGGCACCAAAAAAAACAATCGGTTGTTTCCACGAATCAATCGGTTGTTTTGGTTTTGACAGCAAGTCAACCATAAAAATAGTTTTCAACCTTTTCTAAAAACACCTAAGTACAAAACAATCTGTTGTTTCTACAAAACAACAAGTTGTTTTTCACTTAGCTTGAAAAACACTTTTCTTTTAAAAAGGATTGAGAGTGAAGTACTCAATGGCTACCACCAGGTACTTCATCTGGCAAACTGCTAAGGGAAACGGACCCAAGATGTCAATCCCCCATGTGTGGAAAGGCCACGGGCTATGGATCAATTGCAACTCCTTCGGGGGCGTATGATGCGAGTCGGCATGCTATTGGCATTGTTTACACCACTGTACGTACCTTGAATAGTCCTCCCTCATGGTCGGCCAGTAGTACCCTGCTCGAACAACCTTTGATGAGAGAGCTCATCCACCGATGTGACTCCCACTAATACCTTCATGGAGCTCAGCCATGACACGTGTGCACTGCTCACCACTCACACAGGACAGGATAGGGTGAATGTAGCCATGCCTGAACAACTTTCCATCTACCAGGGTATACCTTCCTGCTTTCTACTTAATGATTTTGGCCTCCGTTGGCTCCAGTGGGAGTAAACCATCAGCCAGGTATCGCCTATAGGGTGTCATCCAGGTTTCACCCATGTCGACTAGTCAAACGTCCAACGATTCTCCCACTGAAAAGTTGTATGAACTTATCTTGGGTACCCTCAACGTTTCCTGGGTCAAATACCGGTGACCTCTCCTTCCGTCGTCGAACTTGTTGGACCTCTTGTGGGCAGCCTGTGGTGGTCATGGGTGCTTTTAAGGTTTCCTGGATAACTGTCCTTTGTTGGCCCCCCTACTTAAGCTGGCGAGCTTCGCCAGCAAATCAGCTCGGACATTCTGTTCCCTGGGGACGTGCACCAACTCAAACGCAGCGAAAGCCTCTTTCAAGAGCATAACATACTTTAAATACGCGACCATCTAGGGGTCCTTGGCTTGGTACTCGCTCGTAACTTGCCCAATTACTAGTAGCGAGTCACTCTTTACTAATAAGCTCGAGCACCCATCTCTTTTGCTAGCAGCATCCCTGCCACCAAGGCCTCATATTAAGCTTGGTAGTTGCTAGCTTTGAAAGTGAAACGTAGAGCCTGCTCGATCAGTAACCCGTCTGGTCCTTCGAAGATGATACCAAGCCCACTGCCTTGATGGTTAGAGGACCCGTCCACAGAGAGGACACACTAGAAATCTCCACTGTCTTGGTGTGTGGCTGTCGAGAAGAGTTCTACCACGAATTCAGAATAAACGTGACCCTTGATAAGTCCTCTCGACTCATACTACACATCAAACTCGGAAAGCTCAACCTCCCAATGCACCATCCGACCCGCCACATCAAGTTTCTGCAATACCTTGCGGATGGGAAGCTCAGTTATCACAATCACCGTGAAACTCTGGAAATAGTAGTGGAGCCTTTGTGCTACAAATACTACTGCTAGAGCCGCCTTCTCAATGGCCTGGTAGCGCACCTCGGGCTCCTGCAACACTTTGCTAACAAAATATATAGGCCTCTGAACGCGATCTTGCTCCTGGACTATGACTGAGTTGATCGCCTGATGGCATTGAGGTCTTCTCTTTTGTGTTTTTAGGGTGGTTTGCGGAAGCTTAGTGGTTTATTGAAGGATCAAGGCCCTCCTAGGAGGTTTGGTTGCCTTGGAGGTGCATGAAGAGTAGGGAATTTAGGGAGGTTCGGCCAGCCCCTTTGGAAGGTGAAAGTATTGAAGATTAAGACCTAAATTCTAGGCAAGGTAGTAAAGTATGGCTCAAGTTTGGCAGCATAACAATACTCAATTTAATCTTGCAAAAATGAGAGCCAAGCACCTCCTTATATAGGATTGGAGGGCTGGAATTTGAAGAGCCAAATACAAATGAAATGTAATCTAAATGACATGCAAATGAAGGAGCACATGGAGACACATGGAGCACATGGCACATAGGAGCACATGGCCTCCTAACCTTCACATGGTTACACTAGATTAGTGGTAGGTTCTAGAAAACCGTAACGAATCCTAATTTGCAGAATTTAAACAAAGGTTCACAAGGCTATGCTATTTGCACCACAATTAAAACTAAGCTACACTTATTTGGCCTTCTTGAACATCAACTCTCTTGGTCCTAGACGCTTCTTGTGGGTCCTAGACGCTTCTTGTGGGTGCCCTCCATGCAAGGTTGGTCCTAGACGCTCTCTTGGTTGCCTTTCATGCAAGGTTGGTCCTAGACGCTCTTTTGGGTGCAGGGGCCTCTTCCATCATCCCCTCCCTCTTGAAAAGGATTTTTCCTCAAATCCATTGCTTTTTCTTCAACTAGGGGGATGAATGTGGCTGGATGGTGTCCATCATCTCCTTTTTCTTGAGAAGATCTATCCTCAGACCTACAGATTTGATCTCGAATAACAGCCTCTTTCTTCGTCAAGGTTTGTCCTCCCGGATCAAATGTCCATCTATGGGAATCTTGAAACAAAGCAAAGGATTAATGTGAGCAATTGGAGAAAACGCAATTGTATGAAGTTGCCATTTTTGTTTTTCTTTTGTCTTTGGCAACTTTTCACAATATTTCTCTTTTGATGGTTGTATGTGTTCTCTAATCCTCTTATGCTTTGTAAAATTTTCAATAGTGGTTACTTTTTCCTTAGGCATAATTCCTTTAGGAAGTTGTAACAACTCAAAAAGAGAAAGAGGACTATGTTCACATACAACTTCAAATGTAGAAATATTAGTAGTCTTGTGTACTACTCTATTGTATGTATGCTCAATAGAAAAAGGATACTCATCCCAAGAGTTGTGGTTGTCTCTTATGATTACTCTAGGCATAGTAGAAAGAGCTAGGTTTTCAATTGTATTTTGACCATTCTTTTGAGGATGATAAGAATTTAAAGTGTACAACTTAGTTGCATGTTTTCACAAGAGAATCCTCAAATCATGGTTTGCGAAATTTGGAGCTCTATCCAACACTATGCTTGAGGATAAACCATGAAGATGTATGACTTCTCTAGAGAAGAGTTTATCCATATCCATGAAAATGGAATCAAAACCTTTTGTTGTCCTAGGAAGCTCTAATATGAAATTTAGGCTTATGTCTTCCCATGGATCATTTGCAAAAGGTGAAGGAGTATAGAGTTCATGAGACATTGCCTTAGGTGTAGTTTTAAAACAAGAGATGTATCTAGGGTAATGTCTTTGAATATTTTTTCTCATGGGTGACAAAAGTTTTCCTTTTAAAAGCCCTAGAGTTTTATCAACTCTAATTTGGCCCGTGAGTTCTCCTTCATGAAGAATTTTTCTCTTATGTGTAAAGGTAGTCTCGTTGTTACAACCATTGTTTATGAGAATTTGTGCACTTTGCAATGGTTATCTCAACAAGACATGACAAGTTTCTTTAGGTACTACCTCGCATAAAAAAATTTCTTTGTAGATGCCTATAGATAACTTGACCTTCACTTGGTGATATCTTAGCACATATGAGAAATAATCTACTACATTTCTATCTATGCAAGCCTCTTTTAAGAATTCTTCATTTTTTACTAGGCTTGCAAGTGTTCCTTTACAAAAGGTAAGGCTAGGTTGTTCAACAAGAAGCATATTTTCAAAGGTATTTTCAACTTTTCCTTCTTGTTGAATGACCTTGTGGGAAGGAACACTATTCTCTCACGCCTTTTGCTTTCCAAGGGTTTTCTCTTGCTTTTCTATTTTTACATTTTCATCACTCTCACTAGCTTCTTTTTCTTGGCTACTATTCTCATCTTTGTCCCTTAAGATCATAGATCTTTCATTGGAACATTGAGATGCTAAATGGCCCTTACCAAGACATTCTAAACATTGAATTTCTCTAGCTTGAGTGTGTGAAATATGCTCGGCTAGGTTTTGGGAAAGTTCTAGAGATGTTTCTTTTATATGTTCTTCCCCTCTATGGAACTCATCCTTGTCATAAGATACATAGTATGAACTTTGTTTTCGACTTGATTGTTTTCTCAAAATTTGTTTTTCAACTTTAATGCTAAGTTGAATCAAGTCATTTAAATCTCTATAAGGTAAAAGTTCAACTTTGTTTCTTATCTCAAGTTTGAGACCACTTAAAAACCTAGCTATGGTGGTATGGTTGTCTTCGTTAATCCTTGCCCTCTTAATATATGACATCATCTTTTGCCAATATTCTTCTACACTCATATCTCTTTGATGAAGTCTTTGGAGCTTGTCCATCAACCTCTTATTGTAAAGTGAGGGAATATGGCGACATCTCAAGGCTCCCCTAAGGTCATTCCAATATGTAATGGGAGGGTCCTTGTGGAGATGTCTCTCTCTTTTTAGGGCATTCCACCAATACATAGCATCACCTTGAAAACTTAAGGTAGCTAAGGGTACTTTCTTTTCTTCACTCACATGGTTGTAAGCAAACAATTGCTCTACACTCATCTCCCAATATAGATATGTTTCTACATCTTCTTTTCCATAGAAATGAGGTAGATCTACCTTAACTTCCTTTAGGTTTTCTTGTCTCTCTTTTCTAGCTCTCCTAGGGGATGGTTGATGATATTCTTTTATCCTAAGACTTTCTTCCCCAAAAGAATCATAAACTTGAGAGCTATATGCATGAGAATGTAATTTTTTTGAAATTTGAGACTTCTCATCCTTTGCTTTATTCAATTCATTAGTTTTGTCCTCATTCTCCAATTGTTTAGATGAAATTGATTGAATATCCTTGGAAAGTTGTTTTAAAAGAGATTTCAAGGATTTCACATCACTTTTAAGAGATTTAGAGGAGTGAGAAGACATGACTAAAACTTTGTGTTTAAAAGTGCTTTACTTTAAGAAGGAAGAGGAAAGTTAATGAAGTTAGTTTTCCAGGTAAGAGAGGTGAGTCACTAAGGACTACTTAAATACCAAGTCTTGCCTTAGCCAAAAACTATCCCTCAAAATCTTCACACAATTCTTTCTTTAGGTAAATCACTTAGAACACAATGAGGATGGAGAAATCAAATTTTATGCAAGAAAACAATGCAAGCTATCTAACAACTAAAGCAATTTATCAAAGCTTTAAACAAAGATAAGTATAAGCAAATTAAGAAAAACTAAGCAAAAGCAATTAACAAAGGCTAAACTAGAAAGCTTAAACTAGTCGTTCCTAGGTGAGGTTTCTTAGACACTTTGAGCCTTTGAAGACACACTCACCGTCTAATTGCGTGATTAAGCTACTAATTAACAAGAGTGAAATGTAATTACAATTCAAGAAATGCAAAGAAATTAAATTGCACAAATTAAATTTCAGCAAGGCACTCTTTTGACTTGTTGTTACTCTTCTTGGTTGTGCCCTTCACGGTGTATGGTGTATTTTGGTTTTGTGTTTGTTGCTGCCCCTTGCCTTGATCCTCTTTGATTTAAGGAATTAAATTCTTCAATACAGTACCTATTAAGTAAAGCTAGACTCTCCTCAAGTCAAATCCCACTCAACAAGCACCAATTGATATTTATCCACCAACAAATTTAGAGGTCAAGAAAAGAAAGCAAGAAACAATTAAAATTTTAAAACAGCACCACTGCAATTGGATTTAATAATGTGACACAACTAGAAGGAGTTCAGAATGAATTGGACAAGCAAATAAAAAATAGGCACTCAAATAATGGATGGCACACAAAAGGAACCTAAAGATTGACACTAGAATTGATTTGAAAAACCAAAACAGCACCACTGAAAATATTGTGGTCCAGAAAGCGTGACTTAAATGATTTATGTTGAGTTGGCTATTTTTCTGAAAATTTAAACACAATTAATTCAGTTTCTTAACAAACTATTGGCGTTGGTTTCACTCCAATCACATGCCCCAATTAATTATGATATTTTATCCAAAAACAGTGTCCAATTACCGTCAGGTATAGTGCCAGAATGCACACTTCTTTTGTATATTTTATCTTTTTTTTCTATTTTTTTTTTCAACTGATTCTTTTTTTATTTTTGTGCTAACACCTCAAACTATTGAAATCCAGAGGCTCATAATTTTCTTATGACGTATTTAATTTTCATAAAGCAAAACAGTCAAAACAGATTTGTGAAAACAGAGGATTCTGAAATCTAGAATCAAAACAGAAAGATATACTTCAAAAACATAATGGAATTAATGTGATGGAATTTGTGTGGATCTAGCACACAAATATGAACTCAAACTAAAATGAAAAATGCACCAAAGGATCAAATCAAAACAGAATTCAGATTAAGCACTCAAATCAAAACAAGAAACAAATAATTCAAGAAAAGTACTACTAAGATTTGTTGACAAATTTTGGAAACACATGACTTGACAAAACTTATAGATTCAGAAAATAAAATGACTCAAACACATTAATATGAACCGAATAGAATTTCAATCAAGACTCAAGCAACCTAAAAATCAAAAACAACAACACAGTGTACCAAGAATCCTACACAAAAATTGCAAATAAGATGCTCAAGCACAATTTGAACAATTCTACCGATTGAAATGCTAAGAAGAGCATCCAACTCAAATTAAAATATAAAAAACAGCAAGACAAGATGAACAAAGATGAACAATATGAATATAAGAAGAACTCAAGCAGAAAAATACAAAGAGATACTTATCTCTTGAAGACCATAGCTCTGATACCAAATGATGGCATTGAGGTCTTCTCTTTTGTGTTTTTAGGGTGGTTTGCGGAAGCTTAGTGGTTTGTTGATGGATCAAGGCCCTCCTAAGAGGTGTGGATGCCTTGGAGGTGCATGAAGAGTAGGGAATTTAGGGAGGTTCGGCCAGCCCCTTTGGAAGGTGAAAGTATTGAAGATTTAGACTTAAATTCTAGGAAAGGGAGTAAAGTATGGCTCAATTTTGGCAGCATAACAATACTCAATTTAATCTTACAAAAATGAGAGCCAAGCACCTCCTTATATAGGATTGGAGGGCTGGAATTTGAAGAGCCAAATACAAATGAAATGTAATCTAAATGACATGCAAATGAAGGAGCACATGGAGACACATGGAGCACATGGCACATGGGAGCACATGGCCTCCTAACCTTCACATGGTTACACTAGATTAGTGGTAGGTTCTAGAAAACCGTAACGAATCCTAATTTGCAGAATTTAAACAAAGGTTCACAGGGCTATGCTATTTGCACCACAATTAAAACTAAGCTACACTTATTTGGCCTTCTTGAACATCAACTCTCTTGGTCCTAGACGCTTCTTGTGGGTGCCCTCCATGCAAGGTTGGTCCTAGACGCTCTTTTGGGTGCTGGGGCCTCTTCCATCATCGCCTGCTCTGTAATAGCGAAGTATAGGCGAAGGGGAGTACCTGGTAGCGGCTTGCACAAAACCGGCATGCTGGCCAAGTACTACTTTAGGTTGAGGAACGCTTCCTCACACTCGCCTGTCCATACAAACCGGTTATTCCTCTTTAAGCATTGGAAATAGGGATGTCCCCGATCCCCTCCAGCTGATACAAATCGCGACAGGGCGGCCATGCATCCTGTTACCTGTTGTACCTCCTTCACCGAGGTCGGGCTTCTCATGGCTATAATCATCGCACACTTCTCGGGGTTCACCTCTATTTCCCGCTCGGTGAGGAAAAACCCTAAAAACTTTCCTGCTTCCATCCTAAATACGCATTTTTCGAGATTTAACATCAATTTATACCTGGCTCTTGTGGTGAATAGCTCCTCTAGATTGGTGATGTGTTGGTCCTTCTCCTTGGAGGTGATGACCATATCATCCACATATGCCTGCACGTTTCACTCTATCATAGGGATGAGAATGGTGTCCATTAGCCTCTGGTAGGTTGCGCCCGCGTTTTTAAGCTCAAAGGGCATCACCTTATAGCAATAGCTAGAGATCTCCGTCATGAATGTTGTCTTGCACTCGTCTCGGGGATGCATCCGAATTTGGTTATATCCTGAGAAGTCATCCAGAAAATTGAGAAGTCTGCAACCTGACGCGCTATCTACCAGGGCGTCGATACTGGGTAGCGGATATGAATCCTTCGAACATGCCTTGTTCAAATCCGTAAAATCCACGCACATCCTTCACTTTCCGTTGGCCTTCTTGACCAACACCACATTTGCCAACCACTTAGGGTATTGGATCTCCCTTATGTGGCCAACACTCAACAACTTTTGAGTTTCTTTCTGGATGACCAGGTGTCTCTCCTCGTTAAATTTCCTCCGCCTCTGTAGGACAGGCCTGACCTTTGGATCCATCGTGAAACGATGGCATAGGAAATCAGGGTTGATGTTGGGCATGTCCGAGGCAGAGCACACAAAGGCTTCCAAATGTCGTGTTATCACCTCGGCAATCTGGTCCTGTACTTCTTGGCTCAAAGATTTGCCAAGCTTAAACTTATTTCCCCCGATCTCCCTTTCCAGCACCTCTCTTGCAGGCTCAAGTCGCCTCTCCCAGGCCATCTCTATACGGGCGACCCCTTCTCCCTCTTGAGGCTGGCTGGTGATTGAGCATATTTCTCATACCACTTCTTTGTCGCCTTCTGGTCGAACTTGATAGTAATTATCACTCTCTCGAGGGAAGGCAATTTCATCTTCATATGCTTCGTCGAGGCCACTGCTCTTATCCTATTCAGGGAAGGCCTGCCCAAAAGGATGTTATAAGCTGAGGGAGCGTTGACGACGAGGTACCTTGTTATTAACGGTGCGGGATGTGGTGTCGTCCTTAGCTCCACGTGCCCCCTTACTTCTACCTGGTCTCCAGCAAAACCGTACATACAACCGTCGTAAGGTCTCAGTTGGTCGGGCGACAACTGCAATCTGTTGAAGGTCGACCAAAACATTACATCTGTCGAGCTCCCTTGGTCGATGAGGACTCAGTGTACCCTTCTCCCTACTGTCACCACTGGATCATTATCATGTGGGACCACATCTTGTAAATCAACCTTCGTGACATAGAGGTCAGGCTCAGGTGATTGGTCAGGTATCCGTGCTTCTACTGCCATCACCTCTCTAACATATTTCTTTCGCTGGGAGGTGGTGCATCCTCCCCTGAGAAACCCCCAGAGATCGTGTTGACCTCGCCATGGACTGGTACTTTATGTCCCTGATCCCCTGCTGGGGTCACCACCGTTGAGGCTTCATGACCTTCCTCTAGGTATTCCTTCAGGATGCCATCCTTCACCAAATAAGCTAATTGGTGTCCAAGTGCCAAACAAATGTGCAAGTCGTGCCCAAAGGCCTTGTGGAACTCCTACCAGGTGCCCCTGCTTGGCCCCAACCTCTTGTCACTCTTTGGGGGTGGCTTTAACTTGTCGGCCACTTTTGGGATAGCGATCAGCTCCTTGAGGTTTACTCTGAACTTGTGTCGACAGGACATGTCTCCCTTCGCCCGCGCCCTAGTCTGATGTTTTTTCAGCTTGTAGGACACATGTCTGGCTGGTGATCTCTTCTCCGTCGCATTTTCATGTTCCCTCATGCGTTGGGCTCAACTGCTTTCTCGGGGTCTTGTCGGTTCAACGCTTCCACGTTTTTCCGTTACCTCTTCCTCTGCACTGATGTGGGCAACAGCTCGGCGGCAGACCTCGTTAAACGTTTTTGGCGACACCTTATTACAGAATTGTTGAAGGGCCTTGACAGAATTCCCCGCCTGAAGGCATATACCATCATAGCTTCATCCTTGGTTTGCAACTTTACCACCAGCGCCCCAAACCGATTCTGGAAGTCCTTCAGCGGCTCCCCCTGGTACTGCTTCACGTCGAAGAGGTCGAAAGAGACAGGGGGTGGAACACGGTTGACTATGAACTGTTCCATGAACAATGTGGAGAATTGATCCAACGAAGTGATGTGTTCATCGGGGAGACCGATGAAGCAACCAATGTTGTGCATGTGAACGTCCCCATGAATAACGTGCAATGCATGGCATCTGTTCCCCCCGAGATCATCATCTGAGTGTGAAAAGATATGATGTGGGCCTTCGAGTCTTCAGTACCTGCGAAAGTGATTTTTGGAGTCATGAAATTGGTGGGTATCACGACATTCATGATCGCTTGGGAGAATGGCATGGGGCGAGCCCTAACTGGAATGGGCGAGATTTGCTCCCCTGCAGCACGTTCCCCCATGCGCTGTAGATCTTTGCGCAATTCCTCATTGGCCTACCATAGCTCTTCGTTGCTTGTGCATGACGCATCCAAATCTACCTGGAACTGGTCTTGTCTAAGTGCCTGCTCGGCTCAAACCTCAGCCAAAACCTTCTCCTGATCAGCCTTGGATGCCGCCACCGTCTGCTAAAGAGTGCAGATGGTCTCCATGAGTTGTTGCATGGTGATGTTGTCGCCTTCTTTCTGTACAGATGTACCTTGTCTTGTATTTCTCATGTCGTCTAATAGCTCTAATCACAATTGTGGATGGGACCTAGTTTTATCGTGCCCCACGGTGGGTGCCAAAATGTTCTTGCCGATTGACCTAGTCGTCGGTTGAGTCTAGGAACAGGTTGTGACTCTGTTTGCCTCTGCTGGATTTTCTCTTTGCCTGGGATGTTGGAACGCGACTCCGTTTTGAAACTAAGGGGGTCCTACCTGTTGATTGCACTCCGAAGATCAAGTCAATACTGGGCTAAGAAACAATGAGTAAGTAAATAGTTTCAGTCTTAGAAACGATGTATCTTTACCAAGGATCTTGAATCCATTTTACAGACTACTGATGAAAATCAAATAAATGAGGCTTTTATTAATGGAGGAAGAGGACATCCACCTTCACATTTGAAGTTCTTCCTTCTAGTCTTCTCAAAATTAAAAGAAGACATAAAATAAAGATGAGGCCCAAGCCAAAAGCCCAAGCCCAAGAAGGCCAAAGCCCAAAGAGCCCAAGTCCATCCCATGAGGGGCAAGGCCAAGCTTTGAAATACTCTTGTATAGTTTTAGGAGGTGTGGTTATTAAATAAAGGAGTGTGAAAATGTAAAATAAAGTCACATTACCCATGTGACTTAGGAGGGTGGTGTAGGTGTAGTTTTTTGGGAGGTGTCATAGTAGAAAAAGGTCACACCTCCCATGTGACTTGTTTTTGGTGGGAATTTCAAATGAGTTTATTTGAAATTTCCCACCTATTTTTCAGCACCTTAGGCTATAAATAGAGGTGCTTCCTTTGTAAAATTCAGATTGGAATTAATCTAAGAAAACTCTACTCAAATTTTGAGTGACCTTTGGAGAGCTTTTGGAGCCTTCTTCTCTAGTCTTATCTTGATGGATCAATGGAGTCCTCAAGTGGCGGCATCACTCTCATCTAGGAGCATTCCACACTTCTAGTGGCGAGATCATCCATCCTCCTTCCATCTTCATGAGCATTCTCTTCTCCTTCCTTTCTTCTTCTTCAATTGTTCATGTTGCTTTGTGTTCTTGAGTTTTTCAGTTTCGGTTTTTCTATTTTCCAGCACTATGCTCTGTTTTGATTCTTAATTCTGTTCGGTTCATATGAATTGTTGTTTAATTCTGTTCGGTCATTCCAGCTTTCATTCCCTTTGTTGATTCAATTTGACAATATTTGGTTCATCCAAATGAGTTTGGGATTTGGTACTAGTTTTTTGGTGAGTTCTTGTCTTAGAACAATGATCCAACTCTAAGAAAAGTGCCTCTATATTTTCCAGCTCAAAGTGATTCCTAAGAATGTCAAGAATCTTGTTCTATATGTGGCTATTGGAATCACATCAACTATTAGGTTACTTCATTGTAACAACCTTATCTCGAGTGAAAGTAGGTTTGATGGGAGGGCAGTCTGTTACGTTGTCATATAATCTTAGTGTAACAACCGCACAAAATCTTCCTCCTTAGAGTGCATAATCTTAAGCATGGCCGCCAGGGTACCAACTCATGTACCAGCATTATGGGGCCCATCTTTCATCACTGTAGGCACTCTAGCCTTTACGTATCATGCATGCAGCTTACCCCTGAAAACCCTAGCGCTCTTGGGCCTAGGCGTCTTTAGGGGATATTTACTTGTGTTAGATCCAAATGTATTATACACACCACATGCACTTTTTCGCTGATTAGGCCTGGCATATATATGGGTTTCAACACACGCATTCTTGGGGTCCACTTACGTGGCCTATTAGCTCTACCAGACCACCGAGCTGACCTGCTCCATACAGGTGCCGATGTCCGATCACCTGAGCACCGAGCCCAACACTCTGGTTCAGTACAGTATTCAACTTGTTTGATGATCCTTTTAATGATGATTTGTAAAGAAGATTGGATTTTAATTGTGAGTTCTGCAGATTAGCAAATTATTTTATAGTACCTAAAATGCATTTCTTAGCCTTAGTTAAAGGCCCCTCCCTGAATACTTAAGCATACTTTTGTTCAAAATACTTGAATCAGTGATCCCTGAACATGGTAGTTTTAGCTTTTCACCAGGCATATTTAACACCATTTATTCATTAACTGTTCTTCTTGAATCTGATCTTTAAGTTTAACAACAAATTGGAAAGATTCTTGTAATTGTAATTGGTCTAAAAATCTCAAAGAGCTTGGACTTGTAAAAATTTCAACCCTGAACCAGAAGTTGGATGACTTATTTGCAAGGTTGATGAAAATAAATACTTAAAATATTATATCTAAATTTGAGGCTTCAACTATCAATAGAAAACTTGACCCTAGCAAAATTGGAAAATAGAAGAGTTGGTGCAGCATTATCTTGTGAAAATCCATACTCAATCTCCTCAGTCTTTTGGTTTTCTTAATAAGGAAATAAGTTTCTGCAGGTGAGTATATCCTCGAGGAAACCATATTCACTACAAAAAAACTGATTTATCTACGAACCAAATCCGTATGTAACAGCTTGCCTTTGTCTTTGTCTTTGCCGCATGATGAGATGTATGCTCTTCTACCTTTGCCTTTGTCACTCTTCTTGCTTGCTGATTTTTCTTTATGTTGATTGTTTGGACAATCAGCTTTTATATGACCTGGTTTACCACATCCAAAGCACGTGTAATTGGAAGAATTTGAATCATTAGGTTGTTTAGAGTACCTCTTTCTTTGTTGAGTTCTGTCACGGTTTTTCTTTCTAAGAAACCTGCTGAATTTTCTGGTGAGCAGACTCACGGTCTCATCATGTTCAGGATCAACTTCTTCCTCACTTGTATCATGTTCCATGGTAGTTTTCAGAGCAATTCCTTTGGCCTTCTTCTCCACAGTTTCTTGTTCTTTCAATCTTTTCAGCTCTATTTCATGCTCTATCAGCTTTCCAAAAAGTGCAGCAGTGGACATCTTGGATAAATCTCTGGATTCTGAGATTGTTGTTACCTTAGGCTGCCAGCTCCTATCAAGGCATTTTAGTACCTTTATGTTAAGCTCTTCCTTGTCAAAGACTTTACCAAGGCTAGTGAGGTGATTTACAATGTGTGTAAATCGTTTCTGCACATCTGCAATACTTTCTTCTGATTGCATTCTGAACAGCTCGTACTTCTGAATTAGTGAATGCTTCCTTGCCCGTTTCACATCATCAGTTCCTTCATGAGTCACCTCTAGTACATCCCACATCTCCTTTGCTGAGTTACATTGAGAGACTCTAAAGAACTCATCCATATTCAGTGCAGAGGTGATGATATTCTTGGCTAAGGAGTCATATTGGGCCTTCTTCTTCTCGGTTTCACTCCATTCAGACCAAGGCTTCTTTATTGTTTCATCTTTGACAACCTGCATAGGTATAAAAGGTCCACTGACCACTGCATCCCAGATTCCCATGTCAATAGACTCCATAAAGATCTTCATCCTGATTTTCCAGAAAGCATAGTTAACACCACCAAACATAGGAGGTCTATTAATAGACGCACCTTCAGCAAAAGGCATTTTAAACTCAGACATCATGCACACACTTGAGCAAAATACAAGCCCTAGCTCTTGATACCAATTGTTGGGTCTATTAGTGTCTAAGTTCAAGAGGGGAGGGGTGAATTGAGCTTATAAAATTTTTGCAAGAACACACAATTTTCAGTATACCAGAGGCAAAAAGAACAGATTGTTTTTACATGAAACAGATTGATTCTTCAGAGCAATCTAGCACAATTTGAATTTGTTCAATATAAAATTGTGATCAACAGAGAATTATACCAGAATCAGATTAGCTAAATATTATGAGGATGAAGGATACAGCTATGCTTAGGAATCAAACAAATTTACTCAACACAAGGTTTTAAGGAGAATGATTCTTTCTCATATTTTAATGATTAGACTGTTTGTTCACAGATCACTTAAACCATCATATGCAACTGTCTTGTTTGTGATTAGAGAACTTTAACAAATCAGGAAGAACAGTTTTTACTTAAACCCAGAATTAACAGATTCAATTTCAAAAGAACAGATTTAGTTCTTGACAGAATCAAGCAAAACCAGAAATGAGTGCAGGGATGAAAAGAAAAGGCACACAAGCTTTTATACTGGTTCACTCATACAGAGCTACGTCCAGTCTCACCTTACCCCAAGGTGGAATCCACTAAAAAACAGTACCAATTACTTACAAACACAGCAGTTCTTGAACACTACAAGAACAACACAATCAATGCTGAAAAAAACCTATTTCAGCACACCTTGCACTCCAAGAAACCCTATCAAGGAGTGACTAACACTTACACCTTCACAAACCAGAATAAAGGAAAGATTACACCTGAAAAGAAGATGCAAGAACTCAAAAGCAGTAGTTCAATTTGCTGCAGAACTGCACCAGCACCTTCACCAAGATCAAAGGTTTCCTAGAACAAGCACACTTGAAAATCTCTTTGGAAAACCTTTCAAAAATCTTTTGATCCTTCTTCTCACATGGAAATTGTTTGATCTCTGTCAAAAACGTAATTGCTCAGCACTCTTCATGTGAGAGAGACTTTTCTTTATATAGAAAACAGTTTCTAACTTCTTTTCAAAAAACAGTTGAAAAGCAGTTATGAAAACAACAGATTCATTTTTTAACTTAACAGATTTATTTTGTGAAAACCGCCAACTCAGCTAACTGAAATAACTGTCTGAGTTGTACCTTTGGTGCCCTAACTAACTTGTGAAAAACCTTTCAGCTGACCAAAGAATAAAGATGTTCTTTCACAGTGAAACAGATTAAAATATAGCAAACAGGCCAGCTCAGCTTTAACTGAAATAACTAACTAAGCTTTACCGGTGGTGCCCTAACAGAATTTTAGAAAAGCCTTTTAACAGAGAAGAAATAAACCGATTCTTTCTCCATAAAACAGATTTATTTTTTGTACTGATTTAAAACTTTTAAGAGCACTTTTAAAAGCTTTTCAAAAACCCTTTAACCACATCATGTGCTTGATCTAAACTTGGTTAGGCATCTAGGATGGGTCATACGGCAAAAGGCAACCTTACACAATTACAAGCCTACATACAAGCTCATCTAAACCTATTACAAACTTCATAAGCAAACTAGCTATTTTTCTACATCAAACACACACAACACTAGGTAGAGAAGAGACTTCATCCATCTTCAACAGATATAACTAGTCTAATATGTTTAATAAAGGGAGTGAAGCAATACATCACCACATTTAGATGAAAGGGGAAGGTTAGGGGGTGGGCATGGGTTGGAGAGAATAAAAATGCCTCAAAGCAATTATACAAAGGGTCCCTAAACGTAAGGAATGTCTAGGTCCAACAAATGAAAATGATGGCCTTTAAAAAGCTTTTAACATGACAAAACAGAAACTTGGATGAGGTTTACCACTTTCTGCTCATACTTGCGATAACTTTGGATGAGGATTATCCTTCACCATTTTTTGCTCATACTTAAGCTACCTGTAAACATCATTCAAAATATTATCTTCAACTTTTTGTTTGCACCATAATCAATATGACAACTTTGTGAGGCAAAGGGACTTTAGAAACCCCAATATCAGTATTCTTAGAACACAATCTTATGTTATAAAAAACAATGACAACTATAATAAGAAGTACTAGTATAAGAAGACAATCAATTTAATATTTATAGCAAAACATTATTGCATTGAAACTGTACTGGTATGGGCGAGACCAAAGATCCGGTCACCCTGACCGAGACTCGGGCTTGCTGACCGAGACCGAGGAAACTTGGCCGAGACCACGAAAACATGGCCGAGACCACAGAAGCTTGGCTGAGACGAGGGAAATCGCCACGGTCGGCCTAGCCGGCCGACCCATACATCAATTAAAGTTCAAACTAAGGTCAGTGAAGTTAATCCATCATTAAGGATTAGGTAATACACCCATAAGTGAAATCCATTCCACTAATCATGCCCAATAAGGTAAGTTCATTAAAATAATATAAATAGCACACATCCCAAGGAGAAAGTTATGTCATTTATTACCGTGCACCTACTCGAATACTGATCACCCGCTTTACTAACTTGAGCATCGGAGTGCCTTTCGCAGGTACCCCCAATTCGGTGTTCACTCGAGACGAAGAGCCGAAGGAGAAGCACGAAGACGAGAAGGACCCCAGTCAAGCACCCAGCAACTTGCCCGAACGAAGGGGGAAGACAAAGACTTCAATAGTTCTCATGTCCCTAACAGGAACAATTGGCGCCCACCGTGGGGCCGAGAGAAACTAGCTGAAAAAAGAAAGTAGATGGTCTCAACTAGAAGTATGGAGAGAATGACTGAAGCCGACCAGACGGTGTTGTTGTTGTCTCTCCAAAGAGAGATGGCCGAGATGAAGAGAAAGACCGAGGAGACTGCTCAGAAGAACAAGCAGGAGCTGCAAGTTCTCTGCAGGGAGAACGAAGACATGAAAAAGAAGCTGGGGGAGGGAGGACCCTCTGTTGTACCAACCAATGTTGTCAGTAGGTCCTACACCTCTCCCCCCAACCCAAGGTGGACCGAAGGGACGAGGGACAGACTCCCTCCCCAGGAGATCGAGATGGACAACGAGTCATGCCTGGTCAGGTTCGCCCAGACGACCGTGACGGTCGACTCGACCCGACGACATCCTTTTACCAACACCATTATTGAAGTTCCACTACCTGACAAGTGGAAGGGTTTCAACCGAGACTGATATGACGGATCGACCGATCCCGATGAGCATATGGACGCTTACACCACCCATATGAGTCTCTACACCTCGGACGATGCAGTTTTGTGTCGAGTGTTTCCCACATCGTTGAAGGGAGCAACCCTCAGCTGGTTTACCAAGCTCTCACCCAACTCCATTGATAGCTTTGCCACCCACGTGACGAAGTTTGAGACCCAGTTCGCTACCAGCCGACCGCACCACCTGACTTCCATCGCCCTGGTGGGAATCCGCCAGGAGAAGGGAGAGTCCCTGAGAACCTTTGTTGATAGGTTCAGTAAGGTGGCAATGAGCATCCGGAATCTGAGCCCGGACATTGCCATGCATTACATGCTGACAACCCTATGTGCAGGGCCCTTTGCTGACAAGTTGTGCATGCAGCCGGCCGACAGCCTAGACGAGCTGAGGAAGAGAGTTGCTAAGTACATGCAGCAGGAAGAACTTAGAGAGTTCCGTAACCAGGCCCGTGCCGAGGCTAGTGGAGAAAAGAACAAGGAGGAGAAAGAACGCCAGTGTCGGCCGAGTCAAAGGAACGACCGACGCAGAGACAACTGGGACTGACCAATCCGGTTCTCGAGATACACACCTTGACGGTTGAGAGGGGAAGGATTCTGGACGAGGCTCTCAATGCCGAGTTGATCCCTCCTCCAAGGAAAGTGGCCAACCCAAACAATGCCGACCCAAGGAAGCAGTGTAGGTACCATCAAAACAGCGGGCACTCGACCGAGGAGTGTCAGGCTCTGAAGGATAAGATCGAGGAACTTATCCAGGCAGTGCACCTCTGTCGATTCGTCAGGAACGGCCGAGACCCATCCTGCCGGGCGGAACCCCCTAGGCGAACGAGGTCACCCCAACGTGGTCGAAATGACCGAGATCACAGAGACGACCGACAGCCTAGGAGGGACGATCCTCCCAAGGAGGTCGAAAGAAGAGGTAACCGAGAGGTTATCAAGACCATAGCCGACGGCTTCGCCGGGGGAGGGAGCACCTACAGCGCTCGGAAGAAACACCTGCAAGCGGTGCACCAGGTGAATGCGGTGGCATTCCGACCAAGGATGCCACCCATCACCTTCACGGGCGAGGACTTCAAGGGCGTGGATTATCGCCAACAGGACGACCCGATGGCAATATCGGTCGATATAGACCAATTCACCATCCAGAAGACCCTCGTGGACCAAGGAAGTTCAATAGACATCCTCTATTAGAAAACGTTCAAGGCCATGAGGATGGCCGAGACCGAGATGATGCCTTACGACGACCATGTAGTCGGGTTCTCGGGTGAGAGGGTGGGTAACAAGGGCTACATTGAGCTCTACACCACCTTTGGCGAGGGGAAGAACACCAAGACTATAAAGATTCGGTATATGGTTATCAATGCCAATACCTTCTACAACATCCTCCTCGACCGACCGTTCATCAACCGGATGATGGCCATCGTACCGACCCCTCACCTGGCAATGAAGTTCCCTTCAAAAACGGGAGACATCCTTACGGTCCACGTAGACCAGAAGGAGGCACGAGAGTGCTATGTCGAGAGCCTCCGTGGGGAGCCCTTAAGGAACGACACTCTCCTAAGAGAAAGTCCTCCCGAAAGGACCGCTCACCCAGGGAGGCATGTTAGTCGAGCCAACCCTTGTGTTGGTAGACCTCGATCCCCGGGCGACCGAGGATAGACTGGAGGCAAGAGAAGAGCTGAGGAGGGTACCCCTCCTAGACGAAGAACACAGCACAACTATAGGGACGATCATGGCTACGGCCGAGGCCGAGATCATGCATGTCGCGTTAAAGAAAAATATGGACATGTTCTTATGGACACCAGCCAACATGCTGGGGGTGAGCCCGGACGTCATCACCTATCGACTGTCGATATTTAAAGAAGCCTGACCGATCTCCTAGAAGAAGAGGGACCTGGGCGATGAAAAACGCCTAGCAGCAAAGGCAGAGGCCGAGAAGCTTCTGTCGGTCGGATTCATACGAGAGCCCGATACACGACTTGGCTGGCCAATGTCATCATGGTCACCAAGCCGAACGACAATTGGAGGATGTAAGTCGATTACAAAAACCTCAACATCGCATGTCCGAAGGATACCTATCCACTCCCAAAAATCGACCGCCTGGTGGATGGGGCGGCCGACCATAAAATTCTGAGCTTCCTGGACGCTTACTCTAGCTATAACCAGATAAGCATGCACCCCAGGGACAAGGAGAAGACGGTCGATGCCAACTACTACTAGGAGGTCATGCCGTTCAGCCTCAAGAACGCGGGGGCGACCTACCAGCGCCTCATGGACAAAATCTTCAAATGCCTAATTGGCCGAGCGGTAGAGGTATATGTGGACGACATAGTCGTAAAGTCCGACTCTTTCGAACAACATGAAGCTCAACCCCGAGAAGTGTACATTCGGGGTTGAGAGAGGGAAGTTTCTAGGCTTCATGCTCACCTACCAGGGGATAGAGGCCAACCCGGACAAATGTCAAGCCATACCTGGCATGAGAAGTTTGAAGAACATCAAGGAGGTATAACAACTCCTAGGGCGCTTGATCACCCTCTCCAGGTTCGTCCCCCGTCTGGCCGAGAAGACGATGGTCCAGCTGCTTCGGAAGGCCACCAAATTCAGCTATGACGACCGATGTGAAGAAATCTTCAAACAATTCAAGGAGTTCCTGACATCCCCAGCTGTCATTCTGAAGTCGAGACCCGACCACCCAATCCTGGTGTATCTGGCGGTCTCGGAAGAAGCAGTCAGTGCTGCTTTGGGTGCAGGAGGCCGAGGGCGAGGAACGACCGGTATATTTCGTTAGCCGAACCCTCCACACGGCCGAGATGAGATACCAGATGATCGAGAAGGTGGCTCTCGCCCTAGTCCTCACAGCAAGACGAATGCGCCCCTACTTCCAAAACCACTCAATAATTGTAAGGATCGATTATCCCATTTTCAAAATTTTATCTAAACCTGACCTTGCAGGGAGAACGATAGGTTGGTCGGTTGAATTGTCCGAGTTCGACATACGCTATGAACCGAGGGGCGCCATCAAATCTCAGTGCCTGACCGACTTCTCGGCCAAACTGACACCACTGCCAACCCTCTTGGGCGGATGGACGCTCTACGTGGACGGCTCATCAAACAAAACGGCCTGTGGTGCAGGAGTAGTCCTGGAAGGGTCGGGCGACCTCCTCCTAGAGCAAGCACTCTAGTTCAGGTTTCGAGCGACCAACAACCAGGCCGAGTACGAGGCCTTGCTCACTGGGCTGAACCTAGCCTACGACATGGAAGCACGCGAGGTTACCTGCAAAATCGACTCCCAGGTAATGGTCGGCCAGGTCAATGGAGAATTCGAGGTGAAGGAGCCTCTACTGCAACGGTACTACCACGCGGCCAAAAACAGTCTCGCCTGTTTCAACAAAGCACCCTTGGAACACATACTGAGGGAGAACAACAAAAGGGCTGACATCTTGTCTAAGCTATCAGTCACCGAGAAGAAGAGCCACCAGAG
This sequence comes from Phaseolus vulgaris, assembly GCF_000499845.2. Taxonomy (NCBI): domain Eukaryota; kingdom Viridiplantae; phylum Streptophyta; class Magnoliopsida; order Fabales; family Fabaceae; genus Phaseolus; species Phaseolus vulgaris. The sequence goes on along the minus strand of NC_023750.2, from coordinate 9,053,113 downwards.
ATAGGTCATACAAATATGGTTAAGGTACCCCAGTGTGTCCAAAACCGAATGTCTTGCAATAGACGAGGCCGAGGCCGAGACAAAAAACTGGATGACATCCATCATCCAGTACCTGAAGAACGACACATGCAAGCCAAAGCAAGAAAAAGCGATGAAACAACAGTGTGTCCGGTACACCATGATCAACGAACACTTGTACCAAAGAGGATACTCGACCCCCCTGCTGAAGTGCATCACCAGAAAACAGGTCGAGTACATTCTGGCCGAGATCCACGAGGGAGTCTGTGAAAATCATTCTGGGGCGAGGACGATGGCCGCTAAGGTCCTGAGGGCCGGCTACTACTGGCCGACCGTCCAAGGTGATTGTGCCGAGTTCGTGAAGAAATGTGCCAAGTGCCAGGAGTTCGGCCCTCTCCATCACACAAGGCCGGAAGAGCTGTATAGTATTATCTCCCTATGACCGTTCGCCATTTAGGGGATGGACATTATCGGCCCCTTTACACCAGGAAAAGGGCAGACCAAGTTCCTCCTCGTGGGAGTCCACTACTTCACCAAATGGATTGAGGTCGAACCCCTTGTATCTATCTCGGCCAAAAACGTGCAAAACTTCGTATGGAGGAGCATTGTTTGCCGATTCGGCGTCCCACACACAATAATAACTGATAATGGCCGATAGTTTATTGACCGAGGCCTGCAGTCCTTTTATGACAACCTGAGCATCAAGTCTGTTACAGCCTCAGTAGAACACCAGCAAACCAACGGGCAGGTCGAGGCCGCCAACAAGGTCATACTCAATGAACTGAAAAAGCGTCTGGGCAAGGCAAAAGGCCGATGGACAGAGGAGCTGATAGAAGTACTCTGGGCGTACAGATGCACCCCCCAGACTACCACGCAGGAGACACCCTACAGCATGACATATGGGGTCGAAGCCATGATCCCGGTCGAGGTGGTTGAGCCCACCATACGAAGGCAGATGTTCGACCGCACCCTAAACGAGGAAAGCCTAGCGGTCAACCTCGATTTGGTAAGTGAATTTCGTGACAAGAGCAGGATTCGGGAGGCCGCCTGCAAGATTCGGGTGTCAAGGCGATACAACACAAAAGTCCGGTCGAGGAGCTTCCAGAAGGGCGACCTTGTCTGGAGGATGCACAACAATGCGAGAAAAAATGAAGGGAAGTTTTCGTCCAACTAGGAGGGACCTTTCCGAGTCCGAGAAGTCGCAAAGGGGGGAGTTTATCACTTAGAGTGGCTTTCGGGCAAAATTGTACCGAGGACGTGGAATGCCACGCACCTCAAGTTTTATTACAGCTGAATTTAATAAAGTCACGCACTCTTTCCCCACCTTACCAGGGAGGTTTTGACGAGGCATTTTCATCAAAGTACTAGCACTGCTCTCCTGCAACCCATCGGCTCGGTCTAGATGAAGCCTTAACCGGCATACCCTGCCGAGACTGATGAACTAGGTTTGGTCCGGACGAATCCTTAAACGGCATACCCTGCCAACACCTCTCACTCGGCTCGGTCTGGATGAAGCCTTAATCGGCATACCCTGCCGAGACCGACCGACACACCCAAGTCAAACTTATAACTTGGCACAAGTAAACTCACATAGTAATTGGCCGACCGACCATTCAACTTATTCGATCAACGCAATCACAATTAATGACCAACCGACCATTCAATTTGTTCGATTAAAAGCAATCACAGTAAATGGTCGACCGACCATTCAACTTGTTCGATTGAAAGCAATCACAATTAATGGCCGATCGCCCATTTAACTTGTTCGATTAAGCTTTCACAATGAATGGTCGACTGACCATTCAACTTGTTCGATCAACGCAATCACAATTAATGGCTGATCGACCATTCAATTTGTTTGATTAAAAGCAATCACTGTAAATGGTCGACCGACCATCCAACTTGTTCGATTTAAAGCAATCACAGTAAATGGCCGACTGACCATTCAACCTGTTTGATTGAAAGCAATCACAATTAATGGCCGACCGCCCATTTAACTTGTTCGATTAATCATTCACAATTCATGGCCGACTGCTCATTTAACTTGTTCAATTAAGCATTCACAACTAATGGTCGACCGCCCATTTAATTTGTTCGATTAAGCATTCACAGTTAACGGTCGACCGCCCATTTTAACTTGTTCGATTAACGCAATCACAATTAATGGCCGACCGCCCATTCAATTTATTCGATTAAGAAATGGCCAACAACCACTTGTAAATAAAGACCGATACTTTTAACTTGTGAAAATTCTTCTTAAATACAAAAGGGAAGGGCGATACATTGATAACTGCAAAAGGAGGAGGCCACACTCCGGCCTTGGAGGAAACAGAATGATAAGAAAGAAAAGAAGAGGGAGTGGGATGAAGGCGCATAACATCGCACAATAGGCGAAAGGCCTGGAGGGATGCCCAGGTATTTGGATGGATATGGGTGAGAGCCATGTTGAGCGCCCGAAGGACGCCCATGGTGAATTTATCAAAAGGAAAGGAGACATGTAGGTCCGAGAAGAGACAAGTGTACATGTCGGGGGTCCATCCATCTAAGGTCCACGAGAGAAATGGTCATCGGGGGAGAGTCCAACCAATCAACAACATTGGTCGGATCGTCACCCTTAACTACCTCTACCAGGGGTGGCACCTCGGCCACCCCGACCGACAAGGAGTCGGTGGTAGATGAAGAAGAAGAAGAAGAAGTTGAAGAAGAGGAAGAAGAAGAAGGTCCAAGGGGAAGAGAGGGGCGACCGAGAGGAGAGGAAGGGTGACCAGAGGAAGAGGACGTAGGCTGAGACAAGGTCGACATAACTAACCTTGTGAAAATTGGACGAGACTAAGTCTAATAAAGGAGGGCGAGAAGTCACTCGGATCGCAAAGCTATGGACGAGAGAACGCTCGACTATCAGACAAACTCACAATTGAAAAGCACAGCGGCTCGGCACTGTTGAGATCACTATTTATAGGAGCTAGCGACCTCGAAATTCGAAACGTCAGATCCATCTCAACCGTTAGATCTTCTTGATCCAACAGTCCACAACGCTTCCCGCCTGAAAACCCCCTCATTAATGTCAGTCACATCACGCCACCTGAGGTCACGTCACACCTCGGGGAACGAGACAACCACACGAGTGAGAGGTGTTGGCAGGGTATGCCGTTTAAGCCTTCGTCCAGACTAAACCTAGTTGATCGGTCTCGGCAGGGTATTCCGGTTAAGGCTTCATCCAGACCAAACCTGGTTGATCAGTATCGGCAAGGTATACCGGTTAAGGCTTCATCCAGACCGAGCCAATGGGTTGCAGGAGAGCAGTGCTAGTACTTTGATGAAAACACCTCGTCTCCCTGGTAGGGTGGGGAAAGAGTGTGTGACTTTATTAAATTCAGTTGTAATAAAACTTGAGGTGCGTGGCATTCCATGTCCTCGGTACAATTTTGCCCGAAAGCCACTCTAAGTGATAAACTCCCCCCTTTGCGACTTCTCGAACTCGAAAAGGTCCCTCCCAATTGGACGAAAACTTCCCTTCATTTTTTCTCGCATCACTACACATCCTCCAGACAAGGTCGCCCTTTTGGAAGCTCCTCTGCCGGACTTTTGTGTTGTATCGCCTTGACGCCCGGATCTTGCAGGTGGCCTCCCGAATCCTGCTCTTGTCACTTAGCCATCAAGGTAGAATCACACCTTTTGAAAACAACTTTCAAAAATACTCATGATGATAGTTTCTACAACTCTTCTAGGAAGGATGCAACCAAAGTTTCTACTCAAAATTCTCCTTCAAATTTTTGCAAAGAAACCACTTCTTCCCAAAAAGTTTCTACCCAAAATCCTTCTACCCCTAAGTCATCCACCAAAACTTTAAAAACCAAATGTTTTAAATGTTTAAGTTTTGAGCATATAGCTGTCAATTGTCCAAATAAACAACCAACAAAGTTAAATGAGGTAAAACAAGACCAACTTACCATAAACAACAAAAGCGAAAATGAAAGAGAAAGAGAAGGACAAGATAAATTAGGCCTCATCCCTTTACCTCCAAGGTGTTTTCCTTCCTTATCTTTTTCATTACCCAAGGTTCCTACTTATACACCATATTGGATAAAGAATGTTAAGGATGATTTTTTCATACATTCTAGTTTTCCAAATAAAATCATTTTTAAACAATCTTTTCCAACATGGTCTGTGTATAGAACATCTTTTTTTTGAACTCCCAACATTTCAAAGTGATAAGTCATATTTGCCTATTTCTTCTTGTATTCTCTTATCTAATAGCAAACTGACTTTGTTTTATGCAGGAGTACTGAATTCGTGGACGAATTCTCTCCAACTTAGGGAGTATGATGAGAATCAAAAAGATGTTATCAATAGAAGAAATGGACAAGGGCCAAAGCATTTAAAGTTCTTCTTATTAGTCTTTGCAAAATATGAGGCCCAAGCCCAAAGCCCAAGCCCAAGAAGGCCCAAGCCCAAGAAGCCCAAGTCCAAACCATGAGGGGCAAGGCCAAGCATTAAATAAAAGAGCATCATTTGAATTACTCTTGTATAGTTGTAGGAGGTGTGGATATTAAATAAAGGAGTGTGAATATGTAAAATAAAGTCACATTGTCCATGTGACTTAGGAGAGTAGGTGTACGTGTAGTTTTTAGTAGGTGTCATAGTAGAAAAAGGTCACACATCCCATGTGACTTGTTTTTGGTGGGAATTTCAAATGAGTTTTATTTGAATTTTCCCACCTATTTTTCAGCACCCTCACACTATAAATAGAGGTGTGGGCTCTTGTAAAATTCAGAATTGGAAATTGGATATAGAGAAACTCTACTCAAATTGAGAGAGAATTGTGAGTTTTGGTTTCTCCTTCTTCCATAGCCTTATCTTGTGTGCCATTGGAGAGCTTCAAGTGGCGGCTTCCTTTCACTTATCTTGGAACAAGGACTCCAAGTGGCGTGATGCAGTTCCAAATTCTCATTCCAGCCGAGCTTCATTCCATAAGTGTCATTCCTTTCATCTTCTTTTGCAATTTCATTCGGTAGTTTATCTTCTCTTTGGTGTTCTTCTCCTTTCCACCGATTGTTCTTGTGTTCCTTGTGCTGTTCTTCATTTTTCTGTTCGGTACCTTCTGTTTTTAATTCATTTGTGTTTAATATTCTTGTTCCATGGATGTTTACAAGGAGATAGCTCTCTTATTGAGTTTGGATCATCATTTTGGAAGGCTATGTCTCCATTGTTGACTCCTTAAGCTTCCTTGATTCCATTTCTGTTTTCAGCTTGTGTTTTGTTGATGTAATTTCGTTTTCATTGTTTAAGCACTCTTTGATCCTTGAATTGTTGTTTTCATTCTCATATAATGTTGTGTTCAAGAGTTTAAAAGTGTCTATGCTCAATCCAACTCATATCACTCATTTAGGGTGAGGTCGAACATCTGCCTTCGTATGGTGGGCTCGACCACCTCGACCGGGATCATGGCCTTGCCTTTTGCCTTGCCCAGACGCTTTTTCAGTTCATTGAGTAAGACCTTGTTGGCGGCCTCGGCCTGCCCGTTGGTTTGCGGGTGTTCTACCGAGGCTGTAACAAACTTGATGCCCAAGTCGTCATAAAAGGACTGTAGGCCTTGGTCAATAAACTGTCAGCCATTATCAGTTATTATTGTGTGCGGGACGCCAAATCGGCAAATAATGCTCCTCCATACGAAGTTTTGCACGTTTTTGGCTGAGATGGATGCAAGGGGTTCGACCTCGATCCATTTGGTGAAGTAGTCGACTCCCACGAGGAGGAACTTGGTCTGCCCTTTTCCTGGTGCGAAGGGGTCGATAATGTCCATCCCCCAAATGGCGAACGACCATGGGGAGATAATACTATACAGTTCTTTCGGCCTTGTGTGATGGAGAGGGTCGAACTCCTGGCACTTGGCACATTTCTTCACGTACTCGGCACAGTCACCCTGGACGGTCGGCCAGTAGTAGCCGACCCACAGGACCTTAGCGTCCATCGTCCTCGCCCCATAATGATTTCCACAAACTCCCTCATGGATCTTGGCCAGAATGTACTCGGCCCGTTTGCTGGTGATGCACTTCAGTAGGGGGTTGAGTATCCTCTTCGATACAAGTCTTCATTGATCATGGTGTACCAGGCACACTATTGTTTCATTGCTTTTTCTTGCTCTGGCTTGCATGTGTTGTCCTTCAAATACTGGATGATGGGTGTCATCCAGTTATTTGTCTCGGCCTCGACCTCGTCTATTGCAAGACATTCGATCTCGGACACACTGGGGTGCGTCAGCCATATCTGTATGACTGATCTCTGGTGGCTCTTCTTCTTGGTGACCGACAACTTAGACAAGATGTCGGCCCTTTTATTGTTCTCCCTCGGTGCGTGTTCCAAGGGTGCTTTGTTGAAACGGGCAATATTCTTTTTGGCCGCATGGTAGTATTGTTGCAGTATAGGCTCCTTCACCTCGAATTCTCCATTGACCTGGTCGACCATTACCTGGGAGTCGCTTTTGCACGTAACCTCACGTGCTCCCATGTCGTAGGCTAGGTTCAGCCCAGCGAGCAAGACCTCGTACTCGGCCTGGTTGTTGGTCGCCCGGAACCCGAACTGGAGTGCTTGTTCCAGGAGGAGGTCGCCCGACCCTTCCAGGACGACTCCTGCTCCATAGGTCGTTTTGTTTGATGAGTCGTCCACGTAGAGCGTCCATCCGCCTGAGAGGGTGGGCATTGGTGTCAGTTCGGCCGAGAAGTCGGCCAGACACTAAGATTTGATGTTGCCACTCGGTTCATAGTGTATGTCGAACTCAGACAGTTCGATAGACCAACCTATCATTCTCCCTGCAAGGTTCGATTTAGATAAAATTTTGAAAATGGGATAGTCGGTCCTTACAATTATTGAGTGGTTTTGGAAGTAAGGGCACATTCGTCTTGCTGTGAGGACTAAGGCGAGAGCCACCTTCTCAATCATCTGGTATCTCGTCTCGGCCGCGTGGAGGGTTCAGCTAACGAAGTATACTGGTCGTTCCTCGCCCTCGGCCTCCTGCATCAAAGCAGCACTGACTGCTTCCTCCGAGACCGCCAGATACACCAAGATTGGGTGGTCGGGTCTTGGCTTTTGGATGACAGCTGGGGATGTCAGGAACTCCTTGAACTGTTTGAAGTTTTCTTCACATCGGTCGTCGCAGCTGAATTTGGTGGCCTTCCGAAGCAGCTGGACCATCGGTCTCGTCTTCTCGGCCAAACGGGGGACAAACCTGGAGAGAGCGGTCAGGCGCCTTAGGAGTTGTTTTACCTCCTTGATGTTCTTCAAACTTCTCATGCCAAGTATGGCTTGACATTTGTCCGGGTTGGCCTCTATCCCCCGGTGGGTGAGCATGAAGCCCATAAACTTCCCTCCCTCAACCCCGAATGTACACTTCTCAGGGTTGAGCTTCATTTTAACCCCCCTGGGGGCCTTGTACACCTCGTCGAGGTCCTTCAGATGCTTTTCGAAAGAGTCGGATTTTACGACTATGTCGTCCACATATACCTCTACCGCCCGGCCGACTAGGCCTTTGAAGATTTTGTCCATGAGGCACTGGTAGGTCGCCCCCACATTCTTGAGGCTGAACGACATGACCTCGTAGTAGTAGTTGGCATCAGCCTTCATGAAGGTCGTCTTCTCCTTGTCCCTGGGGTGCATGCTTATCTGGTTATAGCCAAAGTAAGCGTCCAGGAAGCTCAAAATTTTATGGTCGGTCGCCCCATCCACCAGGCGGTCGATATTTGGGAGGTGATAGGTATCCTTCGGACATGCGTTGTTGAGGTTTCTGTAGTCGACGCACATCCTCCAGTTGTCGTTCGGCTTGGTGACCATGACGACATTAGCAAGCCAAGTCGTGTATCAGGCCTTTTGTATGAATTCGGCCGACAAAAGCTTCTTGGCCTCTGCTTTTGCTGCTAGGCATTTTTCATTGCCCAGGTCCCTTTTCTTTTAGGAGATCGGTCGGACTTCTTTAAATATCGACAGTCGATGGGTGATGACGTCTGGGCTCACCCCCGACATGTCGGCCGGTGTCCATGCGAACATGTCCATATTTTTCTTTAGCGTGGCGTGCATGATCTCAGCCTCGGCCGCAGCCATGGTTGTCCCTATGGCGGTGTTGTGTTCTTCGTCTAGGAGGGGTACCCTCCTCATCTCTTCTCTTGCCTTCAGTCTATCCTCGGTCGCCCGGGGGTCGAGGTCTACCAACGCAACGGTTGGCTCGACTGACATCGGTCGGGCCTCCCTGGGTGAGCGGTCCTTTCGGGAGGACTTTCTCTTGGCATAGCACTCTCGTGCCTCCTTCTGGTTTACGTGGACCATAAGGATGTCTTTCGTTTTCGAAGGGAACTACATTGCCAGGTGAGGGATCGATACGATGACCATCAGCCGGTTGATGGACGGTCGACCGAGGAGGATGTTATAGGAGGTATTAGCATCAATGACCAGATGGATCTTTATAGTCTTGGTGTTCTTCCCCTCGCCGAAGGTGGTGTAGAGCTCAATGTAACCCTTGGTACCCACCCTCTCACCCGAGAACGCTACTACATGGTCGTCGTAAGGCATCATCTCGGTCTCGGCCATCCTCATGGCCTTGAATGTTTTCCAGTAGAGGATGACTACTGAACTTCCTTGGTCCACCAGGGTCTTCCGAATGGTGAATTGGTCTATATCGACCGATATTACCATCGGGTCGTCCTGTTGGCGATAATCCATGCCCTTGAAGTCCTCGTCCATGAAGGTGATGGGTGGCATCCTTGGTCGGAATGTCACCATGTTCACCTAGTGCACCGCCCGCAAGTGTTTCTTCTGGGCGTTGTTGGTGCTCCCTCCCTCAGCGAAGCCGCCGGCTATGGTGTTGATAACCTATTGATTACCTCTTTTGTCGGCCTCCCTGAGAGGGTCATCCCTGCGGGGAGGATCGTCCCTCCTAGGTTGTCGATCGTCTTGTGATCTCGTTCGCCTAGGGGGTTCTGCCCGATGGGGTGGGTCTCAGCCGTTCCTGACGAATCGACGGAGGTGCCCAGCCTGGATAAGTTCCTCGATCTTATCCTTCAGAGCCTGACACTCCTCGGTCGAGTGCCCGCTGTTTTGATGGTACCGACACTGCTTCCTTGGGTCGGCATTGTTTAGGCTGGCCACTTTCCTTGGAAGAGGGATCAACTCAGCGTTGAGAGCCTCGTCCAGAATCCTTCCCCTCTCGGCCATCAGGGGTGTGTATCTCGAGAACCGGATTGGTCGGTCCCGGTTGTCTCTGCGTCTGTCATTCCTTTGACTTGGTCGGCCCTGACGGTCTTTCTCCTCCTTGTTCTTCTCTCCACTTGCCTCGGCACAGGCCTGGTTACGAAACTCTCTGAGTTCTTCCAACTGCATTTACTTAGCAGCTCTCTTCCTCAGCTCGTCCAGGTTGTCGACCGACTGCATGCACAGGTTGTCAGCAAAGGGCCCTGGACGTAGGGTTGTCAACATGTGATGCATGGCAACGTCCGGACTCAGATTCTGGATGCTCAATGCCACCTTGCTGAACCTATCAAAAAAGGTTCTCAGGGACTCTCCATTCTCCTGGCGGATGCCCACCAGGGCAATGGAAGTTGGATGGTGCGATCGGCTAGTGGCAAACTGGGTCTCAAACTTCGTCACGAGGGTGGCAAAGCTGTCAATGGAGTTGGGTGAGAGCTTGGTAAACCAGCTGAGGGCTGCTCCCTTCAGTGATGTGGGAAACACTCGGTACAAAACTGCATCGTCTGATGTGTAGAGACTCATATGGGTGGTGTAAGCGTCCATATGCTCATCGGGATCGATCGATCCGTCATATCGGTCTCAGTTGAAACCCTTCCACTTGTCAGGCAGTGGAACTTCAATAATGGTGTTGGTAAAAGGATGTCGGCAGGTCGAGTCGGCCGTCAAGGTCGTCCGGGCGAACCTGACCAGGCATGACTAGTCGTCCATCTTGGTCTCCTGGGGAGGGAGTCTGTCCCTCGTCCCTTCGGCCGGTCTTGGGTTGGGGGGAGAGGTGTAGGACCTGCCGACAACATTGGTCGGTACAGTAGAGGGTCCTCCCTCCCCCAGCTTCTTTTTCATGTTTTCCTTCTCCCTACGGAGAACTTGCAACTCATGCTCTTTCTTCTGAGCAGTCTCCTCGGTCTTTCTCTTCATCTCGGCCATCCCTCTCTGGAGAGACAACAACAACATATTTTGGTCGGCTTCAGTCATTCTCTCCATACTTTTGGTTGAGACCATCTACTTTCTTTTTTCAGCTAGTTTCTCTCGACCCTATGGTGGGTGCCAATTGTTCCTGCTAGGGAGATGAGACCTAGAAAACTATTGAAGTCTTCGTCTTCCTCCTTCGGTCGGGCAGGTTGCTGGGTGCTTGACTGGGGTCCTTCTCGTCTTCGTGCTTCTCCTTCGGCTCTCGGTCTCGGGTGAACACCGAATGGGAGGTACCTGCAGAAGGCACTCCGACGCTCAAGTCAGTAAAGCGGATGATCAGTATTCGGGTAGGTGCACAGTAATAAATGACGTACCTTTCTCCTTGGGATGTGTGCTATTTATATTATTTTAATAGGCTTACCTTATTAGGCCTGATTAGTGGAATGGATCTCATTTATGGGTGTATTACCTAATCCTTAATGACAGATTAGCTTCACTGACCTTGGTTTGAGCGTTAATGGATGTATGGATCGGTCGACCAGACCGACCGTGACGATTTCCCTCATCTCGGCCAAGCTTCCATGATCTCGGCCAAGTTTCCTCGGTCTCAGTCAACAAGCTCGAGACACCAATACAATTTTTGTTTCAAAACTTCAATCACAAAAGAAGCCTACTTGCTCATGATTCTCAATCATCCTTAACTTTCACCTAAACAAACCCAATTTCAAAACGCATGCAACACCATTGGCCATTTTCATCACATCAAATCTTCATACAATATTTCAGACACAACCAACCATGAAATACTGCGATATCCCATCTCAGCCACCCAAAACACAACCTGAGATTTGAGCACTCAGAATTCCCCTTCATTTAAAGTATGTCGTAAAAAAACCCTAAATTTATTGAGCATTATCCAAACACAAATGAAAGAGAAAGAATGTTAATACCTTTCTCAATACTTGATCAATGAAGCCTCCAAATGTCTCCTCTGACTCGCCACTGGTTCAGGCCGCTACCAAGCTCTTGGGATCGACGTTGCACGACCAGCTCCTCATCAAGACCTTTGACTCCTTCTTTGGCTTTCTCCTTGTCGTCATTGGCTTCCTCCTCTACATGGTCTTCTTCTTCAGCGATCAGAACCAAGGGTTGCGCGCTTCTCCACCTCTTCATGACCATGTAGAAGAACTACTTTGAACGTAAGATTGAGGATCTAACTTAGGATTGGCTCTGCAAGACTGTCGACAACGTTCTCTTGGCCCTTTCTTAGATTTCCATTTTTGAAGAAAACCTAGGTTAGAGAATGCTTCGAAGGAGGAAGCAAGAACATGTTTTCTTACAAACAAATAAAAAGTGTTTCACAGAGAAAATTTTCTTTTAACTATTTTTAAATTTTTTGCTTTATCCATGGGTTAAGAATATTAGCCACTGTATATCTTTTTCACCACCTAACATTCGTAGGTAATGTACCACTTCTCTGCTTTCTTGCTTTTTAACAGTAGTAACATTACCTACCAACTGTAGATAAATCCAATTTACATAAAAAAAAAAATCCATAGGTAATAATCCATGGGTAAAACAGTTGTTTCCATGGGTAAGACACTATTGCAGAATATCTTGCTTAATATGTTTTTCCCTTTAATATGTTTCTACCAATATAATATTTTTTCACATTTATCTCAGAAAGCATGATTATATAGTTGTAGTCGACACGAAACCATTGATCAATTATGATGAGGAAATTAATCATTTGATGTTGCTGCATACAGCCTAATTTAGAACTTTTAATGAGGAAATGTGAATTCTTGTTTGTTAGATTAAAATAAAAATTTTAAAATGGATGGCCCAAGTGATGTTGTGGACATGCACTTAGAATAATCGCATACTTTGGGTGTGAGGATTATGGAGTCGAAACCTTAAAATCAAAGTAATTTATTTTCACAAAGCAAGCAAAAATTATTTTTAAATGATTTTTCGCATAAACTTCATAAGTCTATTTTACTTAGTATATTGAACTGATTTGAGTGTTTTTACAGAAGACTTGGGATGGGTGTCTTTACAGACTTAGTAGTCAAAGCAATAGAAAAGTATACAAAATTATATGTCCCACAACAAAGTAACACTATATTGTATATTAGGATGATGTCCCTTAAAACGTGATGACGTATATCGGTTAAGGTTATTTGGCTGCTATAGAAAGAATGTTGTTAAAGACAGTTTTCATGAATATTGATATTTCAAAAAGATAATGTATAATAAATAAGAAGTGTGTGGTTAGTTGGTGCTATTACTAAGGATTTTTTTTCTATAATATCTTCAACACTACTATCATGTACTGTTTAATCATGCAGAATTGGACCTTGATACGTTGACACAATTACATGTTGGAATGCTTCTTCCTTTTTCACTTTAAATACTGATCACAATTACATAATAGACCATACCATAGCATGAGCAGTCCATTAATGGCATGTTCAAGAGTGTGTTTGGGTGTTCTGATTCCTCTCATATTGTTCCATAACTTGCATGCTTTATCTCTCTCCGTATAGAAGTTGAAAGAAAACGTGATAGTGTCATCACCCAAACCAACATTCACAGCAGGCTTTTACGCCGTCGGACACAACGCTTTCTGCTTCGCAATATGGTACACCAACTCACCCAACACTCTCGTTTGGATCGCCAACCCGGACCACCCCGTTAACGGAAAACGCTCCACCCTCTCCCTTCTCAAATCCGGCAACCTCGTTCTCACCGACGCCTCCCAGTTCCAAGTCTGGTCCACCAACACCACCGGTACATCCAAACAAATGCGCTTACATTTGTACGACAACGGCAACCTCGTACTACTCAAAGATTCCTCCGACAACGCTGTTTTGTGGGAGAGCTTCGATTTCCCAACCGACACGCTTCTTCCAAATCAGCCTCTGAGAGGGAGCACCAACCTGGTTTCCTCCAGAAGCGGGAGCAACTACTCCTCCGGTTTCTACAAGCTCTTCTTCGACTTCGAGAATGTTCTACGCCTCATGTACCAGGGCCCTCGAGTTTCCAACGTTTTCTGGCCTACCCGCTTGGCTTCAGAACAACAACTTCGGTAATGTCAACGGCAGATCCACTTTCAACGATAGCAGGGTTGTTGTGCTTGATGATTTGGGCGCCGTGCTTTCTTCCGACAACTTCACTTTCAGAACGAGCGATTACGGTACGGTGCTTCAGCGGAGATTGACCCTGGATCATGACGGCAATGTGAGAGTGTACAGCATGATAGATGGAGAAGAGAAGTGGGTGGTGTCAGGGATGTTTCGGCAACAACCTTGTTTAATTCATGGCATTTGCGGACCCAACAGTTATTGCACCAATGACCCCACAATGGGAAGAACGTGTTCCTGCCTTCCAGGTATTTCAATTACCTGTTGTTACTAGTTTTAGTACGATGTCAAGCATAAATATTAAAACATGTTTGGTACCATATGCTGGTGATCCCGCCTGTTGACCAGAACGTTGGATCTTGCCTCGTCAAACTTGGATCGACGTGTGCACCGCTTCAACCTCCGTCCTTCGTCGCGATCTACCTCAAGAACCTGCAAAAGAACAGAGCGGCGCCGCTGCGGCCGATCGCACTCCAACGCCCAAGTCAGTGACTGAACCACCAAATACTTCAAGAGCAAAACTCTAGAACTCTCAAGGAACCGTGCAATGTTCTCTCTCACAGTATGCTCAAGAACTCGCAAGCGTAAAGAATACAATCTGAACGTGCGTACCTCAGAAGTTCGTTGGGAAACCCTTTTATACCTGGTCACTTTCTCTCTCCTGGCAGTTACACACCTGGACACGTGGCTCGCATCCAGTCGTACACGTGCCATCATCTGGAGCCTCCTTGACTTGGGCGCTGCTTCTGACTCTCCTTTGGCTAAGTTACTTATGCATGGTGCTGCCCAGTGCATAGCTAACTTGGGAGCGCGATCTCTACTGGAATTGGCGAGTTAGGGTGCCTTCGTACACCTTCCCTGTGGTCTCGCCGGCCGCCTTCATAATTTGCACCACCTTCACCTTCGGCGATGTGCTTGCTCCGGCGATCTCTAATCACTTGGTCGCCTGAGTTTACATCTGGCGACTTCATCTTTAACCCGGTGACCGCCGGTTCTGGTGTGCTGGAGATCGGAGCACGCCAACATAATAACTGGCGACTTCACGAGCCCCCCGACCTCCTTCCCTTCTGCCAACCTGGCGTCTCGTCAACACGCCTATACTGTAGCTTGGTGCCACGTCATCACTTCCGACTACCAGGGCGGTACACAAGCCCCACAGTCTTAAGCGAAGACTTGTCCAGCGAAAAGACTAAAGGAGTCACGTCAGTACCGATCCACGTGGCACTGGCGCAGAATTCCAAGCGGTTGTACTTTCTGCTTCTCTGACGCTCCACCAAACATTCCTCCCATCGTTCGACACGTGGCTTCATCAACGGTTACCTTCAGTTAACGTTTGCGCTTCCCAAACCCATTTCGAAAAACCCTTAAACTCATTTCGCTTCACTGTTCCATCACTTTCTTCGTTTTCTCAGACGCTCCAACTCTCTTCTGCAAAAAAGCTCTCAGCGTTCTTCAACCTTCTGAATCACCAACATCCTTCATCGCCTTCCCGATCATAAAAAGGTACTTCCTTTCCTTCTTCTGTTGGTTTCTCCTGCATTTTAACCGATTCGCATCATCCTTTAACTGTCTGGTGCATACGTTGTGGGTTGTTTTTTCCATTTTTCCTTCTTCGTAACTTAGGGCTCCGTCAACGTCACAACGAACCTACGTTCGTTCGTTTTTCACCCTTCTTTCATGATCGAGTCAGCCTCTGCGAACCCTGATCATTTTTCCTTTTCTTTTCCCTCTGCAGCTTCCGCAATGACTCGCTCAAAGATCACCCCAAATCCTCCTCCTTCATCACGAAACCCCTCCTCACAAGCACACGGCCCACCGCGAGCACACGGTGCTTCGTCTTCTCAGGCTGAGAGGCCTGCACCTTCCCGCCCCAACCTGGCCCAGGCTACTCCGCCTGTCACCGGAGGAGCCTCCGTCCCCTCGCCAGATTTCAAAAAACTATACCCCTGGGCCAACTCGACCTTGTTGAGGGAAACATCTTCTGTAAATTCTGCTGGGGCAGTTCTGCGGTTGACGAAGGGGGATGAGCCTCACCAATCATTCCATAAGGAGCACGACGAAAAGATGACGGTGCTACCTTGCCCCCCCGACCTGCCAGTTTGCGCCGACGACAAGGTGAACAACGGTGGACCCTTCTGCTTCGTTTACACAACCTTGTTCAAGAAGGTGAAACTCAGGTTTCCCTTCACTCGCTTTGAGAGGGAGCTTCTTACCGAGCTCAACATCGCCGCCGCCCAGCTCCATCCCAACAGCTGGGCGTTCGTGCGGGCGTTCCAGGTCATGTGCGACCATCTGGGGTTGCCAGCATCAGTGGATGTCTTCTTATTTCTTTTTGAAACCAAGCACCCAGGAGATCGCCTGTGGGTAAGCTTGAACGGGATTGCTGGGAGGTCGATCCTCTCTATCTTCCAGCAATCCTACAAAGACTGGAAGGGCAAGTTTGTCCAGGTGCGCCCCAACGACAAGGACGCTTCCTTGCTCGACGGTTTCCCCTTGTATTGGGTAAACAAGGGGAACAAAGAGTCCAAAAGCAGCTTCAGGAGGCCAAGGAGTCCTGATAGCATGGGTGCCTTGGACAGGGACCTCTGCTTCTTCTGAAAGAGTGTGGCAGACGCCAACATCACCTTCCTCACCACCACACTCATCTGCTTCGAGTTCTTCGAGGACCAACTCGAAATTCGCATAGGTTAGAACGTCTAAGTCTTTGTTCTAACATTACCTCTGTTAACTGTTTCTGGGCGTCTTGTGCGTTGTGCGCAAGACTTTGGTTTTATTTTTCTGCACTATTTATCTGCTTTGCTGCATACTGCCTTATGCATTTATTTTCTTTCTGAGCTAACCCATGCATTTTTGCTCTATGCAGATAATATGTTGGGCCGGGGCAAGCTCGCTGAACTGAGGGCGCTCGCCCGAACCCACGGGTTGGCATCGGGTTCCCAAACCGTGACAAACTCTGTGGTGGAGATCGCCGCTGCTCAAGGCAGATCGCCACCCAGGGACCCAACTTCCTCTGAGGCCCAACCCGCCAACCAACGCAAAAAGCTTGTCCTCAGGAAACCCAAGAGGAAAGCCCCCCAAGTAGTCCATGAGGAGGAAGAGGAAGACGACGAGGTAACTGAAGATGGCCTCGTCACGAAGAGGAAGAGGGTGGCACCTTCTTCACCATCTGCTCCACCCCCTCTTCCAACATCAACACCACCATCTACACCTGCTCCGCCTCCAACATTGCCACCCCCACCAGCTCCTGCCTCACCAGTCCAAGCAATCCCATTGGCGTCTGCGCCACCTGCGGTTGAGGCCCCCGAGCCAAACTTCATGGAGGACCCCCCAAGCGCCTCCACGCCTTTTGTATCAGCTGGAGGGGGTCCTCCTTCAAATGCCTCAACCGCAAACGTTGCTCCAATCGGGGATGAGGTTGCCCACAACTCTCCGATTCTGATTACTGAATCCCCGACGTCGCCACCACGCCACGAAGCACCTGCTGAGCAACCCACTCAAGAGGGTGGCGGCGAAAACCAACAGCAAACCCACCCGGTGCCTCCAACAGCAAACCTCTCTCTTGAGGTCACGAGGATGTGGGAGCCTTTCTCTGCCAAACTGAAGATGATGGCAGAGGACTTCCCCACCATTATCTCTAGAGCTGTGGAGAGCTCCACCAGGAAGCTCCAGGATGACCTCTACGCCCTCCGAACTGAGAATAGCACTATAAGGATTGAGGCGGAGAGGTTATCTTGCAATCTGACACTCGCCGAGATTGAGCACTCCCGAGTAGAAGATGCAATGAGCACCGAGCTCCGGGTGGCGCGCAAGGAGGCCACCGATCTACGCCATAAGGTGCAGCTTCTGGCTCAAGAGAAGATTGAGCTGGAGAGCAAGATTGTACCTTATCGCGTCAAAGTGGCTGACCTGGAGGCCTTAGTAAAGACTGACGCCGCCAAGGTGAAGAAACTGGAACAAAGGTCAGCCGATCGGGAGGTCTTCCTGGGGACGGTGGAAAAAGAAAGGGACGACACCATGGCGAAGCTTGCTGAAGCCAACAAAGAAAAGGGGAAGATCGCTGCTGAATTGGGGCAGGTGCAGGCAGAATCCAAGAAGGTTGCTGAAGACCTTCTCCAAGCTCAGGAAACCATCGAAAAACTCAAGAAGCAAGCTGAAGAGCTGGAGCAGCAGAACAAGGGGCTGAAGGAACAAACTGAAGAACTCAAGAAACAGATTGAAGAACTTAATCTGAGTTCTGCTCAAATTCTGGCTGCTGGATTCGAGGCCGCACGGGAACAGTTCGCCTGCTTGTTCCCCGATCTAAATCTCAGCATGGTGTCCCTCAACAATGAGGTGGTGGATGGGAAGGTTGTTCCCGCTGAAGACTGATCGATTCCCTCCATCCACTACCTTTATGCTTTTCCTTTGCATATAATTGTAATAAAACTTTCTATTTTTCTGTACATGTGCCCTGAACTGATATTTACTTTAATGACAAAGTCTTTGTATTTCCTCTTATAACTTCTTTGGCTGCTTTAACTTTCCTTGCACAAATTGCTTCAAAGAAATAACTTAGTAATTTCGTAAGCGCACTCGTGTACTTAACTGTTTCGAACCACCGATCTTCGGACAATAGCGCTTTAACAACTCGTAATCTTAAGGCAATGAACCTTAGCGTAAAATCACTCTTCAAACAACGAACTTTAACTCAACTAATGGCTTAAGACACTGCTAACCCGACCTGCTTCATCAAAATCGGGTCTTTAACTTTCTTGCCACTGCATGAACCTTTCCTGGTCGCCAAAGACTTTTGGCGATATCAGCTTCTTTCTGCCTTCACAACTTGGCCATTGTTCCTTCATCTGGGGGTAGAGGCGCCTTTCGGATCCTTCTCTACCTTCCTGAACTTCAGAACAAAAGACCGGGTGACTAGGCGTTCTCTTCGAACCTACCTTAGCCACCCTCCAAACTTCTTCCACCCTTTACACCATACCTGAACTCGTTCGAGACGAGAAGGATTTTATCTTGCCTGACTCGCTCATCGGCGAGAAGGTCTTTAACTCGCCTGAACTCGCTCTTAGGCGAGAAGGTCTTTTAACTCGCCTGAACTCGCTCATAGGCGAGAAGGTCTTTAAACTCGCCTGAACTCGCTCATAGGCGAGAAGGTCTTTAAATCGTGCCTCTACATTGCCCCAGGGGTTACATCTTCTCTCCCCCGGAAACACTGAGGACTTTTGCTGGTGCCTCTACATTGCCCCAGGGGTTACATCTTCTCGCCCCCAGAAGCACTGAGGACTTTTCACTTTTCCTTGCCTGCAGTCGCTCGACGGCGAGGAGGTCTTTATCTCGCCTCAGGACGCGCGAGGGCGTTGAGGTCTTTTAACTGGTGCCCCCGATCGCCGAAAGACGATGAGGACTTTAACTTCAACTGATGCCTCCGATAGCCGAAAGACGATGAGGACTTAAAACCTTAACTGATGCCTCCGATCGCCGAAAGACGATGAGGACTTAAAACTTTAACTGATGCCTCCGATCGCCGAAAGACGATGAGGACTTAAAACTTTAACTGATGCCTCCGATCGCCGAAAGACGATGAGGACTTAAAACTTTAACTGATGCCTCCGATCGCCGAAAGACGATGAGGACTTAAAACTTTTTAGAAAGCATGCAATATATCTTTACTTGCCTTAAATCACATATAAGTGACAAGGTCTTTCTTCAAAACTTTCTGAAAACAACAAGCATGCAATCTAAAACAACTTTGAACTTCGAAAACTCTTCTTTTATTGGGTGGCCTCATTAAAAACCCTCCTTAGGAAAAAAAGAGTGCCCCCTTCAAACTGTTTTAACAGAGACATTGTAATATAACTTCGTGTTTGTCTTTACTTACAAAGCTCTTAACTGTAATATAACTTGAGGTGCGTGGCGTTCCAAGTGCGAGGAATCACCCCTCCTTCCAATGTCTCTAAACGGTAGGCGCCGTTCCCGAGCGCCTCGGTTATTCTGAACGGTCCCGTCCACTTAGGCGACAGCTTATTCTCCATCTCGTACTGGTGGGCCTTCCTCATCACCAGGTCGCCTTCTCTGAACTGTCTCGGCGTCACCTTCGAGTTATATCTTCGTTCAATCCTTCTCTTCACCGCCTCAGCTTTCAATCTCGCCTCTTCTCTGACCTCATCCAGTAGATCCAGGTTCAGCCTTCTCTCTTCATTCGAGTCTTTCTCTACGAAGTTCTGGAATCTCGGCGAGCTCTCCTGGATCTCCACTGGAATCATTGCATCACACCCATAGACCAAGCTGAACGGGGTCTCATGGGTTCCCGACTGTTCGGTGGTGTGGTACGCCCAGACTATACGGGGTACCTCCTCAGCCCAGCTTCCTTTAGCTTTCTCTAGCCTTCTCTTCAAACCTCTCAGCAACACCCGATTAGCTGACTCTACTTGACCATTTGTCTGAGGGTGCTCGACGGATGCAAACACTTGTTGAATTCCCACCCCTTCGCACAGCTTCTTCAACAGGTGACTTGCAAACTGAGTCCCGTTGTCCGACACCAGGCGCTTTGGCACACCAAACCGGCACACAATGTTCTTCCACACGAAACTTTCGATCTTGTGTGCGGTGATCTGGGCCACTGGTTCTGCTTCGATCCACTTGGTGAAATACTAAATCGCCACCACCAAGTACTTCATCTGCCTGATCGCCAGCGGGAATGGTCCCAGGATGTCGATTCCCCAAGTATGAAACAGCCAAGGACTGTAAATCGACTTCAACTCCTCGGGAGGCGCCTTGTGCCAATCGGCGTGCTGTTGGCATTGTTTGCAACATTGTGCATACTTCTTGCAGTCTTTTCTCATCGTTGGCCAGTAGTAACCTGCACGGAGGGTCCTTGCGGCCAGAGCTCGACCCCCGACGTGACTTCCGCATATACCTTCATGGAGCTCTGCCATAATCCTCGTGCATTTCTCACCATACACACATTCCAGGAGTGGGTGAGTGAACCCAAACCTGTACAACTCGCCATCGATCATTGTGTACTTGCTAGAATTTTTCTTTATCTTCCTAGCCTCTGTCGAATCCAGCAGGAGAAGGCCATCTGCCAGGCACCGCTTGTACTGTGTTATCCAGGTGTCTGGCTCATGGGTAGCGCAAACCTGCGTCATGTTCACCTTCTCTCCTCGACATGCTCTAATTCTCGGCGATCTCAAGGTCTCTTGAGTCAAGGATTTGTGACTCCTCGCCGCTTTCTCCGTCGACTTGCTTATCTGAAGAACCAGGTGATCTGCTACAAATGCTCTCGGCGTCTTCAGAGTTTCTTGAATCACCGTCCTCTGCCTACCCCCCTTGCCTGAACTGGCGAGCTTAGCTAGCAAGTCAGCTCGGGCATTCTGCTCTCTGGGCACATGCACTACTTCAAAGGAGGCAAAAGAACTCTTCAATTCCTGCACATACTCCAGGTAAGCCGCCATTTGTGGATCTTTAGCCTGGAACTCGCCTGTTACTTGCCATGTGACTAGCAGCGAGTCACTCTTAGCCATCAACACCCTCGCTCCCATCTCTTTTGCCAGCAAGATCCCGGCGATCAGCGCCTCGTATTCTGCTTGATTGTTGCTGGCTTTGAAGGCAAACCTCAAAGATTGTTCGATCAGCACGCCGTTGGGTCCTTCCAAAATGACTCCAGCACCGCTACCCTGCTGGTTCGACGATCCATCCACCGAGAGTACCCAACGAAAGTCGTCCCCTTCCACTCGTGTCGCCTCAGATGAGAGCTCGACCACGAAATCTGCGAAGATTTGCCCCTTAATCGGGCCTCGGGGCTCATACTTAATGTCAAACTCTGACAGCTCCACTGCCCACTTCACCATCCTTCCCGCAACGTCAGGCTTCTTCAAGACCTTCTGGATGGGCAGGTCAGTCATCACCAGTATGGTGAAGCTATGGAAATAGTGGCGCAACCTCCTCGCTGAAAATACCACAGCCAGCGCAGCCTTCTCCAGGGCCTGATATCTCGTTTCGGGGCCCTGCAGCACCTTACTGACAAAATAAATAGGCTTTTGAACCTGATCTTGGTCCTGGGCGAGCACCGCACTTACCGCCCTCTCAGTTACAGGAAAATACAACCGGAGAGGGGTCCCCACCAGCGGTTTACACAAAACCGGCGGGCTTGCCAGATACTCCTTCAGCTTGACGAAGGCTTCCTCACACTCCTTCGTCCAAGCAAACTTGTTATTGCGCCTTAAGCACTGGAAGTAGGGATGGCCCTTCTCTCCGCTAGCTGACACGAAGCGAGACAGGGCGGCCATCCGACCTGTTAGTTGTTGTACTTCCTTCACGGTGGCTGGGCTCCTCATCGCCAAGATGGCGGCACACTTATCCGGGTTGGCCTCTATTCCTCTTTCGGTTAAGAGGAAACCCAAAAAATTTCCAGCCTCCACGCCAAAGATGCATTTCTCTGGATTCAGCTTCAACTTGAACTTGGCGATCGTCATGAACAATTCCTCAAAGTCTGCAACGTGCTTGCTTTTTTCTGGCGAGGTCACGACCATGTCATCGACGTACGCTTGCACATTCCTTCCCAGCATCGGTGCAAGTACTCGATCCATCAACCTCTGGTACGTGGCTCCCGCGTTCTTCAGCCCAAACGGCATCACCTTGTAGCAGTAGCACGATCTCTCGGTCATGAAGGCAGTCTTCTCTTCATCCATGGGATGCATCTTGATCTGATTATACCCCGAGAAGGCATCCAGGAAGCTCAACAACTTACACCCTGCAGCACTGTCCACCAGGGCGTCTATGCTTGGTAAAGGATATGAATCCTTTGGGCAGGCCTTATTCAGATCAGTGAAGTCGACGCACATGCGCCATTTCCCATTACTCTTCTTCACCAGCACGACATTTGCCAGCCATTCAGGGTACTGAACTTCCCTAATGTGGCCTGCAGCGAGGAGTTTCTGTGTTTCGTCCCTGATCGCCTGCCTCCTCTCCTCGTTGAACTTTCTTCTTCTTTGTCGCACTGGTCTCACCAAGTTGTCCATCGCCAGATGATGGCACAAGAAGTCGGGATCGATCCCGGGCATGTCCGAAGCGGAACATGCAAAGGCATCCAGATGCCGTTCTATCACCTTAGCAATCTGGTCCTGGAGCCCGACCTCCAGGGATCTTCCCAGCTTGAAGATCTTTCCCCCGATCTCTCTCTCGAGCCACTGCTCGACGGGTTTTGGCCTGGTCTCTCTGGCGATCACCGCCCTGGCGATTCCCAGTTCCCTCGCTTCCTCAGGGCGATTCCTTGCCTCTTCCTCCTCCAGACCGGCGTTCCCCTCCCCCAGCTCAGCATCCACCATCTCCACGTCTCTTCCGGCGGTCTCTTTTATTACCGTCGATCTGGGCTTCACACCCGGAGGCGGGGTGGTTGTCACGTAACTCACCGATCTCTTGTTTTTCAGGCTATTCTCATAGCACTTCTTCGCTTCTTTCTGATCGGATTTGATGGTGATCACTACCCCCTCCATAGACGGCAACTTCACCTTCATGTGCCGGGTTGACGGTATAGCGCCTATCCTGTTGAGCGTGGGTCTTCCCAACAGAATGTTGTATGCTGAAGGAGCGTTTACGACAAGGTATTTGATTTTCTCTGTTCTTGAACCCGCCTCATCTGTAAACGTAGTCCTCAATTCTATGTACCCCCTGACCTCCACCTGGTCGCCAGCGAAACCATACAAACACCCTCCATAGGGCCTCAGCTGGTCAAGGGGTAGCTCCAATTGCGTGAAAGTCGGCCAGAACATCATGTCTTCCGAGCTTCCTTGGTCCACCAGAACCCTATGGACCTTTCTCCCTGCTGTGATCAACGAGATGACTATGAGATCGTTGTCATGAGGCACAACGTCCCGAAGATCTTGCTTGGTGAACGTAATGTCCACATCCGGCGAGTGGTCTTCAAACATATCCACCATCATCACAGACCTCGCGTACCTCTTCCTCTGTGATGCGGTGCATCCACCCCCTGAGAAACCCCCTGCAATGGTATGGATTTCCCCGTGCGTAGGCATCTCGTGCTGCTGAGCCTCTCCACCTGCTGGTTGGGAGCTCGACGCGCCCCCCGTCCTTCTATCCAGCAAATAGTCATTTAGGAACCCGCTCTTAACCAGATCGTCGAGCTGGTATCCTAAAGCCAAGCACAAATCCACGGTATGGCCAAAGCCCTGGTGAAACTCACACCAGGCGTCTGGCTTTGGTCCCAGCACCTTGTCGCCCACCTTCTCTGGCGCTTTCAACCTAGCAGATATATTGGGAATGGCGATCAGGTCCGCCAATCCCATGACAAACTTGTGCTTAGGCGGGCGATTGTATTCCCGGCGTGCTGGTTGCGGGCGACCTTGGCCCCTACCCTTGTTCTTCCTTGGATCATAGGGATGGCGAGTCCTCTGATCCCTTCTGGCCGCCGCTGTCTCCAGCACCCTTTGTGGTTGGATCCTCGTCTGGGCGCGTGGCCTAGCGGGAGCCACGCTTCCTCTTTTCTCGGCGACTTCACTCTCGTCGGCGATGTGGGCCACCGCAAGTCACCTAACCTCAGCAAACGTGGCGGGGTGAGCCCTAATCAATGCCTCGCAGAATGGTCCCGGCAGCACGCCCTTCTTAAATGCGTAAACCAGCATTTCTTCATCTTTGGCCGGCGATCTGACCATCTGCGCCCCAAAACGATTCAGGTAGTCCCTGAGGGACTCTCCCTGATACTGCCTTATATCAAACAAATCATAAGACACCCTCGGCGGTGCCTTATTCACGATGTACTGCTCGACGAAAATCTTTGAAAACTGTTGGAAGTTGGTAATGTGATTGGTAGGCAGGCTCACAAACCATTCCAGCGCCGTTCCCTGGAGTGTGCTCACGAACATCTTGCAGTAGACGGCGTCTGATCCTCCTGACAGCATCATCTGCGTATGGAACGTGGTGAGATGAGCCTCAGGATCCTCCACGCCGGTAAAAACAGCCTTAACAGGTACCACACTCGTAGGAATAGGCGTGTCGGTAATCGCCTGAGCGAAAGGCATGGGGAAAACACGAGGCGGCGTTGACGGCGCGACCTCTTCAGCAATAGGACGCCCTTGCTGCTCCTGAAGAGTTTGACGCAGCTCTTCAGTCACTTTGCTAAGCTCATCATTCCTGGCCCGAGAGGCGGCCAGGTCCTCATGCATTCTCGCCTGCTCTATGTGCGAGGCTTCCACAGTTGCCTGCAATGAGCGCATGATCTCTACCATCTGCACCATGGTCATGGCGGCGGCGCCTTCAGCAGCAACGGGCGCAACTGGACTTGAACGGTTGCTTCTCATTTTTCTCATGAAAACTCAGCAAATCACAGAGAATAATGAACAACACTTCCTTCAGCGACGATCGATTCAGCGATCAATCGGTCAGAACTGCGCGAAACTCCGCAAGAAACTCAAGAACACATAAAACCTCCACAGAAACCTGCAACTCCACCAGAAACCACTGCTTCCTCCACGAAAAACCAAACGGGACAAAGCACTCAAATCTTCACCGAACAAATTTCGCGCAAGGAGCATAAAACTTCACCTCACCGAACAAAAATCCAAACGAACGGTGGAAAACGCGAAATCACCGAACAAATCTCAAACGAACAGCGAACAACGGTTGCACCAGCACACAACCACGCAGAAAACCACAAAACCTCCAAGAACTCACGCTGCGGATGGGAACAAGTTTTACACGGCCCCACGGTGGGCGCCTGATGATCCCGCCTGTTGACCAGAACGTTGGATCTTGCCTCGTCAAACTTGGATCGACGTGTGCACCGCTTCAACCTCCGTCCTTCGTCGCGATCCACCTCAAGAACCTGCAAAAGAACAGAGCGGCACCGCTGCGGCCGATCGCACTCCAACGCCCAAGTCAGTGACTGAACCACCAAATACTTCAAGAGCAAAACTCTAGAACTCTCAAGGAACCGTGCAATGTTCTCTCTCACAGTATGCTCAAGAACTCGCAAGCGTAAAGAATACAATCTGAACGTGCGTACCTCAGAAGTTCGTTGGGAAACCCTTTTATACCTGGTCACTTTCTCTCTCCTGGCAGTTACACACCTGGACACGTGGCTCGCATCCAGTCGTACACGTGCCATCATCTGGAGCCTCCTTGACTTGGGCGCTGCTTCTGACTCTCCTTTGGCTAAGTTACTTATGCATGGTGCTGCCCAGTGCATAGCTAACTTGGGAGCGCGATCTCTACTGGAATTGGCGAGTTAGGGTGCCTTCGTACACCTTCCCTGTGGTCTCGCCGGCCGCCTTCATAATTTGCACCACCTTCACCTTCGGCGATGTGCTTGCTCCGGCGATCTCTAATCACTTGGTCGCCTGAGTTTACATCTGGCGACTTCATCTTTAACCCGGTGACCGCCGGTTCTGGTGTGCTGGAGATCGGAGCACGCCAACATAATAACTGGCGACTTCACGAGCCCCCCGACCTCCTTCCCTTCTGCCAACCTGGCGTCTCGTCAACACGCCTATACTGTAGCTTGGTGCCACGTCATCACTTCCGACTACCAGGGCGGTACAGCTGGAATATTGCATAGAGAAAGACTTACCAAGTGCTTGTATATATGGATTTCCAATGCAGCACTTGTCTGCTTCTGTTTTGGTCAGGTTCGCGTGTTCATTGATGATTTTCGTTTATGCGATCAGGTCACAGATGGAAAAATACTCAAGACTGGTCTCAAGGTTGCGAACCAAATTTCCAGTCTTGGTGCGGCAACACTCCGCCAGAGTCTAACTTCTTGACCTTGCCTCAAATGGAGTTTTACGGATACGACTATGGTCTCTATTCGAATCACACGTACCAACAATGTGTGGATCAGTGTTTAAGGTTGTGCGGATGCAAAGGGTTTCAATTCAACTTTCCGGAGAAAGATGCGGTTAGTAGTAACTGCTACCTCAAGACGCAGTTACGAAATGGGCATCGTTCAGCGGGTTTCGACGCAGCATTCATCCTGCGACTGCCCCGTAACTTTGATGACATACTAATTGTACATAATGGCAATGCCATGGTATGTGGGGGGAGTAGTGCAGTAGAGGAAGTTCTAGCGAGACCATATACCAAAGAAAAAGGAAATGAGTTGGTGAAGTTCATGTTGTGGTTTGCGGTTGCCTTAGGTGGAATTGAGGTTGTATGCATCTTTATGGTGGTGTTTCTTGTTCAGGAAAAATACTGATAAAGAAGGCTTTGTTGTTGCAGCTGCAACGGGGTTTAGGAAATTCACTTACTCTGAACTGAAACACGCAACTAAAGGTTTCAGTAAAGAGATTGGAAGGGGGGGTGGAGGTACCGTGTATAAAGGTTTCTTGTCTGATGATCGAGTTGTGGCAATAAAAAGACTACATGAAGTAGCAAACCAAGGAGAGAGTGAGTTTCTGGCTGAAGTAAGCACCATTGGAAGGCTTAACCACATGAATTTAATTGCCATGTTGGGGTATTGTGCAGAGGGAAAACATAGGTTGTTGGTTTATGAGTACATGGAGAATGGTTCTTTAGCTCAAAACCTTTCGTCAGATTCAAATGCACTTGATTGGAGCAGAAGGTACAACATTGCTGTGGGGACAGCAAGGGGTCTGGCCTACTTGCATGAAGAATGCTTGGAGTGGAATTTGCATTGTGACATCAAGCCTCAAAACATACTTCTTGACTCCGATTATAAACCAAAAGTAGGGGATTTTGGGTTCTCTAAGCTACTCAACCGGAACAATCTTAACAATTCAAGCTTCTCAAGGATAAGAGGAACAAGAGGTTACATGGCACCTGAATGGGTTTTCAACTTGCCAATCACTTCCAAGGTTGATGTGTACAGCTATGGCATTGTTCTCTTGGAGATGATCTCTGGAAGGAGCCCAACAACAGGTGTCCAATTCACAGAGTCAGAATCAGAGTCAGGTCATCATGAGAGAGTGGTGACATGGGTGAGGGAGAAAAAGAGGAAAGGATCAGAAGTGGGAGCATCTTGGGTGGATGAGATCTTGACCCTGCTTTGGGATCAAACTATGACATAAATGAAATGGAGATATTGGCAACGGTGGCTCTGGAATGTGTAAAGGAAGAGAAAAACGTGAGACCCAACATGAGCCAAGTTACTCAGAGGCTCCAAAATCATGAACATGATTCTTAATGGCTTGAACAAAGATTAGCCATCTCTTCCACGGTTGTCACTTCTTGATGATTTCTTCTATCATAATAAATTGTCTGTCTGTGTTAAATCTTCAATTTATTGTGCAGTTTAATCTGCTGTTGTATATCAGATTGTAGTGCTTGGCCACGGCATCATGTTAGAGTGAATTGATACATTTTATTTTACAAAGTACGAAAAAAATAATAATAATAATAAACAATATGGAAAATGAATTTGTATGGTAGAAAATGTGGATCAATGATTTTTACATGGTTGACTTTAAAAGGAAAAGTAGAATTGGTGTGATTTCTTTTGTTATTTTATATAACAATTATATAATTATGTATATTACTAAAAAATGTTAAGATCAGTAACTTACACTTAAAAAAATACTTGTATAGTCACATCAATTGCTCTAATGGTAAATTTGCAAGAGAATAATTCTTAATTATAAAAAAAAGCATTTAGGCTGTCAAAAAAGCACTTAAAGAAGCATTTATATACAAAGTTATCATTTTTAACCTTTCCACAATCTTCTAGAAAGCAAAGGAGTACGGTTCTATTTCAACATATTTTTCATGATAATTCTCACATTTCAAGAGAAAAATAATTAAACACTAAAAATATTTAAAAGGACATGAGTGATGTAATAAAAAAGTTAAGAAAAAACTTAAAATATATTATGAAATTTTGCTTCAGGTGTGACTTTGTTAAAGAAACAAAAGAAATCAATCATGCAAATTTGGATACAAGTTTAATATGTTAACTTGTTTGTGTTCTTGCCGGTGACTTGGCCGCCGGTTGACTCTGGCGACTGGTTCAAGCTCCGCCTGTCCCTTCTGGAATCTGCACTTCTCTTGGTTGTTGAATGCTTTTACCTGTAGAGACAGAGGGCGCCCTTACAATCGTTTGCACTCCGATGCTCAAGTCAGTAAGGGCTCACAAAGCAACAATAATTCTCAGTGTAGTGTGTAAAAACAACGTCTAAAAACGGCAAACCTTCACCTAGGGTTTTAGTCCCTTTTTATAACCGCACATGCAACAATTGCCCTTGAGATAAGCAAATATTAACTGAAAATAAGCCCATTATCTTATATCTCTAACAGAAAACCACCTGCCACATGCACCAATGACCTTTAGGTGCTAAACTGTAAGCCACATTCTGTTATACATACACCTCCCTATCTTTTTAGGGTTAGCAACATCTATCAACAGGTATTTTACGTGCAGCAAACATGTACGCGCAACAGATAAAATATCTCTTTATATTTTATCTTATATCTTTATAAAATATTTATTTATATTTAATCTTTAAGCACATGCAACTTGAATTTAAATCATAGCACATCGTTAGAAATTAGACCCATTAACCAAACAGACCCAACACCGCTACCTTGACTCCAGGTCCATGGCCGAGCTGACTTCTACCCTACCCGAGAATCGAGTAGTAGCTGGTCCAAGACCGAGGACCGAGCTCCTGCCCAATACAGTTTGTTTACTTAAAATGTTATAATTTGTTTTTTCAAATTAAACTCTTGAATAATAGTTTAAATATATTACTTTTAATACATTTAAAATATGATTAAAATGTATTTTAATTATTCCATTTTTTTAGTTTTACTTGTAAATTTTAATACTTATATATATATATATATATATATATACCCATGTCACATTGTCAATAAATTATGATATAAAGAATTCTTTTCTATAAGAATTAAACAAAATATAGAAAGGTTGAAAAGAAATAAAGAGGAGTAAAAACTTTACATTCGCAAAGACTACAATGCTCAAATGATCATCTCAGGAGGAACAAATGCCATTCGATGCAAGATTTTCATGAGCACTTTTATAGGTACAACCCTCCAACGGTTCAATGGGATCCCCGACGACCTCATTACCTCTTTCTCCCAGTTCGCCAGGTTGTTTAGAGAATAGTTCTTTGCCAACAAGGTCAAACCTCCAAGGTCATATGTCTTCTTTGGCGTGAGGCAAAGGGAGGGAGATATGTTGAACGAGTATCTGAAGAGGTTCATCGTGCTAACAATAAGATTTCAGACACACAATGAAGAGATGATGATCACCACTTTCGAGCAGGGAATGGCAGCAGGGCCATTCAGTGATTCGTTGATCAGGAATCTAGCAAAGACGTTTTTTGAGGTGCGTGAGCGGGTTGTCACACATATTGAGGTGGAAAAAGCCATGCTCCAAAAGAACGACACCTCGTGCTCTAGGTAGCCTAACCCTAAGGAGAGCAGCTGAGACCGACCTCCGCGGGTCTATGAAACCTCAGTTGAGAAGAAAACGAACTCGAGGTATGTGCCTTATGTGGCCAAGAAAGACAAGTCGAGGAAGGCAAGGGAAGAGTATAAGCTCTTCCTAAGTTCTGGGTATCCTACAAAAAGCTCATGAGCATTCTGAGAGTAAGAGATAAGTTGAAGTTTCCCCAGAAGATGAATCGGAACTTAGGATCACTAAAAGATGTTTGGTGTGAGTTCCACAAAGCATTTGGGCATAACGTGGAGCGATGCATAGCCTTGGGTCACCAACTAGCCGACCTAGTCAAGGAGGGGTTCTTGAAGGAGTATCTCGAGGACAAACAGGAAAGACCACAGGGGGAGATTGCCCTCCAGGACCCGATACATGAGATACCGGTCCACAGGGAGTTAAACACCATCTTTGGAGGATTTTCTAGAGGAGGAAGCTCGGCTACCAAACGTAACAATATGCCCGGGAAGTGATGTCTTTAGAGAAGAGGAGACTTGATCGTGCTTAGGAGCCTGCCCTATGCTTCACAGGGGCTGATCTAGAGGACGTGGTTTCTCATGAGAATGATTCGGCTGACGTGATGTTTTGGGAGACCTTCGTCAATTTACAGTTATCTCATGACCAATTGAGGCCATACGATGGGGTGTTTGGTCGGCTTCGCGGGAGATCAGGTAGAGGTACGAGGGTATGTTGAGTTGAGGACAACCTTCGCTGAAGAAAACGCGATCAGGACCATCACCATCAGGTATATTGTTGTTAACGTGCCTTCTACTTATAACTTGCTTCTAGATCGGCCCTCCCTGAACAGGTTGGGAGTAGTAGCCTCGAAGGCTCACATGAGGATGAGGCTGCCTTCAGAGGAGGGAGGAGTAATCACCATAAAGGACGATCAAAAGGCGGTTAGGAAGTGCTACGAGAGTAGTGTGAAGAACAAAGACTTACAGAATCGCGTAGTCGAGGTGCTCGGGAATGGAGCATATAGACTAGAGACCCTGAAGGGGGAAGCCATTCCTCGAGCATGGAACATGGCAAACCTCAAGTTGTATTTCAATTAAGATATTCATGCTTAATGCTTTCTTTTTTAACAATGTGATGGTTAAGGTGATGCTCTTTTTCTCTTTAAGGGAATTTTTAATGGGGTCACCTAATGATAAATTTGTTCTTGGAAGATGTTGCATTTAATTTTATTGATCTACTTGAATTAGCACACAATAAGTCGACCTAGCTCGACATAATTATGTATGCTCGAGCGTAGGCGCCCTATGGGATTAATTTGTTGTTGAGTTGTTTGTTTTAGCACATGGTAAGACGACCTAGATCGGAATGAATAGAGTCATCCGAGTATAGGTTCCCTGTGAAGATGAATTTGTTGTTGAATTGTTTGTTTTTTTAGCACATGGTAAGACGACCTAGATCGGAATGAATAGAGTCATCCGAGTATAGGTGCCCTGTGAAGATGAATTTGTTGTTGAATTATTTGTTTTAGCACATGGTAAGACGGCCTAGATCGAAATGAATAGAGCCATCCGAATATAAACGCCCAGTGAAGATGAGTTATTCAATTTGGTACGGGCTAAGACGATCTAGCTCGGTGTAAGTCTGTGCAAGTGTGTTTGTCTGTAATTCAATTGTTTGTTTGTTGATTTACTTAAGCCTGTGTAAGTCAACCTAGCTCGGAATAAGTGTGTATACCCGAGTATAGGTGCCATGGGGAATTGATTTGTTTTTCTTAAGCACAAATAAGTCAACCTACCTTGGTATAAGTACGTATACCCGAGTATAGGCGCTTTGTGGGAGTAATTTGCTTGTTGAGTTAATCAAGTATGGGCAGGTAAGACGACCTAATTCGATGTCAATATGACCACCTAAGTATGGGGCCTTGTGTATAAAATGATTACCTAGTGGCAGGTAAGACGACCTAGCTCGATGTCAGTACGACCACTCGAGTATAGGTGCCCTGTGGGTAAAGCTGTTGTAGATAAGGTACTTGGCATGGTAAAACGACCTAACTCGATGTCATTACGACTACCTCAGTATGGGCCTCTGTAGTTTAATTTGTTATGGTTAAGTTGTTTGATTTGAGGCAAGGTAAGACGACTTAACTCAGCGTAAGGACAAGTTATAGGTGCTTTGCACGCAGATGTCATGGTTAAGTTGTTTCAGTGCATGGTAGGTCAGGCTATCTCGGTGAGTGAATGATCAGATGATCAGCCGAGTAGGCGCTTTGCGAAAAAAAGCTTGGTGAGATCAAGATATATGGCCTCGAGCCAAGTTTGCAGGATACACCTATGCAAGTCTATAGTGAGCATAGGATTGTTGTAGCTATGGGTGTATAGTTCATTAAAAGGTTAGTTCTTTGTTAGTTAAGGACTCCACGATTTTCATGCTTAGGTTTTGCCTAAGTTGCATTCTTATTATCTTTATTACTTTATGCTTAAGAGGTAGAGATGGGTTAGTGTAAGTAATAGAGTGTTCACATGTGTGTGATAATAGTTGTTATACTTGAGCTAGTTTGTTGTATGTTAAGTAGCGAGCACCCATGAATAAAGGTACACAAGATTCTCTTCTATTGTTAGCATCGTGAGTAAAGGTGCCCGTAGGCAGAATAATTTTCTGTTATATATTTTTTAGTTGAGATTATATTCTCGTAAGCCTCTTCGCCTAGTCAAGCTCAGCTCAAGCCCGGGGGACTTGTGTACTTGACAGGAATGCTCGGGACCTCGGTCCAAGTATTTGGGGGAGGTCCGCTTGGCGTTTGGACTCTAGAGGTGGGTCAAGAGCTCAACCCAGGTAGGGGTCGGTCCAAGAAAGGTAATTAAGATAAAAGATAAAGAGATATTTTATCTGTTGTGATATTATTCTGAAGATGAAAGATATAATTGTTATTGTTTAAATCTGTTATCATATTATTCTGAAGATAAAGAGATATTTTATCTATTGTGATAATATGCAAGTTAGTTATATATTAATTAATACATGTTAATTACATATTAATTAATAATTGTTGAGAATAAAATAGGAACACCCGAGAATAAAGGTGCACATGTTAAACAAAATGTGTTCCTGCTGTCAGCATCTAAAGATAAAAGTGGTGCCCATGAGCATGTGGTTTTCTGTTATTATTTTATGCTTTCAGTAGAGATTATATAAGGGAGACTGTTTCTGATTACTAGAGACTGAAACTGATTATTATTTAGTATGTTCTCACTAACTTGATCGTCGAAGTGTGATCAACAAGTAGAGTCCCCTTTGTCTTAACAGAGCGTTGTTCCAGTGCGTCAAGAGGAGACAAACTAGAAGTGAAGCTTGCCCATCCGGTCAACCTGAGGTCAACCAACAAGAACAAATTTGTTTCTTATTTTTATAATTATAATTAAAATTTATACAATAAGTTTCAGTTTTTTAGAAAATTAATTTATTTCTCCTTTTTAAAATTGTATTAGAATCGTGCTAGAATTTTCATAAATCCTACAAACATTTTTTGAATTGGACACTTTATCGATATGTGTCTTATGAGTGTCAGTATCTGATACGTGTGTCAAATACGGACACACCATTTAAAAAAAGTGTTTGAACTATAGATGGTTGGATCAATAAAAGAAACAGACTCATGAAGCTGGTAGGATAAATTAGCCCTAAAATGATAAACATTCATTCCCATATTATACAGGTCTAACACTGAAATTTACCAATAGAAGGCGTGCACTTCTTTTTAGAAAACTGGCACATAATGAAATGAAAGTCCTTCCAGAATGGCATTAACACATTCTTCACGATGCACAAAACGCCAGCATTAGCAAGTTCATTGACAAAGCTTTTAATTTTATGAAGATAGTCCTCCATTGATTGTTGAACCTTCTCCTAGACTTTATAAGACTGATCCAATCCAAGAAAACAAGACAAAGCAAACTTTGTCAAACAATTCTATTAACTATTTGGGACTCAAATTTCACACTAATCAACACAAATTATATTACATCTCTGAAGGAGAATTTTACACTAGTGTACATCAATTCTTCTGAATTCTCCATCATCACTTGTCTCTGAAAGAATTGCTAATAATTGATTAATATTGTTGATTACCGATTAATTGAGTAATTGAACGGAGCTAATGAGTTTATTTTTATTGTATTGTACTGTACCAAGCTCTAATTTTAATTAAATCAAACACCTATTCATGGTTGTTATCCTCACTTTTTAATATACATAAACACCTTTTCTGTTACCACAGTCACCAAAACCAGAAAAACAACCTTTACATAGATTTCTTAATTTTCATGAAGGCCCAAAACTATGTTGAATAAAATGGCATTTGGAGATGTTGAAAAAAATGGCATTTGGAGTTCAAAGGCACCAAGTTTGATCCCATTTTCTTATAGCATAGACTTCATACCATGTAGTTATGAAAGACGATAACTTGCATGAAAACATTAGATTCATCCTCCAAACAGAATAGCAGGCAAAGTAGTCTTGGTCAAGAACAACAATGTTTGTCCTCGGGCCATTAACTGTGTTTTGTGTCAAGTCAAACACCGCCGTCCACGCAAAAGCACAGTTCAAGAATATTCAATCAAAAAAAAATCTTACCTATTTTCCATGAAATATTTTGTCATTATGCATATATTCAAACCTAGGAAATGACTAATGAGTATGTAATGAACGAAGGTAACAGTCACTGTCATGAGCAAGGATCATCTATATATATATATAGACGCACACACACATAAAACAAGACCATGAGGTAGAGCATATTACAACATAGCATGAGAAAATCCACTAATGGCATGTTCAAGAGTGTGTTTGGGTGTTCTGATTTCTCTGATATTGTTCCATAAGTTGCATGCTTCATCTTCCTTGTCTCTCTCCGTAGAGAAGTTGAAAGAAGACGTGATAGTGTCATCACCCAAACCAACATTCACAGCAGGCTTTTACGCCGTCGGACACAACGCTTTCTGCTTCGCAATATGGTACACCAACTCACCCAACACCCTCGTTTGGATCGCCAACCGGGACCACCCCGTTAACGGAAAACGCTCCACCCTCTCTCTTCTCAAATCCGGCAACCTCGTTCTCACCGACGCCGCCCAGTTCCAAGTCTGGTCCACCGCCACTGCCACCACATCCAAACAAGCCCACTTACGTTTGCACGACAACGGCAACCTCGTACTCCTCGAAGATTCCTCCGACAACGCTGTTTTGTGGCAGAGCTTTGATTTCCCAACCGACACGCTTCTTCCAAATCAGCCTTTGAGAGGGAGCACCTACCTGGTTTCCTCCAGAAGCGGGAGCAACTACTCTTCCGGTTTCTACAAGCTCTTCTTCGACTTTGAGAATGTTCTACGCCTCATGTACCAGGGCCCTCGAGTTTCCAGCGTTTTCTGGCCTTACGCTTGGCTTCAGAGCAATAACTTCGGGAATGGAAACGGCAATGGTAGATCCATTTTCAACGATAGCAGGGTTGTTGTGGTGGATGATTTGGGCTATTTGGTTTCTTCTGATAACTTCACTTTCAAAACAAGTGATTACGGAATGATACTCCTACGCAGATTGACCCTGGATCACGACGGCAATGTTCGTTTGTATAGCATGAAAGACGGAGAAAACAAGTGGTCTGTGTCAGGACTATTTCGGCGACAACCTTGTTTTATTCATGGAATTTGTGGACCCAACAGTATTTGCAGCTATGAGCCAAGAATAGGAAGAAAGTGTTCCTGTAGTCCAGGTATTTGAAAAAACAATAGAAAATAATTATAACATTAAATAATTAGTGTTTCGTTTTCATTATTAAAATTAACGTATTCACTTCAATTTTGAAGCTTTTTCGAAATAGCATAGTTGAAACATTATTACTAGCAGTAGTGTTGGTCCTTAGTTTGAGATTTCTTGAGGTTAAAAAAGAAAAAAGTTGCACGAGAGAATCAAGGCATGTATTATTATCCTTAGCTTCTTCTTTTTGGTATAAATGCTTATTATTTCTTCATTCATGGAAACAGGATATAGATGGTTTGATAGTGAAGACTGGTCTCAAGGTTGCATACCCAGTTTCCAACTTTGGTGCAACAATAACACTGAGCAAAAGTCTCGCTTTCTAAGCTTACCTGGAGTTGATTTTTACGGATATGACTATGGTCTCTTTGAGAATCACACGTACCAACAATGCGTGAGTCTGTGCTCGCGGTTGTGCGAATGCAAAGGGTTTCAGCACAGCACTTCGAGGAGTGTTAATGGTCAGTGCTATGTCAAGACACAGTTGTTAAATGGTCATCGTTCACCGAGTTTCACCAACTCATTTTTCCTGAGACTGCCTTATCACCTCCATGACTATGATGACAGCCCTAACAATAATGGTTTGGTTTGTGGAAGAAATGGTGTAGTAGTTAAAGTACTTGAGAGACCTTACGTAGAAGAAAAAGAAAACGAGTTGGTGAAGTTCATCTTATGGTTTGCGATTGCCTTCGGAGGTATTGAGGTCGTGTGCATCTTTATGGTGTGGTGTTTATTGTTTAGGAAAAACGGGATGTTACCTAGAGAAGGTTATGTTCTTGCAGCTGCAACGGGGTTTAGGAAATTCAATTACTCTGAACTGAAACATGCAAGTAAAGGTTTCAGTGAAGAGATTGGAAGGGGGGGTGGAGGTACCGTGTATAAAGGTTTCTTGTCTGATGCTCGAGTTGTGGCAATAAAAAGACTACATGAAGTAGCAAACCAAGGAGAGAGTGAGTTTCTGGCTGAAGTAAGCATCATTGGAAGGCTTAACCACATGAATTTGATTGGCATGTTGGGGTATTGTGCAGAGGGAAAGCATAGGTTGTTGGTTTATGAGTACATGGAAACTGGTTCTTTGGCTCAGAATCTCTCGTCAAATTCAAATGAGCTTGACTGGAGTAAAAGGTATAACATTGCTGCGGGAACAGCAAGGGGTCTAGCCTACTTACATGAAGAATGCTTGGAGTGGATTTTGCATTGTGACATCAAGCCTCAAAACATACTTCTTGACTCTGATTATAAACCAAAAGTAGGGGATTTTGGGTTGTCTAAGCTACTTAACCGGAACAATCTTAACAATTCAAGCTTCTCAAGGATAAGAGGAACAAGAGGTTACATGGCACCTGAATGGGTTTTCAACTTGCCAATCACTTCCAAGGTTGATGTGTACAGCTATGGCATTGTTCTCTTGGAGATGATCACTGGAAGGAGCCCAACAACAGGTGTCCAATTCACAGAGTTAGAAGCAGAGTCAGGTCATCATGAGAGATTGGTGACATGGGTGAGGGAGAAAAAGAAGAAAGGATCAGAAGTGGAACCATCTTGGGTGGATGAGATCGTTGACCCTGCTTTAGGATCAAACTATGTCATGGATGAGATGGAGATATTGGCAACGTTGGCTTTGGAATGTGTAAAGGAAGACAGAGAGGGGAGACCTAACATGAGTCATGTTGCTGAGAGGCTCCAAATTCATGAACATGATCTTAATGGCCTGAACAAAGATTAGCCATCTCATCCACGGTTGTCACTTCTTGATGATTTCTTCTATCATAATAAATTGTCTGTCTGTGTTAAATCTTCAATTTATTGTGCAGTTTAATCTGCTATTGTATATCAGATTGTAGTGCTTGGCAACGGCATCATGTTACAGTTGCAGAATAGTATATCAGTAGTAGTACACCTGTGTTTTACAATAGTTCCATCAATTGCAGCCAACTTTTTTGCTTCTTTAACCTCTTTTCTCATTTTCTGCTGTATGATTATAGCACCTTGTGATTGAATGTTTCTTGGTAAGCAAACCTTATATTATTAACAATCCAATATGACCACAATTTATGCAAGGAGTAGAAAAAGTAAACCCCCATTGAAGCACCAATGAAGTAGCCTGCATATCACATTACATTTGCCATTTACGTCTCTGACACTGGTTGTCTTGATCAATCAAGAAGTTTTAGTCTGAATTATTACAATAATGTCACTCTCAATATCTAATAAACATTACACAGAAATACAATATTAAATTGAAAGTCTTTAAAAAGTATTGTCATATAGATGCAATTTTATGATTATTGCAACCTTGGATCATGCTCTCAGTTATTAGTCTACTGTCCACCTTGCACAACAGGTGCTGTATTTTGTATCAGTTCTCTTCCCTCATCAAAGTTATGTCTTTGACAAAATGTGCAAAGTTTAGGAATTAAAAGAAATGTGTAACATGACACAGAAAAACAACAGAAATGAGTGTGTAAAACAATTGACAGCTTGACTCAGATTGATATTTCCAAAGTAGAACATGGCTGTGATTTCACATGCTTCCTCCAAAGAGATTTTAGAATAAATAAATAAGATCAAATAATTTTGTTATAAATTAAAATTAAAATTAACTTATATCTTATTAAAAAAATTGTATATTTTTAATTTTATATTTTCTCATTTATAAGTTCTCACTAAGAAATTTATTTAAATATATTCTCTGATGAGATTGAATTAACTTTTTAACTTTTCTTTTAATGGATACATTTTATTTTTACAATGTACGAGAATACAAAGAAAACAATAATAAACAATGTGGAAAATAAATTTGTATGGTAGAAAATGTGGATTAATGATTTTAACATGGTTGACTTTAAAAAGAAAAGTAGAATTGGTTTGATTTCTTTGTTATTTTATATAACAATTGTATAATTATAAATATTATTAGAAAATGTTAAGATCAGTAACTTATACATAACTAAATACTTTTATAGTCACATCAATTGCTCTATGGTAAATTTGCAAGAGAATAATTCTTAACTATAAAAAAACCATTTAGGCTGCAAAAGAGCACTTAAATAAGCATTTATATACAAAACTATCATTTTTAACCCATGCATAATCTAGAAAGCAAAGGAATATTATTCTATTTCAACATTATACTTTCATGATAAACCTTACAATTCAAGAGAGTAATAAGAAAAAAAAAACTAAAAGTATTTAAAAGGACACGAGTGATGTAATAAAAAAGTTAAGAAAACACTTAAAAAATCATATTATGAAATTTTGCTTCAGATGTTACTTTGTTAAAGAAACAAAAGAAATCAGTCATGAAAACTTGGATACAAGTTTAATATTTTAACTTCTTGTTTGTTTACTTAAAATGTTATAAACTTTTTTCAAATTAAACTCTAGAATAATAGTTCAAATATATTACTTTTAATACATTTAAAATATGATTAAAATTTATTTTAATTATTTCATTTTGTTAGTTTTACTTGTAAATTTTAAAAATTATATATATATATATATATATATATATATGTGTGTGTGGGGGGGGGGGGTGTGTGTCTATATATATATAGACCCATGTCACATTGTCGATAAATTTTGATATAAAGCATTCTTTTTTATAAGAATTAAACAAAATATAGAAAGGTTGAAAAGAAATAAAGAGGAGTAAAAATTTTACATTCACAAAGAACATAGAAGAATTATATTAAAAAACATGTTGAACGACATTTGGTCCATTTGTAATCGTATGATGTTATATTGCAATGAGTGCAATTACCGTTGAATGTAACTAACCCGTCCACCCCATTGTCCATTTCTTTCGCATATTGGTTCTAGATTTGGATGATTTTCTACACTCCCACGTAACAACCACTAAGCCATTGTTTGTGGTCTTCAATTCCTTTTCCTCATCTGGGTTTCCTTCTCAGCATAGCATGCATTGCACTTAGCTAAGCTTTCCATTTGATCCAGACACTGCTTCAAACATGTTATTTCAATTTCAGTGGTGTTGTTAACTTAAACAAGATTTCTTTTTTCTTTTTCTCTTTGTTGATAGAGATCTTTCTCTATTGAAGGGGAAGAGTTCAACATATGATGACAATGAGGACAAAGCAAAGTTTTTTGTGGTGTGTATGGATTTTGCTTTGTGGGTCTTGTGTTGGAACGTTTGTGGTGGAGAAGAACAATTTGAAAATCACTTCTCCAAATTCATTGAAAGGTATATATGAATGTGCAATTGGGAATTTTGGGGTCCCTAAGTATGGAGGAACCATGATTGGCTCAGTGGTGTACCCCAAGACCGATCAGAATGGATGTAAACCCTTTGATTCCTCGTTGAGTTCCAAGCCCGGAACCTTCCCCAGCTTTGTTCTTATTGATCGAGGAGGTTAGCTACCATTTACTCCTTTCAATGCTCTTCAGTTTTCAAATATAACAAAGGAAAGAAGTATAAGACTTGGATGGGTTCATTAAGTACTTTAAGATGGAGTTCATAATTAAGTGCTTTTAGCATGCTTGTTCAATTAGAATTACAGTTTCTCACAGTGATCTTTGCTGAAAATCCTTATTATTCATATTAATGTGAAACGAAACTTTAATTCTAATTGGAAAATTTTATCAGAAGAACACGTGGATTTGCATCTAAGTTTTGTTGTATTGTAAAATGTCTGTGTTTATTTAGAGTTGTTTTGTTTTTTATACATGGACTTTTATCGAGTGAGTAACTGTCAGGATCATTGGTGTGAGTGTGTTTTACACTTTCATAAAAAGTTCCATGGTGTGTTTTTGGTGTGGAAAATTTGAATCTTCTGTGCATTGCAATGCATTTTTCTTTCTTTTATGCAATTAATTTATGGCATCACTCGGACAGTTGGGGGTAACTTTCTCAATCGAATATGTATCTTGACATTAGTT
Source organism: Phaseolus vulgaris (assembly GCF_000499845.2). Classification (NCBI taxonomy): domain Eukaryota; kingdom Viridiplantae; phylum Streptophyta; class Magnoliopsida; order Fabales; family Fabaceae; genus Phaseolus; species Phaseolus vulgaris. Next base: position 9,012,727 of record NC_023750.2, on the reverse strand, counting down.
TTCAGTTGCTATTACAGACTTACAAGGTGTTCTCAATGATAAAATCTGTATAACTTCTTTTTGAAATTTTTGTTAGAGTGCTTCTTCACTTTGAAGGCGTGGAATGCACAGAAAGGTGGAGCAGCGGCCATTCTTGTCGCAGATGATAGGACAGAACCATTGATCACCATGGACACACCTGAAGAAGGAAATGGTGCCAGCAATGACGATTATATTGAGAAGATCAGCATTCCTTCTGCCCTTATCAGCAAATCACTAGGTGATAAAATCAAGAGTGCTCTCTCTAGTGGGGAAATGGTTAATGTAAATCTTGATTGGAGAGAGGCTCTTCCTCACCCTGATGAGAGAGTTGAGTATGAGTTTTGGACAAGTAGCAATGATGAGTGTGGACCAAAGTGTGAAAGTGAAATCAACTTTGTCAGGGGTTTTAAAGGGGCAGCTCAATTACTAGAGCAGAAAGGGTTTGCAAAGTTTACCCCTCACTATATAACTTGGTATTGTCCAGAAGCATTTATACTGAGCCAACAGTGCAAGTCCCAGTGCATAAATAATGGGAGATACTGTGCACCAGATCCTGAGCTAGATTACAAGAGAGGGTACAGTGGTAGAGATGTTGTTATCCAAAACTTACGTCAAGTATGCTTCTTTAAAGTGGCAAATGAAAGTGGAAAGCCTTGGCAATGGTGGGACTACGTCACTGACTTTTCAATCCGCTGCCCAATGAGAGAGAATAAGTATACTGAAGAATGCTCAGATCAAGTTATCAAATCTCTTGGTATGTTGGATACACTTTGCAGTGGACTTGTGCTTCTCTTTGCTGTTTGATTTTTAGTGTACGCCACAACTTTTCCAATCTTGTAAAAATCATATATGGCTTTTTCTTTTCTTCGCATAAAATTTAACAGTCAACTCATCAACAACTACCTTTGAGATGATTTCTAAAGTAGCTATTGTGAAAGAAAACAAACTTATCATGCATGCATGATCTGTGATTAGATTACGGCATAAAATTATTTTGCATTACTAGTATATAGCATAATTTCTTACATAATAATGCAATTGTCATCTTTTGCCAAATTTTCCTGTCATTGTTTTTAGAAGTTTCACTGTTATGTAAAATGCTAGCTTAAGCATAAAAAAAAGGGTCCGGCTTTTATGTATATGTGGAACAAAACCAAATTTGTATCTTCGTTATACAAATATCACAGTCATTATGCTCAAAATCAACATAAAAATAAAGTCATGGCTTGATTGATTCTCTTTATCTATTGGAAAAAATTTAAGTAAACTTCTCATTCGTCATCTCAAATTTTCTGGGGGAATGTTTTGTTACATTATTCTAATTTCGGATATGTTGCATGCTTGTTCACTCTTCCCTCACATACTTTACAGGAGTTGATTTGAAGAAAGTTAAAGATTGTGTTGGAGATCCTACTTCGAATCTGGATAACCCTGTTCTCAATAATGAACAGGACTCACAGGTTTGTCTTGTAGCAGAATATGGCCTTCTTCTAGGATTGTTTCTGTTCTCTAATTAGACCCTTCTGTTGGTTAATGTTTTTTTGTTTCAGATTGGTAACGGCGATCGTGGAGATGTTACTATACTACCTACTCTTATTATAAACAACAGACAATATAGAGGTCTGACAACCTTTCTGAATATCTTCGTGGCTGTTTAACCTTGTTCTGCTGTATAATTTTTATTCTTAACCATTTCTAGGTAAGCTGTCAAAAGCAGCAGTACTGAAGGCAATCTGTTCAGGTTTCCAAGAGACTACCGAGCCATCAATTTGTTTAACTCCAGGTCCTTTTTTGCATTTCTTCTTTTCTCCCCGTTCCAATCATCCTTGGAGAAGAACCAATAAATTAAATCTTATCAACTCATCTTTCAACTGGCAATTTGGATAGAAGAACTGATATCAGGTACCTTTGATTATCCTTTGCAGACATGGAAACTAATGAGTGTTTGCAAAACAATGGTGGTTGTTGGCAGGACAATGCTGCTAACATTACTGCGTGCAGGGTATTTGGTTAACTCAATCTTGTCTGCCATGTTTTTGTGAATGTTTATATTACTGCACTTCAATACATGTGGAGTAAGGCTTGGTTCTATCACTTTCAAAATTATAGGACACTTTCAGAGGAAGAATATGTGAATGCCCAGTTGTACAAAATGTCCAGTTTGTTGGTGATGGATATACCCATTGTGAAGGTAAATTAGTTTCTTTAAAATAGATAAATTGCTTCATGTCATCATCTCCAAGCTATAAAAATCAAAATATAAATATCACCTTCACACATTTTTATTTCGAAGCAGCTACAGGCGCCTTGAGGTGTGCAATCAACAATGGAGGTTGTTGGAAAGAAACCCAAGGTCGCACAACTTTCTCTGCTTGTATTGTAAGTAATCCTCTCCATCCTCTTTTACATTATCATGCATGCATGCTTTTTTTCTTTGAATGTTGATATATGCCTTCTTTCTTAAATGATTATGCAGGACGACCACACCAAAGGTTGCAAGTGTCCACCTGGATTCAGGGGAGATGGAGTCAACTCCTGTAAAGGTACTTTGACATTCAAAATTTGTTTGAACTGTTCTAATATAAATAGTTATAAATCTTCTTACAACATCTTCCAATAAAATTTAAAACTTACTGAATGAAAAGAGTATTGAATGTTTTTATGTTTTCATGATAAAAGTATATTTACTTTTTTTCTTAATTCATTATTAGATTTTAGGAGAATTAGCAGGAGGTTAGAGTAGGAAGATATAGCATTACTCTTCTAGTACCTAACCTTTGAATGGCAAATACATCAATCATGAACTAATCTTGGTGAGAATGTTTGAATATGATTCTACAGTTGTAAATAGTCATGCCATTCATTATTAGCTTGCAAATCTGACATTTGTTTCTTAATATTTCTTGTGTTGATTTTGTAGATGTGGACGAATGCTCGGAGAAATTGGCCTGCCAGTGCCCAGAGTGTCATTGCAGAAATACTTGGGGAAGTTATGAATGCTCATGTAGTGATGGTTTGTTCTACACGCGAGAAAATGATATGTGCATTGGTGAGTTTTTATTTTTAACATTTTCTGACTTAGTTTGTATGACATTTTTTATGCCTGTCTTACTGGATCAGCAGATTTTGTTCACTCGTTAAAATTTGATAGATGAGATTCTTCATGGAAAACATGACTTTGCACTGGTTGCCACTTTGGCATTTTATTTCTATTTATACTGTATGTAGTTTAGTTTCTGAAGGTTCTAAATTTTATTCTGGGCTTTCTAATTATCTATGTTGATAACCTTTCCATGGTAGTGGAGACTTAAAAAATAATAATTTATTCATTTTCACACTAGCGGTATCTTACAAATATGCAGGAAAATATGCTGCTTCAGTGGCCGGTGGGGGCATTGTTTGGATGGTTCTTCTGATCTTGGTTGTTGCTGGTGCTGGAGGGTATGCATTTTACAAATACAGAATCCGGGTATAATTCTAACTCATTTGATTGTCCTTTAAACAGTGTGACTTTGACAAATATTCCTCAAGGCAGATGTAGATTAAAGCTGGTATATTAATTTCAATTGTTTCAATATTTATAGTCTTCAAAATATAAAAAATCCATTTTCCCAGTGTTGAGGTAACATGCTGCATTGGTGAAAGACTCTTATGATTAAAGTCAGGAAGGATGAGAGTTTCCTTCGTACACCTAGTTTCAGACAATACAGTTACACTACAATGCTCGATGTGTATGAGGTGAACATTGGTTAAAACCAAAACATTCAACATAATAGTTAAAATAGAGACTGAACAGTCCCAAGATGATGCAGCACTCAGTAAGTGGTACATGAGAATGTTTCCGACAAGGATGTACAATGTTGGAGGAACAAGATGCAGGTCACCTTAGACAAGGCTGTAAGTCAGGCGGCACCAAGATTAAGTGTCTGTCTGAACGAATACTAAAAAGAAGATAAAGTGAAGCACATACGAAATACTGTCTCAAAATAACTATCTGAAGTTTAATAAAAGAATTAATGAAGTCATACAATACCTTTAGCTCTTTTCTATTATTTTCTCTTGTATACATGATTTTGAGGGATGTTGCAAATGATAGATACTAATTGAGGTACTAATCTAGTTAGGATTGCAGTCAATGTGGTAATGAAATAATATTATTGTTTTTTATTAAAAAATAATACAATACCTGTAGCTCTAAGAAAATATAACTACATTTCGTTAAATCATCTTTTCATTTCATTAATACTTTCTCATTCATTCCAGTTAGTGAGCATGTTATGTTGTCCTGATTTGCTGGTTCAAATGACAATCAGTTTTTATAATTTAAGCATTGACATCCTAAACTCGTTTAACTTACAAGAGGAAACATTTTTCTGCAGAGATACATGGACTCTGAGATAAGGGCAATTATGGCCCAATATATGCCCTTGGATAATCAACCGGAGACTTCTACTCAAACTCATGAAGATGTCTAGAAAGTCTGGGAAAACCATTTCTATGCAAAGATGAATTTGATATGTGGGACATTCTCTACAGTTGGTTAGTTATTAACAAGAGACAAACTGTTTCACCCGAGGCTCCTAGCATCAGGCTTAGTTAGTATCATCCTTACCCCTCAAATATCTTTCTTTCCATTTCTTTTCCTTATTTTTTCTCTTTTTCTTCCATCAAAGTGGATGGTTTGATTTCTGAGGAAGTACTGATATGGAGTGGAGTCATGTCCTTTTACTAATTTAGGCCACTAGAATTTGGCACCATATTTCTATTCAACTGGGGATGTTAGATATGGCATGGAAAGAGACATTATTTGGTAGAAAATATCAATTTTGCAATCATTTATCAATTTAGCAATCTTCTATCATTTGTTTTATAGCAGTCTGTAAATTTTATGAATAATATCTGTAGTTTGTCGCTGCCAATGGACCTACTAAATTAACTGCAAAGCTCTCAAGAGTCAGAGGACCGAACATAAACTTTTTGCCTGTTAATTGGAATGTCCTGATCGCTCAAATATCCAGGGAAATCATTCATTTTGCATCTTATAACCCTAGCTTAAGGTTACTACCGCATTGGCACAGCCAATGGGGTTATAAGAAAGAATGTGTAATCCAGAAAGAATATGTAATTCAGAGCTTAATACAAAAATGGGTATCATAGTAAAACTATATCTTCAAAATTGTTGCCATAATTTTAAGGTTGAATATGTACGAAGTAACTAATTTTATGATAGAGTTGGAATCATACAACAGATAATGTTAAAGGAACAAAAGTGCATGTTGCAATTAATGGAAATATTCTGCAACTGTAACAACATACGGTTTACAAGCACTAGAATCTGATATACAACAGCAACACTAAACTTCACAACAAAAGAAGATTTACCACAAGGCACGAACAGACAACTTTTGATAGACTGAATCTACCAAAAAACGAGAGGAACTGGAACTGTGGATGACAAACAAGGTAGGTGAAACCATGGGATGTCTGGCTATTCTTTGTTCAAAACCATCATCAAGAATTGTGCTCGTGACTTTGGATTCTCTCAACAACATGACTCATGCTGGGTCTCACATCTTTCTCTTCCTCTACACATTCCAAAGCCACCGTTGCTAATATCTCCATTTCATTCCTGTCATAGTTTGAACCCAAAGCAGGGTCAACAATTTGATCCACCCAAGATGATCCTTTCCTCCTTTGCTCCCTCACCCATGTCACTAACCTCCCATGATTATGTGATTCTGCATCTAATGCAGTGATTTGGATACCTGCTGTTGGGCTCCTTCCCGTTATCATCTCCAAGACGACAATGCCATAGCTGTAGACATCCACCTTGGAAGTGATTGGCAAGTTGAAAAGCCACTCTGGTGCCATGTAGCCTCTTGTTCCTCTTATCCTCGAGAATGTTGAATTGTCGAGGTTGTTCCGGTTAAGTAGCTTAGACAAGCCAAAATCTGCTACCTTAGGTTGGTAATCAGAGTCGAGAAGTATATTTTGGGGCTTAATATCACAATGCAAAATCCACTCCAAGCATTCTTCATGCAAGTAAGCAAGACCCCTTGCAGTTCCGAGAGCAATGTTATACCTCTTAGTCCAATCAAGAACAGTTGAACTCGATGAAAGGTTCTGAGCTAAAGAACCATTCTCCATGTACTCATAAACCAACAACCTATACTTTCCCTCCGCACAAAACCCCAACATGCCAATTAAGTTCATGTGGTTAAGCCTTCCAATGATGCTTACTTCAGCCAGGAAATCACTTTCTCCTTGGTTTGCTACTTCATGTAGTCTTTTTATCGCCACAACCCGATCATCAGACAAGACACCTTTATACACTGTACCTCCACCACCCCTTCCAATCTCTTCACTGAAACCTTTGGAGGCTTGTTTCAATTCAGAATAACTGAATTTCCTAAACCCCGTCTCCGCAGCAAGAACATAGGCTTGTTTGTCTGCATTATTCCTAAACAAAAAACACCACACCATCAAGAAGCACAAAACCTCAATTCCTCCCAAGGCACTCGCAAACCACAGCATGAACCTCACCGATTCATTTTCTTTTTCTTCCACATACGGTCTTTCTAGTTCTTTCACTCCTCCGCTATTTCCCCCACAAACCAAACCATTATTGATGGGGTTCTCATAATCAAGAGACAAAGGTAGTCTCAGGAAGAATGATCCCGTGAAACCTGCTGAACGATGCCCATTCAGCAACTGTGTCTTCAGGTAGCACTGACTACCCAAACCACCTTGGTCTGAAAGACTATGCTGAAACCCTTTGCATTGGCACAATCGCAAGCACTGATTCACACATTCTTCGTAAGTGTGATTCGGATAGAAGCCATAGTCATATCCATAAAAATCAAATTCAGGTAAACCCACGAAACGAGACTCTTGCATAGTGTTGTTGCACCAAGGTTCAAAATTCGGTATGCAACCTAGAGTCCAGTCTTGACCATCAACCCATCTGTGACCTGATAGCATAAATTTCTCAATGAACACTACAGGAGAAGACAACCATATGTATAAACAATTATAAAGGGGGAAAATACGAAGTAAAATGAAGTAAATAAACTTATCTTGTAACTTCAAATCAACATATTCACTCCAACTTCTAAAGCAAAATTTGGTTTTAGAATATCCATGGGAAAAACTTACTTTATTTTAACATTAGTTGACGAAGAAGCTCAATGCGTTTTAACTTCTTATTTACCACTTTTAGTAAGAACTTTATTCAAAAAGACCCCAATTCACTGTTTCCTCTGCTACTTTCCTGAAATACCTGGAAGGCAGGAACACTTTCTTCCAATTGTGGGGACATTGGTGCAATAGCTGTTGGGTCCACAAATGCCATGAATAAAACAAGGTTGGGGGCGAAACAGCCCTGACACCACCCACTTCTCTTCTCCATCTATCATGGTGTACACCCTCACATTACCGTCATGATCCAGGGTCAATCTCCGCTGAAGCACCGTCCCGTAATCGATCGTTCTGAAAGTGAAGTTGTCGGAAGAAAGCACGGCACCCAAATCATCAAGCAAAGCAACCCTGCTATCATTGAAAGTAGATCTGCCGTTGCCATTACCGAAGTTGTTGCTCTGAAGCCAAGCGTAAGGCCAGAAAACGCTGGAAACTCGAGGGCCCTGGTACATAAGGCGTAGAACATTCTCGAAGTCGAAGAAGAGCTTGTAGAAACCGGAGGAGTGGTTGCTCCCGCTTCTCGAGGAAACCAGGTTGGTGCTCCCTCTCAGAGGCTGATTTGGAAGAAGCGTGTCGGTTGGGAAATCGAAGCTCTGCCACAAAACAGCGTTGTCGGAGGAATCTTCGAGGAGTACAAGGTTGCCGTTGTCGTGCAAACGTAAGTGGACTTGTTTGGATGTGGTGGCGGTGGCGGTGGACCAGACTTGGAACTGGGCGGCGTCGGTGAGTACGAGGTTGCCGGATTTGTGAAGGGAGAGGGTGGAGCGTCTTCCGTTAACGGGGTGGTCCCGGTTGGCGATCCAAACGAGGGTGTTGGGTGAGTTGGTGTACCATATTGCGAAGCAGAAAGCGTTGTGTCCGACGGCGTAAAAGCCTGCTGTGAATGTTGGTTTGGGTGATGACACTATCACGTCTTCTTTCAACTTCTCTACGGAGAGAGACAAGGAAGATGAAGCATGCAAGTTATGGAACAATATCAGAGGAATTAGAACACCCAAACACAATGTTGTTGAAGATGCCATTACTGGATTTTCTCATGCTATGCTTTGCTGTTTTATGATGGTGGGGTTAAAGTGGTTGAAACGAATCAATAAATAAATAAACAGAAAGAAAGAGCAATGAAGTTGAAAAGGAGGAGATATGCAACTTGGGCTATGAATTGATGGGTTTGAAGATGAGCCTTGGCTGGACTGAGTATAATGAATATAATATCTTAATTTAAATATCAAAGACTACGTATAATTAATTAAGCACATATAATATTATTTTACAAAAAGTTTTATAATATATAATATATGAAATAATTCTATAAAAATTTATAATAATCATTCATTGATGTACCGACCAGTCCTCGATCATCGACTTTAGCGACGAACCTCAAACATCGCATGCCGGATAGTAGAAGTGAGCCACGTCAGGTAGACTCCAGACGCACATATCAGGGTATTGGTCAGTCTTCGGACATCGGTGCCATAGACATCGACATCAAAGAGAGACATCAGACATCGGACATCGGTGTCTGATAGTAATAGTGGGTCATGCAAGGTGGGCCCTAGAATTATACTAAGTTACCAGTTAAAACATCATATATGAGGAAAGCCTAAGTCACGAGAGATCCATGTAGGTGGTGTGTATAGCGCATTCAAGCACGACACGGGTAAATAGTCCTTGGAGGCTGATATGAATCCAAATAGAAATGACAATAAAATTGAGAATTTAGGGTTACGGAACGGAATAAATTCAAAACAGTAACAATAGAAACCTGGATAAAGGAAGGCGCCACAAACAAAGTTTGATAAGCCTAAGGATGATCGCCACAAGAATTGGTGGATTCTTGATAAGATCGCAAGATACAGGGAAAAACCCTAGCAAAGAAACACTCTCTAAAATTGTCAAAATATCCGTCCCTATTCTGAGTTTCAACAGTGTATAAATTACAAAGGTCTTTTCTTGTTTGTAAGAAAATAAGACGATACTACAATCCTTATATTTCAAGAATGATCATTTGTCCCAGTGGTTAGGTTGATACTCTGTACTTGGCCCTGAGTTCAAATCCTAACTCCTAACTCCAAACAAAATAATAATTGTTATTTTATTTTAATATTTCAATCTTGTTGTGCGTGGCCCTTGGGCTTGGATGTTCGCATCAAAGCATTTCTTTCCTCATGTGTTTAAGGAATATATTGGAGTTAAAGGATTTAAGCAAACTCAACATGATGTAAACATAATTAGTTCAGCACACAAATGTTCCTCATGTAATTCCAAACTAGTGCTTTAGATCAAGATGTCATCAAAATACACCACAAAAAATTTGCCCAAAAATTCTCTCAAAACATAGTTCATTAATCTCATAAAAGTGTTTGAGGCATTTGTTAGCCCAAATAGCAACACACGCCAGTCATACAATCCATATTTTGTTGTAAAGACAGTTTTCCATTCATTCTCATTCCTAATCCTAATTTGATGGCAACCACTTCTTAAGTCAATTTTTGAAAATATACAACCACCATACAATTCATCCATTAAATCATCTAACCTGGGAATATGGTGTTTATACTTAATGGTAATGTTATTGAGTGCTCTGCAATCTGTGCACATCCTCCAATAACCATCATTTTTAGGCACCAAAATTACTGGAACAACACATGGGCTCATGGTCTCTTGTACCCATCCTTTGTTCATCAATTCTTCAACTTGAGTTTGGATTTCCTGCAAAACACAATCAACACTAGGAAGAAAATCAATTTGGTTAAAATGGTCAGCAACCAAAGTGTTGTTTTTGCAATAAGGTAAATAAAGAGGTTTTCTAGAAAGTAGCAACTTCTTCACTTCATTCACTTTCAGTAATCCACTCATTTTTCTCTCATGTGTTTCTATCTTTTTAAGTGTTTCACTCTTGCTCTGTTTAGGTGTTTCACTCATCTATCTTTTCTCTCAATTTGATTTGATCCTCACACACCTCTCTAGGAGATAATGGTTTGAGAATGATCTTCTTATTATTCCGCATGAAAGAAATTTTATTGGTGAAACCATCATGAATAGCCTTGGTGTCAAACTGCCACGACCTCCCTAACAAAATGTGAGTTGCCTCCATTGGAACCACATCACACAAGACATTATCATTATATTGTCCTATGGATAGGTGCACCTCCACTTGCTTACTCACTTTCATCTCTCCATCTTCACTAAGCCATTGAAGCTTGTATGGCCTTGGGTGCGATTTTGTCTCCAAATTCAATTTGGTAACTAGTCTTGAGCTAGCTACATTGGTGCAACTTCCTCCATCAACTATGAGTGAACATATTTTCCCTTGAATGGAACATATAGTATGGAAAATATTTTCCCTTTGGGTTTGGTCCAAAGCTTGCATTTTGCTTCCCATAAGCTTCCGAATCATCAACAAATCACCCTCCAATGTATCAAACTCCACCTCTACCTCTTCTTTCTCTTCTTCACTTGAAGGTTCCCTGACTATTTGTGTCTTTGATAAACTGATCATATTCTTTTTTGTTGGACATTCTGAAGCATAATGTCCTCTTCCCAAGCATTTGAAACATTTTACCTCACTTGTTTTCCTTTTAGGTGGTGATTTATTATATCTATGAGGTGACTTCCCACTTGAAGATGTGACTGAACTTGAGGGAACTCCTTTATCCTTCATCGCCTTATCCTTCCAATTGAAATTTTTATTATTGTTAGAACTCCTCATGATTCCCTTCCTCTTGAGTTGTTGTTCTACTTGGTTAGCCTTGTGCAACAACTCTTTCATGTCAACATACTCTTGCAGCTCCACAAGATCCTTAATATCATGATTCAATCCATTCAAAAATCTTGCCATGATTGCTTCATTTTCTTCATTCTTTCCAGATCTAATCATGGTCACCTCCATCTCTTTAAAATACTCTTCCACACTTTTATTTCCTTGAGTCATTCTTTGAAGTTTGAGTTGCAAATCCCTATTGTAGCTTGTTGGAATATATCTCTTCCTCATAATCCTTTTCATTTCTGTCCAAGTTTCTACCATGGGTTCTTCATATCTAGTTCTGTCCCTTTGGTATTTATTCCACCAAGTTAAAGCATAAGCTGGAAATTCAGCTGCTGCCAACTTCATCTTCTGCTCCTCATTGTACTCATTGCAAGCAAACACATGCTCTACTTTAATTTCCCACTCCAAGTAAGCATCAGGATCACTTTTCCCATTGAATGTGGGAATATTTAATTTTATTCCATCAATTCTCAGAGTTCTTTGTTCTCCATCATTTTCTCTTCTCCTCCTCCTATATCCCCCTCTATTTTCTGGATTTACTTGTTGTGCTTGCTCCATTTGATCCAACCTCTCATGGAGTCCATCACTTTGTTATTTCATTATCCTTTCCAAGTGTTGTGTTAAGGCTTGCATCTGTAGTTGAGACAGTCCTCTATCTGACGGTTCCCCTGCCATGCTCAAGTAAACAGATTACAAATAACAATAAGTTTGGGCCTCACACCACTTTCTCACGTGTTTACACTCAACACTCGTGTTTCACACAATAAGTTTTTTTTCTAATGATCACACTTCCTTTTACCACTCTTTCTCTACTTAAGGTTCTTACAAGAATCAAGCAATCAATAATCCAGAATCACTTTCAAAAGTAGCAATTAGAATCAATTAAAAATAATAGTAAAGAACAAAATAGTGAAGAACAATTTCACTATCAACAAACAAGCAAAACAATTAAAAAAACAGCAAGTAAAAACAATATATAGAGAAAATAAAATATGTAGACAAGACACTTTTAGAACTTTTAACAAACACCAAGTATGCACTGAATAAGAACTATTTTTTTTTCTGTTTTTCTCTTGTTCTTTTTTTTTTCTGTTTATGCTTTTTTTTTAAAAAATAAAAAAAATTAACAGTACCGTGAACAGTGTCGTGAACAGTACCCCCCGTGAACAGTACGTGAACAAACAGTGTCGTGAACAGTACCGTGAACAGTAATGAGGGAAAAAAAATACAGGATGCATAATTATATTATGACTCAAACCTTTGTCCTGAATACCAACTGATATGAATCCAAATAGAAATGACAATAAAATTGGGAATTTAGGGTTACGGAACGGAATAAATTCAAAACAGTAACAATAGAAACCTGGATAAAGGAAGGCGCCACAAACAAAGTTTGATAAGCCTAAGGATGATCGCCACAAGAATTGGTGGATTCTTGATAAGATCGCAAGATACAGGGAAAAACCTAGCAGAGAAACACTCTCTAAAATTGTCAAAATATTCGTCCCTATTCTGAGTTTCAACAGTGTATAAATTACAAAGGTCTTTTCTTGTTTGTAAGAAAATAAGACGATACTACAATCCTTATATTTCAAGAATGATCATTTGTCCTAGTGGTTAGGTTGATACTCTGTACTTGGTCATGAGTTCAAATCCTAACTCCAAATAAAATAATAATATTATTTTATTTTAATATTCCAATCTTGTTGTGCGTGGCCCTTGGGCTTGGATGTCCGCATCAGAGGCGCTAAGGCCCGCTAGGGTTAGGGTTTCCAAGGGAAGTTGCATGCATGACATGTGAATACTTAGGGCACCCGCATAACAGATGGCGCCAGATTACGCTAAGATTGTGTAATAGCGGCGCAAGGACATTCTCCAAGGAACCCTAGACATGGGTAACAGAACAGACATTCTCCAAGGAACCCTAGACATGGGTAACAGAACAGAGGTAAACCCTAGTTTCAACCTATATAAAGGGCAGGGCGCTAAAAACCTTAGCAAGGTACACGATTTCTAAGACTGAAACTACTTTATACACTTAGTGTTTCTTTGCCCTAATATTGACTTGAGCGTCGGAGTGTAAACGGCCGTCAAGGCGCCCTTTGTCTTTGCAGGTGAGAGATTCTTCAACCAAGGAAGTTCGATTCTCAGGCGGAGATAGGAGGGACAGAGACTGTCGTTTGAGTCAACCAGTGAGAACAATTGACCATGTTGTCTTGACATATCCCAATATTTTTGAATCTAGCAGTTGTGGATCATTGAAAAATTGTGATATTTGAATTTTTTTTTAAATTAGTGTATAAATAGTAAACCCCAAATTTTAAAGTGTTTGTGTATTGAGATATAACATGATCCCAACTTCTATCAATTCCAGCTCACATAATAGTATCCACTACATCACATAATAACCACACTCATAATTTTCAGATTGTTTATTGCACTGCAAGTCAAAATAAAAAAATATAATTTAAATACCTTAAGGTGCATCCAAGTAAGTTTTTTCGCGTTTGCACTTCCCCTCCCACTCAACATGTTATATCCAGAATAAGCACTAAAATAATAAGATTTTATGTTATAACACATTATGTAATGTATAAGTAATAATAGATGTTAAATGAAATTGTTGTACCTATCTATAATGTGTTTAAAATAGTTAGGAGGTTTCTTATACAAGGAGCAAAACCATGCAACGATATGATCTTGAACATATATGATCAGTAGTTGCTAATGATGCATAATATATAACAAATTAGTTAGTTTCTCTTATTTCAATAATTTAGTATAACTTATTTAATGAATATGAACTTACTCATGGATATATGGAGAAATATAAATTTATTTTCCTCCATTCTTTAAGGCAGTGGTGATGTATGTTTGTGTTTTTAACTTTTTGTTACCCATTGATTGAATGTGTTGATGGTCTAAAAACCCATATGTATCTTGTTTCCACTCATGAAAACATAATCCACAAATATACCTAAACTTCAATAAGTTATTAGTAATATATATAATAAATAAAGAGTATAAATATTTTAATAATTGAACTTACATGATCCATAATTGCATAACTATTATGTTAACTCCCGATTTTTGAATACAAGGTCCAACAAATCAAACATGTGAAAGTACAATAATACATCACTATGCCTTCCAAAAATATTGGCATCCCATGGAACCTCTACGACGGTTGTATCTAAAGCTGTAGCAACTTCCACCAACATCAATGGAGAATGTTTTCTACTTTTACAAAGACAGTTTTTTCTTATGTTCCTACTACTCATCAACAAAAAACAAATAATATTGTAAAAGGGTTGGAACACCCCTCTGTGTTCCCTTTTTGTTCAATTTATTGATTGCCGATTAAAAAAAAGTTAGTATATTGTAGATCAAGGATGATCTTGAAGCTTTGATGTCTCCAAATCCATGGTGTTTGATGCAAGGCTGAAGTTGTTGCTTGTGTGGATAGGATCTAGGTAGATTAATGTGTAATCCACTCTTTGTTTCAATCTAAAACTGTTTGGAATCAAATCCTTTTTTAAAAAAGATTGTTTTATAAAGAAGTGGAAAAACAACCTGTTGTTTTATCGACTCAATCGGTTGTTTGACACTTAGTGGTTTTTGAAAAGGGTTTGAAGCTGTTTGACTTGGTTAACTTTGCTGTCAAACCAATTCAATCGGTTGTTTCGAAAATTCAACCGATTGTTTTTTGAAAATCCATTACAGAATTTCTGTTAAGTTTTCAAATCAGCTTTAAATGTTTTCTAATTGAAATAGGTTCCTGCTTTAAATGTTTTTAACAAACTTTTGGAGTATTTAAAAAGGTTGTTATGCGTTCCTCAAAAGTAAAACAGTTTTTAGAGATTTGTGAAAGTGTGAAAACAAATTTGAGTTTTCAAAATTTGCATTCAAGCTTTTGGATTTTCTCAAAGAAGTGGAATAGGATTGCTGTAATCTTTTGATTTGATCTTTCATCAGTTATAATCCTTTCTGTATCTCTTATATTTCTAAATATTGTTGTGTAAGTTCAGAATCAGAGGGTGTTCTGATTTTTGTGGTGATTATGTGCCAAAGGAAGTGTGTGACTTGAGGTGTTCAAAGTCACTTTTTTGGTGGTGTGTTTGTAATTTGGATTTTGATTGCATAGTAGATACCCAGTGATTTTTGGGGACTGAATGTAGCTCTTGGGATAAGAGTGAACCGGTATAAATTGCTTGTGTGCTTTTCTCTTGCCCTAAACTCATTTAAATTATGCTTTTAAGTTGTTTTTAACTCTGTTGATAAAAACAACCAGTTCAATCGCAAAAACTACCGGTTGATTTTATAATAATTAACTTAAACAGTTTTGTTTGATTGCTTTCTAAATTTCTGTATCTGTGATTCTGCATTGAATTTCATTATATCTTCAAAGTTTGCGAAAATCTTTCATAAACAATTCACTTTCTCTCTTGTTTAAGGCCATATATTTTAACAATTGGCATCAAGAGCTTGGTTCTTAAAAAATATTCAAGTTTGATCCTAAAAATCTTTTTCTTATGGCTGAAAAATTATCCTTTGGGGAGGGTGCATCAATAAACAGACAACATTTGTATTGTGGTTTGAATTACCAATTTTGGAAGATACGTATGAAGATCTTTGTTGAATCTCTTTATAAAGAGAGGAATATGGGATGCAATTGAAAATGACCCTTTTATTTCTAAGCTTGAAAATGATGGAGTTTTTATTGAAAAGCCTTGGTCCCAATGGATTGATGTAGAAAACAAAAGAGCAAAGTTTAATTGCATTGCAAAAAATATTATCACCTCTGCCTTAAATTCTGATGAGTTTTTCAAGGTCTTTCAATGCAGATCTGCTAAGGAGATGTGGGATACCCTAGAAGTAACTCATGAAGGAACTAACGATGTAAAGAGGGCAAGGAAACATACTATAATCCAAGAGTATGAGATGTTCAAAATGGTTAAAGTAGAATCGATTGCGGATGTGCAAAAGCGATTCACTCATATTGTCAATCAGCTCATGAGTCTTGGAAAGGTCTTTGACAAAGAAGAGTTGAATATCAAGATTCTCAAATGTCTTGATAGATCTAGGCAACCTAAAGTCACGGTTATCTCAGAATCAAAGGATTTGACATCTTTGACTACAACTTCCTTGTTTGGAAAGCTTAAGGAGCATGAGTGGAGATGAATAGACTAAACATTCAAGAGAGTGAAGATAAGCATGTGAGAAACATTGCTTTAAAAGCTGTCAAGCACAAGAATAATCAAGTTTCAAGTGATGAGAGTGAGGGAGAAACTCTTAGTTTGCTATCCAAAAAGTTCAACAAATTCTTGAAAAAGAACCGCAACAAATACTCCAACCAAGAGAGGTATGGCAACAAAAAATCTAGTGATTTTAATGCTAACAAATATACTTGTTATGGTTGTGGAGAACAGGGGCACATAAAGGCAGAATGCCCAAATAAAGAGAACAAAGAGAATAAGTCAAACAAGAAGGAAAAGAAGGAAAAAAAAAAAGCCTACATTGCTTGGGACGAAAATGATGTCTCTTCATCAAGCTCCTCATCAAGTGAAGATGAAGAAGCTAATTTGTGTTTGATGGCCAAGGAAGAGGATGATGCAAGTAGTGTAAGTTATTGTACTTCTTTAAATGCTGAAAATTATAGTCAACTTCTTCAAGCTTTTAAAGAAACACATGAGGAAGCTAACTGATTGACTCTCTTGAACAACTGATTGAAAGGTATGAATAACTGGCTTGAAAACAGAGTCAAGGCACTGGAAGAATAGTTGGAGAATTCAAAAACTGATTTTGAAAATCTAGAAATGCTTTACAAGAACTCTTCTTGCAAGTGTGACTCACTTGTTTGTGAAAATTGTGAATCTCTTGAAAAGAAGGTTCACTACCTTGAGAAAATTGTGGATAGGCTTTCAAAGGGTAAATCCAACTTTGAGATTGTCTTGGCATCTCAAAATTGTGTTTTTGGAAAAGCAGTTTTAGGTTTTAATCCACAGAGCAAGAAAAATGAGTTTTCAAAGCCTTTTTCAAAACTGTCATAAAAACAACCGATTGAAAAATCGAAACAACTGGTTTTTACATGTTTGTATTGCATGAAGAGAGGTCACTCAGTTAGATTCTGCAATATTAGGAAGTTTTATGTTCCTAAAGGAGTAATGAGATGGATTCCCAAGAATTCTTAGGTTCCTCATGATAAAGTTAATGCCAAAGGACCCACATTTGTAAGGGAACCAAATCTTGTTTCTTGAATTTCTCTTTTGTAGGTAAACTTGATGGAAAACATGGAGATGTGGTTGTTCCAAACACATGACTGTAGATAAATCTAAGTTTGTGAACATCAATTTCAAGCAAGAAGAACATGTGACTTATGGAGACAACAATAAAGGAAAGATTCTTGGAAGAGGCACCATTGGAGACAAGAACAACTTCTTGGTTCATGATGTCTTATATGTGGAAGGTCTCAAGCACAGTCTTCTTAGCATTAGCCAACTATGTGATAAGGGTTATCAAGTAACCTTCAAGTCCAACTCTTGTGAGATATGCCTACCCAATTCAAAGGAAGTAGTGTTGATTGGTAAAAGGATCAACAATGTTTATCTTTTAGATATCTCTTCTCCTACATCTATTGGTAGTCTTCTTTCAAAACATGATGAATCTTGGTTATGGCATAGAAGAATAGCTCATATTCACATGCATCATTTGAATAAATTGATATCTAAAGATCTTGTAATAGGGTTACCCAAACTCAAGTTTGAGAAAGACCATTTTTGTGAAGCATGCCAAAAAGGGAAACAAATTAAGCATTCTTTCAAATTGAAAAATATTGTTTCTACTTCAAAACCCCTTGAGCTGCTGCACATGGATTTATTTGGTCCTTCAAGAACCATGAGTCTTGGTGGAAACTACTATGCACTTGTTGTTGATTATGACTTTTCTATGTATACATGGACGTTGTTCTTGGAGTCAAAGAGTGAGGCATTCTCTGCATTCAAGAAGCTTGCCAAAAGATTGGCAAAATCTTGTTGCAGCAACATCATTACAATTAGGTGATCATGGAGGGGAGTTCCAAAATGAAAAATTCAGCACTTTTTGGGAAAAGCTGGGAATTTTTCATAATTTTTTTGCACCAAGAACTCCTCAACAGAATGGAGTAGTGGAGAGGAAGAACATGTCTCTTAGAGAACTAGAAAGAACCATGCTAAGTGAATATTCCTTACCCAAGTATTTTTAGGCTGATGCAATGAGCACTTCTTGTTATGTGATGAATAGAGTGCTTATAAGGCCAATCTTGAAGAAAACTTCATATGAGCTTTTCAATGGAAGGAAGCCAAATATTAGTCACCTAAAGGTGTTTGGATGCAGATGTTTCATTCTGAATAATAGGAAAGAAAATCTGGGCAAGTTTGATGAAAAAGCCGAAAATGGCATCTTCATTGGCTATTCTTCAACTAGCCATGCATATAGAGTCTACAATAAGAGACTTATGACTTTGGAGGAGTCTGTTCATGTGGTGTTCGATGAAATCAATCATACAAATCAGGGTTCTACAAAGAATTATGCAGAAGAAGATGAGAAGAACATCATTATGCAGAAATTGGAATCCTGTCCAGAAAAACAATCGATTGATTCTGCGAAACAACCGGTTGAAATTTTGCAACAGGAAGAGCTGCCAAAGGAATGGAGAATTCCAAGGGATCTTTCAGTAGAGAACATCATTGGCCAAATCCAGAAGGATGTTTCTACATGTAGTGTTGTCTTTAACTACTGCAAGCATATGACCTTTGTCTCCCAAAATGAACCAAAATCAATTGGAGAAGCTCTCAAGGATGATAAATGGGTAGCTGCCATACATGAAGAACTGCATCAATTCACAAGAAATGATGTTTGGTTTCTTGTTCCAAAGGATGACTAGATGAACATCATTGGAAGCAAATGGGTTTTCAGAAACAAGCTGGATGAATCTGGAGTGATAACAAGAAAAAAGGAAAGACTTGTGGCTAAAGGTTATAATCAAGAAAAAGGCATAGATTATGGTGAAACCTTTGCTCCAGTTGCAAGATTAGAAGTTGTAAGGTTGTTGTTGTCCTTTGCTTGTATGAGTGGATTCAAATTGTTTCAAATGGATGTTAAGAGTGCTTTCGTTAATGGAATCATCAATGAGGAAGTCTATGTTGAACAACCACCGGACTTTGAAGATCATCAACATCCTAACCATGTATACAAGCTGAAAAAAGGTCATGTATGGGCTTAAACAAGCTCCAAGGCAGTGGTATGAAAGGCTTAGTAACTTTCTTTTATCCAATGGCTATGAGAAAGGGATGATAGACAAAACTCTCTTTATCAAGAAGTCAAATTCTGAAATTATCTTGGTCCAAATCTATGTTGATGACATCATTTTTGGTGCTACCAAAGATAGTTTATGTGAAGAGTTTGTGGCTGCCATGCAAGGAGAATTTGAAATGTCAATGATGGGGGAGCTTTCATTCTTTCTTGGACTGCAGGTAAGCAATCCAAAGATGGAATTTTCCTAAGTCAATCAAAGTACTGCAAAGAAATTCTCAAGAAGTTTGAAATGGAAAGTTGCAAAGAAGCCAGCACACCTATGCCATCAAGTTGCTATATGGATGCTGATGTGGCTAGAAAAGAGGTAGATCAAACCAAATATAGAGGGTTGATTAGTTCCTTACTTTATCTCACAACAAGTAGGCCGGATATCATGTTTTTCGTGTGTCTATGTGCAAGATTCCAAGCAAATCCAAAGGAATCTCATCTCAAGGCTGCAAAACGAATTCTCAAATATCTCAAGGGGACAACCAATGTTAGATTATGGTATCCTTCTCACTCTCCTATACACTTAATTGGATATTCTGATTCTGCTTTTGCAGGGTGTAAGCTAGACCGGAAATGCACAAGTGGGACTTGTCACCTTCTTGGATCAAGTCTTATTTCTTGGCATAGCAAGAAACAAGCTTGTGTGGCTCTTTCCACTGCAGAGGCAAAACACATAGTTGTTGGAAATTGTTGTTCACAAATTCTTTGGCTCAAACAACAACTAGAAGATTTTGGTTTAAAGATTAGCAAGGTGCCTTTGCTTTGTGACAACACAAGTGTTATAAACCTCACTAAGAATCAGATTCATCACTCAAGAACAAAGAACATTGAAATCCGTCATCACTTCATAAGGGATCATGTGAACAATGGAGATTGTGAGATGAAATTCTTTGAGACAAGGTTGCAACTTGTTGATATATTCACAAAGCCTCTGCCAAAGGACAAATCTTTCTTTTTAAGAAATGAGTTAGGTATTTTTGATTCAAAAACTTTTTCTTAATTCTGTTTTTATCCCTTTCTTCATTCTATTTGTGAAGACAAATAGGGGAAGAATGTGTTGGTTTCTGTGTGGTGTATGCTGCTACTGCAAACTCTTATTTAAAGTTTTAATTTTTCTTAAAATTGTTTATGTTGCTGCTACACTCACTGGTTTGGCACTGTTTTTGGCTGGTTTTTCTACTCTTTTGGAAATGCAGAAAACTGGTTTGTGTGCCTTGGTAACCTGCTGTTTTATCTGCTTTATGTTTGCATAGTTTCTGTTTTGCAGGTGCTAATTCAGACTCAAACAGATCAACACAAGCAACCAAGGATTTGTCTTCATCAAATAGGAGGAGATTGTTTATCAAAGATGATCTTGAAGCTTTGATGTCTCCAAATCCATGGTGTTTGATGGAAGGTTGAAGTTGTTGCTTGTGTGGGTGGGATCTGGGTAGATTAATGTGTAATCCACTCTTTGTTTGAATTTAAAATTGTTTTAAATCCTTTTTTTGAAAAACATTGCTTTATAAAGAAGTGGAAAAATCAACCTGTTGTTTTATCGATTCAATCGGTTGTTCGACACTTAGTGGTTTTTTAAAAGGGTTCGAAGCTGTTTGACTTTGTTGACTTTGCTATCAAACCAATTCAATCGGTTGTTTCGAATATTCAACCGATTGTTTTTTAAAATCCATAACAGAATTTCTATTAAGTTTTCAAATCAGCTTTAACTATTTTCTAAACGAATATGCTCCTGTTTTAAATGTTTTTAACAAACTTTTGGGGTATTTAAAAAGGTTGTTATGCGCTCCTCAAAAGTGATAACTATTTTTAGACATTTGTGAAAGTGTGAAAACAGATTTGAGTTTTCAAGATTTGCATTCAAGCTTTTGGGTTTTCTCAAAGAAGTGGAATAGGATTGCTGTAATCTTTTGATTTGATCTTTCATCAGTTATAATCCTTTCTGTATCTCTTGTATTTCTGAATACTGTTGTGTAAGTGCAGAATCAAAGGGTGTTCTGATTTCTGTGGTGATTGTGTGCCAAAGGAAGTGTGTGACTTGAGGTGTTCAATGTCACTTCTTTGGTGGTGTGTTTGTAATCTGAATTTTGATTGCATAGTAGATACCCAATGATTTTTGGGGATAGGATGTAGCTTTTGGGATAAGGGTGAACCGGTATAAATTGCTTGTGTGCATTTCTTTTGCCCTGAACTCATTTAAATTTTGCTTTTAAGTTGTTTTTAACTCTGTTTATAAAAACATTCGGTTGAATCGCAAAAACAACTGGTTGATTTTCTGATAATCAACTTAAACTGTTTTGTTTGATTGCTTTCTAGATTTCTGTATCTGTGATTCTACATTGAACTTCATTATATCTTCAAAGTTTGCGAAGATCTTTCATAAAAAATTCACCCCCCCTCTTGTTTAAGGTCATATATTCTAACATATATAACATATTTTATATATAATCCTATTAGTGCAAAGATATACCATAGATTCTGATATAGGTCTGACGAGATGCCTAGATCAGGCAATGAAAGTATGTAATGCCTCTGCTACAATTGTCACCTCTGATGTTGGCACAGGAATTGCAACATCGTCATAAAGGACCTTCTCCATCGTGACCTTTATCAAATTAGAAGAAAGAGTCACATTGTGACCCCTTCGTAACACTTGCCCAGGGTCACAAATCAGGTGGAAGACTCATAATCAACATACAACTCACATTGGCTAGTTGAATCAAAGTCATCCCCTGGTGGATCAACCGTCGAACAACTCCCTTTTGTGATGACTCTCTTAATAGGAGGCGGGTCATTTTGTATCATAGCAGGTGGTTGTTGGGAGAGTCTTAAACCTTCCAACTGCTTTACAAACTCCCTATCCATCCACTTATTAAACCCTTCCATTAAGCTTTCTTTAATCTCTTGAGTAACCTTAACCTTTATCTGTTTCTATATTGTAGCAAATACTCCTGGCTAGATTCATTGAACGAATGTTCCTTGCATTGTGATGAGGGCCCAAAGTATGAGCGATCCCCACCCCATATCTAGCAACACGAACACGTCTAGGGTGCTCAGGTCGTCCGATAGCAATAATAAGAATATCCTCGCAACCATAAAGATTAAAATCCGCTTTGTTGTTTGCTCAACAAGAGAATCCTACAACAAATGAAAACAAATTGTCAAACTTCAACACACGTATTAAATTTAAAATAACACATACAAAACATCTTTCTTATAATTCATTCAGTTGTTCGTTGTGATTCCTTAGAAGTCCATGTCCCTGATTGCTTTAGACGGGCATTCTTCCATTTCTCATGTTGGGATGGTGGGGATGGAGGGTTCAAAGAATCTAAATTCCCTTCCTTAGTAGAAGCAGAACGTGCTTTAATCTTTTGTTGAATTAACTTCTGCTCTAACTTCTTAAAACTACCATGGGACAATAAGTGTGGGGTCTCATTACGCGCTTGATAGGATTGTGCTTTCTTCTGAACATCCTATCATCAACATTCAAAATTTAATAAAACGTTAATATAAAAACTACATCTAAATAAAACAGGTGATATTAACCTACCATTTCTCAGTTTGTTTAATCTGTACAAATTGCTACCAAGTTTCTTCATCAAGGAATATGTATTTTGTACAAGGATTTTATCCTTTCCTTGCACCATATATATAAGTTGTTCTCAATTTTGATTTAAACTGACAAAACTTAACACCCACTGAAGATAGAACCTTCGTTCTCAACTTTTACACATGGGATATCATAATGCGTCTACATTCCATACTTGGGATGATTAGTTCATAAAAAACATAAACAAACTTCAGATTGAACAAAGTGAAACAAACTTCAGATTGAAAAAAGTAAAAATAGTTACATACCAGAATATCCTACCAAATCATGTTTCTCTCGTGCTCGGTGACGTTATCCCAAGAAGGAATTAAGATAGAGATCCTTTCGCTAGCAACCACTCCGAGATAACTGCTAAAATTATGTGAATTTGGCCCACTGGCGACACCAATGTTGACATCAATAGTCAATGGTACTTTTTTACCTTTATTTATCTTAATACACATAGTTTTTAATCTAGTACGTCCTCTACAAGTTCTTGAACGAGGAACTTCATCATCAGTCATGTTCTTATTGTCAAACAAATATGATAAGCATTAAGAATTTGAAACATAATAAAAATTATATAATTTAAAACTAAACTTGAAACACGTGTACATACAAATATATATTTCTTCGTCATGATCATTTTGAGTTGCATGTACAACATCAGCAACATCCTTGTACTCTCTATTAATCGTCGTTCCTTTAAGTGATTCAATCTCATAAAATGTCATTATTTAGTTCTTCATCTTTTAGGTCAGTATGTTATTTTTTCCATGTAGCACAACAAACTAGTTTTCAGACATAAGGTCTTGGATATAAAAAACTTGGGAAGCTTGATATGTCATTATGAATGGTTTGTCATGATAACCTATCTTTCGAAAGTCAACCAAAGTCATTTCTGATTCATCAACTTTGACATCAGTCTTATTTTCAACCCACTTGCATTTGAAAACAGGTATCACAAACTTGGTATGATTAACTTCCCAAATTTCTACTATGACACCATAATAAAGGATTGATCCCACAACGGAATTTTGATCTTTTGAAGTTGAAAATTGCATGGACTCTACCTCCAAAGTGATTCCACTATTTTGCATTGTACTCTTATCATCTCGAGACTTTGTGTAAGAAAAACAACCATTTACTTCATAGCCAGAACAACATAAAACATCAAACTTTAGACCATTTGCAAGCCATATCAATGTTTCAGATGTTGATGGATCATTCATGATTTGTTGCTTAACTCATGACATGAAATTTTTGTTATGCTCGACTAACACCCATTTTTATAATTACCTTGGATTCTTATATTTCACAATGTCTTTGTGTGTATCTAAGTATGGTAATACCTCATCAGTATTATTCAGGATATACAAATGTGCTTGTACAACCTGTACTGGACCAAAGCGTTAGGCTCAGCGCCCACGTGATTGGACATCAACACCTGTGTGAAGCAGGTCAGCTCGATGGTCTGGTCAAGTTAATGGGCCACGTAAGTGGGCCCCAAGAATGCTTTTGTTGAAATTCATATATATGTAAGGCCTGATCATTGAAAAAGTGCATGTGGTGTGTATAGTACATTCGGGTCTAGCACAAGTAAATATTCCCCAAAGACGCCTAGGCCCAAGTGCGCTAGGGCTTTTAGAAATAAGCCGCATGCATGATACGTGAAGGCTAGTACGCCTACATTAAACAGATGGGCTCCATGATGTTGGTACATGAGTTGGTACCCTAGGGCCATGCTGTTAAGATTATGCACTCCAAGGAGGGAGATTTTGGGTGGTTGTTTTACTAAGATTGTGCACATTGTAACAGACTCAACAGACTCTCCTCCCATGAAACCTACTTTCACTTGAGATAAGGTTCTCGTGAGAGAAGGGTTGTTACAAGAAGTAGCCTAAAAGTAGTCTATAAAAGGGACTTGAGATCCCTAGTAAAGGTACATCGTTTCTAAGACTGAAACTACTTGCTTACTTTCTCATTACTTCTTAGCCCAGTACTGACTTGATCGTCGAAGTGCAATCAACAGGTAGGGCCCCGTCTTTTTCAAACGAAGTCGCGTTCCAACATTCCAAGGAAAAAGCAAATTCCAGCAGAGGAAAACGGAGTCACAACCTGTTCCCAGAGTCAACTGGCGACCAGGTCAACCGGCAAGAACATTTGGCGCCCACGTGGGGTCCGATAAAACTAGGTCCCATCCACAGTTGTGATCAAAGCTACCAGGCGATATGAGGAATATGAGACAAGGTCCATCTGGACAGGAAGGAGGTCACAACATCACCATGCAGCAACTCATGGAGACTGTCCACACTCTCCAGCAGACAGTGGCGGCATCCAAGGCTGATCGTTCAACTAGATACATCCATCTGATTTTTCTTAGAAGATGAACAACTAAATGTACCATGATATTAAAAAATGATGGAGGAAAAAACATCTCGAGTTGACACAAGATAATTATTTTTCTTCAAGTTCATCCAACTTTTGAGGGTCAATCTCCTTACTACATATCGAATTGAAAAATGAACATAGTCGAGTGATTGTATGCCTAACATTTTTTGCAAGATTCCACGAATAGCCACCGATAATAATTGTTGCATTAGAACGTGAAAATCATGAGACTTTAAGCCAATTAGTTTCAAATCATTCATAGATACAAGACTCTTAACATTTGAAGAGTAGCCTTGTGGTACCTTAACACCTTTAAGACATTCACAAAAACTTGTTTTCTCTTTCTTCAACAAAGTGTAACACGTTGCATGCAAGTATGTACGTTTACCAACTTCTCGCAGTGCCAATTCCTCTCGTATATTCATTTCAATCAAATCCAAACGTTCATTCACACCATCCTTCATTTTTCCTTTAATGTTCATAAGTGTTCTGATTAAGCTGTCACACATATTATTTTCTATGTGCATTACATCTATACAATGTCTCACATCTAACTTACACCAATACGAAAGATAAAAAAAGATTGATCTCTTCTTCCATATTTCAGTCACAATTTTCTTCTTCTTCATTTTTCCAAAAGTCACATTAACATTTTTTACCTTTTCATAAATTTGAAGGCCACTTAATGGAGTGGGACAAATGTCATGTTCTTGGTATCCGTTGAAAGCTTTTTTCAATCTATGATACGGGTGGTATTTCGTTAGAAATCTACAATGCCGAAGATACACAATTTTCCTTCCATGTTTTAACTACTCATATGATGTCTTCTCTTCAGATATTGGATATGCTTTATGACCTTTCACAGTATAAGATTGCATGTAATTAGAAAGATTCATTCTTAAATGCATCAAACACATCAACCCCTTCATCCCACAATAATTTCAAATCTTGAATCAATGGATTAAGATAAACATCTATGTCATTGCCAGGTTGTTTTGGACTAGAGATCATCATAGATAACATCATGTATTTGCACTTCATACACAAAGTAGGAGGTAAGTTGTAAATCACTAACAAAATAGGCCATGAACTATGATTACTACTTAAATTTCTAAAAAGGATTCATTCCATCAATTGCCAATCCAAGTCTTAAGTTTCTTGATTCTTTTCCAAATTCAGGAAATTCTTTATTAATATTTTTCCACTATAAAGAATCAGTTGGATGATGAAGTAGTTCATCACATTTCTATTATCTACATGCCACCTAAGGTTTTTAGCATCATCTGTATTTGTAAACAAATGCTTAAGCCTTGGAATTATTAGAAGATACCAAACGACCTTAGCAGGAGGACCTTCCTTTGTGACTTCATCAATTTCATCATTTTGACCAACTTTAACCTTATAATGTGACAAACCACACTTGGGACATCTTCTTAAATCTTCATACTCATTTCTATATAAAACCTTTCGGAAAAAGTATATTCTTTTTGCCTCGTAATTTCGATTGGGTAATGCATTTTTTTTTGGAAGCATGTCCTTCAGCAATTAAAGCAATTCTGTAAAGCTTTTATCGGTCCATCCATTCATTGCTTTCAAATTCATCAATCTTAACACTGTTGATAATCGTGTGAAGTTAGTTGAACCAAGATACAAAGGAGTCTCTACATCATTAGACATATTTTTGAAAACTGCTTCAACAAAAGATTCTGCTCCTACATCACGAATCATGTTCTCTAATCTATCATCCATTGAGAAATCAACACACTCTGAAGCTCTACGGACACTTGGCAAGTCTAACAATTCACCATGCCACGTCCATGCTGTATAATTTTTCAAAAATCCATAACACAAAAGATGTTCTCTAATTTCGAAAATACTCAAAATCCTGTCGTAAAAACAATTCACACAAAGACACCTTATTCTTACTCCATTATGATTACTAAAGACATTATGTTGTGCAAACTGTATGAATTTTTCCTCCCCTCTTTCGTAAACATCAGTTATATGTGGTGTATTAATCCAACTTTGATTTATAGAACTGGTAAACTAAGAAAATATAAATCAAAATTGTCGAAGGTCGGACACCCGTAGACTCAGCATTAACACGTTTAATACATATAAATACTATCTAATTCATTATATAAAATTAAATAAAAAATTTCGAAGGTCGAAGACTCCCAGATTCAGCATGAACGCGTTATATATATATATATAAATATTATCTAATTCATTATAAAACTAAATCAAAATTGTCGAAGGTCGGACACCTCCAGACTTAGAATAAACGTGTTCAATATATAAATACTATCTAATTCATTAAAAACTAAATCAACATTGTCAAAGGTTGGATACCTCCAAACTAAAAATCAACACGTACAATAAATACATAAACACATTTAATAAAATATTAAATTCTAAATAACACACTAACTTGAAAAGTGGTAATGTGAGAGGGAGGAGGATGCAAGGTCATTGACATTGTCCGGGGATGCTGCAAAGGTGCTGGGGCGCAGTGTAGGGAAGATAACGGTGCAGGTGCGATGTAGTTGCGGACAAGGCGCAGAGGTGGTGCGATGTGATTTATTCTAGCGCAAGAAGGGAGTGGCGATGAAGTTGCAAGAGTAAAATGAGAGAGCGTGAGAGTGAAAGAGAAAGAGATACTAGAATGAGAGAGGGCGTGAGAGTGAAGTGTGAGGTGAGGGCGCGGGGGGAAATAAACAAGGATTTTAACGAAAGTTGGGGAGTGAACCTTCATTATTATCGATTGTTAGCACATTTAACGACAGTTCTTGGACAGAACCATCAATGTTTTCCACCTAGAGTCACTTTTAATGACAGTTGGTCCTAGAATCATCGTTAAAAAGGTTGAATAATTATGAAAATGTAACTGATCTTTTTTTAACGATTGTTTTGTGTTAACTGTCTTTGTATAGGGTCGTGGTAATGATATTTTGTACTGGTGTATCTACTGCTTTCGCGAAAAGAAGTGCACAGATTTATCATGTTTTTTAAGTGAGTTAGGAGGAAAATGTGAAGACGAGTGTGTGAGGGGTGCTTAATTTCCATCTTCTCTCATGAGCAGAAAAAGAAGGGGTAGCCACGTAGATTTTCGGTATTTTACCTAACTACCCCCTTAACATTGTGCAAGCATGTGAACTGAATCATTGAACACTGACCACATTCCGGAATCTTTGACAACTTTTAAAAAAATTTCTTCAAAAAATCATGAATGTGTGGTGCACCATTTGAAATCATTTGTCATTGTGTCGTTGTTGTGTGAACTTCTTCCTTGCCCAGCAGAGAGCTTCTTTCATAGCTTTGTT
This sequence comes from Phaseolus vulgaris, assembly GCF_000499845.2. Taxonomy (NCBI): domain Eukaryota; kingdom Viridiplantae; phylum Streptophyta; class Magnoliopsida; order Fabales; family Fabaceae; genus Phaseolus; species Phaseolus vulgaris. The sequence continues at coordinate 8,984,100 of NC_023750.2, read as the reverse complement.
CCTTGTCCAGCGAGGGTCATGTTAGAGCTTTGTTCCTTGTCCAATGAGTGTGTACAGTGGTTTCGCTGAGAGATTTCTATGCTTAAGCATCAAAGAAAACAAGGATTTGTGGTTGGAGGTGAGTTACATTCTTCAAAATCAATTTGCATGCCTATACTACACTTAAAAAAATCAATTTCATGCATTTTTTCAGTTGACAATCAATTTTGTTGCACTATATTGGATGGAAAGCCCACATGTTTTTTATGCAAAATCGATTCTTTTGTGACTTATATTTCATGCAGAATCGATTTGACTCCATTCTAAATTTTTTTAAGGTTGAGTGTTGTCTCCTGTTAGTTTTCTTCGGTTTTGGGCTCCTTTTCTTCACTCCTATAGTTTTTGTTCGTTTCCATTTGTGGAATTTCTCAATATCTAGGATTGAATTGAATTTTTTAATATTGAATTTTGTTAAATGTTGTTGTTTGTTGTTTATTGTTTTAAATTCAGAAATTAATGAGATGCAAGAAGAAATTTGATGGGGTGTAGTAAGAAACATCATAATAAAAAAATATAAATTTTTCTTATGCAGGTCAACACTTATGCAGGGCTGGCCAACAAATTCAGCTCGTGTCACTTTTGTGGAGCAGGCCAAATGCGGGACATGCCAATATGAGATGAGTCAATCCATTAGGGGAAGATGGAGAAGGTGTATGGAACTATGTGTTGGCATAAACTTCAAAGTTTCTCATACTTTTAGGGAAGACAATAATTGTGTTGATAAATTGGCTAATTTGGGTGTTGATAATAAGTTAGAGTTTTTCTTATACTTTGTTATGCTTCCTTGTCTTAGTTTGAATTTTCTCCATAACAGATACCAATTTCTTTTATTTCATGTTTAGGTTTTCTTACTCGGGTTTTGTTTTGGTCCTCCCTCTTTATTTTCTTATTTATGTTATGTTTCATATGTTCACTAGAATGAGTTTTTTTAAAATAAAAAACTTAAATTATTTACAAAAAATAGTAGTTTTAAAAAAATAATAAAATGAATTACTTGTATTTAGAAATACAATTCATTATAATAATATTGTTTTAAAGGAAATCAACTAGTTATATTTATCAATATGATTAAATTATTTAAGTTTATTTTTATTAAAAAAAATGTAACAAAGATTTCAATTTAAGTATAATTTTGAGCAACATGTTTGTATTTTCTTTTAATTCCAATCAAATTAATTTTTAATTATTAAATTGTGACTAGTTTTTATTTATTTATTTAGTTTTTAACATATATATGTTTTAAAATTAAAAGAAATAAATGAACTTTGGTAAACTTAAAATATAGTACACCATGTTTTCTAATAATTTTAAAAAAAATTATGGAAACTTAACAAGTTAGTTTTTAAGTATATTGTTATGTTTTTCATAATGATTAAGTAGGTTATGATTGTCTTTACCTTAATTTTCTGATCACAACATATTAAACACATTTTCTTTCCATAATATTGATGGTGGTTATACTTGTTGTCATGTTATAGTAATTATTATCACTAGTTTTATTAATGTAATATTTATTGTATTATAGTACTTGTGTAAAAAACATTAAAGGATAACAATTCTTGATGTTTTAGAATTGTATCGAGATGGTGGTTGTTGAAAAATTTGTTGATAATGGTTCATATTCAATCTAATTCATGAAATTCAATGGTTAAAAAACAAAACTTATGAAGACACTATATTACAAACACCAAAAGAAACATCAATATTTATTAGGAAAAATTTATTATTAATCTCCTAATAATTAGTCACATGGAAAAAAATTGTTCATGAGCGAGTTTTATATCAAAGGAAGATAATTCACTAACACTGAAACTATAACTCACAATAATCACTAGAAAGATTTAACCTAGACACATCAAAATTTATTCTTTCTAAAACTTGAAAGGAACCACTACTGTACCGATCAGGTCATCGGGTGTGATGACGTGGACAGTAAGTGACTACGTGGGGCGTGCTTGGCGGGACACGTGGACAAGAGAAAGATGAGTGGTCAAGAAGTTAATACAGTCGCCGTTTGTGGAAGTGGCGTTCTTCAGTGTACATAGTCGGTTGTCGCCAGGTTTTCGTATCATCGCCGTGTTAGATAATGGAAGATCAGGTGGTCAGGAATCGCCGCAAGAGGCACATCGCCGGATTTCCCAGTAAACTTAGTTGAAGTTGTTGGAGGTTCAGGCAAGTAAGTTCAGGCGTGTAAGTTCAGTAAAGATGATTATTACGTCAGCATGAAGCATGGAGGTTAAGTGAGTTGGAGGAAACAACTTGCTCATCGATGACGGGATTCCCAGAGTGGACATTCGTCGATGGCGAGGTTTCCTTAGCTAGAACATGCATGGCGTGGCAGCGAGGAAGGTGGCACCTGCGACAAGCGATATCACAGAGATGATGTACTTTGTTGCATCCGATACTCGCTTTGTCGGGTGGCGTTCCAGAGTGTGTTATGTGCTAGGTTACACCTTGAATAAAAGACTTGGCCGCGTGACGGGATGCTACATAGAAATGACGCTTAAGTTACCCCAGCCCAGATGATGACACGTGTAGAGTTGGATGCTACATAGAAATGACACTTAAGTTACCCCAGCCCAGATGATGACACGTGTAGAGTTGGATGCTACATAGAAACGACGCTTAAGTTACCCCAGCCCAGATGATGACGCGTGTAGAGTTGGATGCGGTCCACGCGTCCAAAGTGTAACTATCTGGAGAGAGAAAATACCTAGGTATAAAAGGTAAACTTAACAGAATTTGGAGGTACGTTCAATACAACTCTTTTTTATTATTGAGAACACTTGAGCACGGTTCCACAGCACCTAGTTTTTTCTCAGTTTTTGGGGTGTTCCTGTTACTGACTTGAGCGTCGGAGCGCCACCGGCTGCAGAGGCGCCATACTATGTTTTCAGGTTTTCAGAGAGACAATTTGTAGTGTGGACTTGAAGCGCACGTGGTGTTAAAGCTGGTGAGGAAAGTTCGTGACGAGGCATCGTTCTTGCGCTTGGTCAACCGGCAGGATCAACTACCTTTGTAAGGAATTTAGCTTATTAGGAAAAAAAATCATAACACTTTTTTTCTTCTCTTTTTTTGACAGACTTTGCATATTAAGTTATCTTCCTCTCTTTATGTATTTCTTTACTTGGATGTGTAAGTCTTTAACAATTTTCATTTTGTAAGTTCCATCACTACATGCCATTGCTTCATTAGTAGGAAGAGGTAACAAATCAAATGAGTTAAAGGGTTAAAGAAATCCTAAAAAGTGAGTAAGAAATTGTAGGATTTATCATTGTGTATCACAAATTCTTTAAGAAGGTAATCTTGCATAGTTTGCAAAGACAAACAAGGACATAAAGTCACTTATCTTAAGTGAAAAAACTATTTTGATTTCTCTTTAACTTTTTACTAAAGTTAACAATGGAATGTCCCTTTTAAAGTAACATTGGCTTTTCACATTTGAAACATCAAACTCTATTTCAAAGGATTTTGAAAAATTTAAACAACAAGAATAGGTGCATTAATAAAATGTTCCTTTAATTAATGTTCTTAAAAACAATTTCTTAGATTTCACCTTATTGAAAAATAATATTTTATTTAATTATTTCATTCAAAGGTGAGGTTATCGTGCTAAAATCTTAGACAAATATTTTATATAAACTAATTAACCCATAAAATTTTTTACCTCGCTTACATTGTTGGGATTAATCAATCTATAATAATCTTTAAACATATTTTTCATCTAATTGAGCTCCTTTGGAGTTGTTTGTTATTTTCTAAATCCTAACTAATATTATATAATTTTTAAAGTTTATATCTTTTTAAATGATTTCAAGTATCTGAAGCATATTTCTATTTATTTTTGGCTAAAATTTTGGATGATTTTATTAAATCTTTCTATTAATGATTAATAAGGATAAGTTAAATTCCTTACTAATAGGAGATTAGACTAACTACCAGTACACAACCTCCAACCTCAAGTTAAGATTACTTCCTCGTCAAATTTCAACCATAGAATCGCCCTTGTTCCGAATAAGGTACTCACTGAAGAGGTTAGCCCACATTCTCTTCATTAGGCTGATGTGTGCGAATCAAGATGTTGCAAAAGCGATTAAGGTAACTCTTTAGAGGTTTGCCATCTTCATTGGGTTGATGTATGCGAACCGAGATCTCGTCAAAGCGATTAAGGTAACTCTTTAAAGGTTGCCTTCCTGCTGCTTAGTGTCAAAGAGATCGATAATTCATGGAGGTTTGACTTTATTGGTCATGAACCTCTCCACAAACATTCGGGAAAAAGTCTAGAAAGAGTTTATGACTCCATCAGGAATTCCACTAAACCATTGGAGTGTGGTGCCCGTACAACATTTGCATCGTACAACATTTGAGCCACCTGATATTAGCATTTGCACTTGGAAAGCAGCTTTTAAGTGCCTCTCTAAATCTCCTGATCCTGGAAATAGTGTGATCTTGGGCACCATGTAGTGAGGGGGTACATGTTCTTCCATGATCGCCCTGGAGAAGGGTTGTGGATCTGCTTGAGCATGTACCTGCCATCCTTACCCCACTACCTTCAATTGACAGCTGTCTGGCTGACCTTTGTCAACTCATGGTATGTTGCAGTTCTTCTTTTCCCTTTTGTAACTACTCATGTGCTCGCATGACTTTCTCTATTAAATGGCATGACATCTTCTCTTATTCATGCAACTGCTCATGCTCGACGCGATCCTCTTCTCTTTACCACTCTTGCTCAAGATGGACTTCTTCCTACGGTCATTCTTGTCCTGGGCTTCTTCCTACTTTGTGTTTGGCCTCTACATTTTAGTGTATAGTGTCCAAAATTTGATAGCAACATTGCCATTGTCTCCAGGTTGAACTTGTTGTCTCTAATTGCTTATGATGTTGCAATTATTTCTCAAAAAATGTATATATTATTATATAGGGCACTAGTACAAAAGTTTAAAACAATTCATTATTTAATGTGTTTTTACGATCAGATGTTGTCTTTCAAAATGCGGTGGCATTTTTTAAATTAACTTGATTTAAGAATGCGGCTATTACAACTAACCGCCTTCTTAAAATCTTTTTTATCCTAATTCAAAAGTGCGTCACTTACGTTTTCATACTCTCCTTTCTCACACGCTTCGTTTCTCTTATGTGCTTCCTCCCATTAATTGTGCTTCCTCTTTTCTTCTTCCCTTCTTTGCATTGTCGTTGTGCCATTGGTAAGCATTGTCTTCCTCTTTTCTTCTTCACCATTGATTTTTGTATGTTTTCCATTTCTCTTATGTTTTGTCTTATGTCATTGCTAACGTCACTATTTCATTGGGAAGGTTTTTGTTTGTTTTCTATTGTGTCTTCCTCGTCGTTGTTTCCTTGCAACATTGTATATTTGCGTTTCATTGGGAAATTTTTGTTTGCGTTTTCTGGACTTTCAATGGGATGAAATAGTAAGAATGTGAAGAGATATGATATGAATGCACCAAGAGATCAAAATAAATGCTAAAATAATGACCATGTTCTTCAGAAAAGATCAAAGTTGAGAATTTTTGATTAGAAACCCAAACAACTGCGAAAAAGAAAAGAAACCTTAAACGCCACTCGTTAATGCGATTTATAAATGCGGCTATGTAAATAGTTGCATTTATAAATCGAATTTACGAATTTCTTATCTCTTCGATTTAAGACTACATGTACATCAAATGCGAATAGTCGTCGTTGTTTTACCTTTCTGCACCCGTGGGAGTAGGAAAAGTTTTACCTACTCTCATGGTGGGTGTCAATATTCTAGTTCAAAGTTTAAATGTCCCCATAGTGAAATATGTATTTTATAGTTCTTAGTTAAATTTTTATTGTATTCTTAATCTTTAAGTAATATTATCCCGTTTTTAAAGTTTAGATCTTTCTTTTAGAAGTAGCACAAGTAGACATTCATTTATTATTATTAATAGAGGATTAGACTACGAATAGCTGACAAATTCAATAACAGACAATATCATTCATACAAATATGTTTTTTTTCTTTATTATATGTGATAATGTATGATGTACGTAATCATTCATATTCACGCTATATACGAAGATACCATCCAAGTATACTAAAAGAGACTATAAATAGCCTAAGTACATGATGCAAGAGTATACCAAAACTCCAAAAGACATGACTAAGACTAATCCACTCCAAATTTAATATTGAAAGTTGTTTTCCTTTTATCTACTTCTTTGACCAGAACTTGATTGAATCCACTTTTTCAATTTATTTTCTATAAAAATATATACAATATACAATAATTATGAACAAGCAGATCATAAATTCTGCTAATACAATGTCCATGTGTTGGAGATCCCACATCGACTAGAGATTAGAGCATTTCATTGTATATAAGTGGGTGCAAACCTCAACCCTATGAGCCGGTTTTATGGGGTTGAGTTAGGCTTAAAATCCACTTCGTAACATGGTATCAGAGCTATTTCGAGCCTATCCTAGCGAGTATTTGTTGGGCCTATCGTGCCACCCGCTATCGGGCCGCTATCGGACCACCCACAATATATAGTCCCACGCACGAGTTGGTAGTCTCGGCATGAGGGGGTGTGTTGGAGATCTCACATCGACTAGAGATTAGAGCCTTTCATTGTATATAAGTGGGTGCAAACCTCAACCCTATGAGCCGGTTTTATGGGGTTGAGTTAGGCTCAAAGTCCACTTCGTAACATGTTCCATCTTTCTTTTCTCAGAAATAAGATCACATGAACATGAACTTATATTTTTTTGAATCCATCTTTTTTCATAAAGAAACCATATCATTGTTACTCAAACCAATAACATCTTTTTTTAAACACCGTCATTTTTTCTGGGTAATTAATAAATTTATAATCATTACTCAAACCAGTAACATCTTTCTCCACACAATTTTGCCTAATTAATTTTAAAATATTAATAATTAGAATATAATTAACTTAAAATAATAATAATAAATAGTAAGAAAATTTTAAAGTGCTAAAAATAATAAAAAACGGGAGTTTAAAAAATAAGATATTATATTTTAGCGATAAAATATATTTATTATGTAATTTAACAAAAGTATAAAACTTTAAGAAATATTTAAGTTTCTTTTATTTTTTATTATTCTAAAAATTTAAAAATGTACATAGTACCTGAAAATAAAAAATAGTAATAACAAAATGTTTGTTTGTTTGCTTACATATATATATACACAATGTTTTTCCTCACCTCAGAAACAGGATCCGTGTGCACACACACTTGTACATTTTGTTTGTTGTTGTTTCTTCCCTTCTCTCCCAAACAATCAACCAGAGCTACATGAGAGAATACGATTCATGTTGAAGGAACAATAAATCTTGTGCATGAGAAGGTTGAAGACAAAATAAAGTTCCTGATGAATGATTGATTATTGGTTCTTTACCAACATGTTTTAATAATACTTTAAGAATTATTGGTTCTTTAATTCTGATAACAGTATTAGTTTATGTTATTTAATAAAACAGTTTTTGTTTAATTTTTGTTATAACAGTTTTTTTTTTTTATAGGCCCATTAGGTTTTGTTTATTGTACTCCTTAGACCCAACTCTATTAGCAAGAGCTTTTCTTTAAATCTTCTTTACCTTGTAATCAAAGACACACGTAATACAATTTTCTTAGTTTTTTACTTTCTTCTCCAAAGTTGTGTCTATGTCAATTATGTGTCTTTGTCGGTTCACGCTTCTCTATCACAGATCATTTTGCGTTCATCTAGGGGCACCGCTTCTGCTTTGTTAGATAGCTTAAAAGTGGCTACTGTGTTATGGTATCAGAGCTCTTCTCTTGAAGAGCTCTGCTGCGCACTCTGCATCTTGATCCTTTTCGTTTAAATCTCTTGAAACTAATCTTGGGTTTCTCCCTTTCTTTTTTCAGTAATGGCCGAAGAATTCGCAATGCAACAGGTTCCATCTAGCCAATCAAATCAACCAGCTAGCTACCTCTATCTGCACCCCAACGAAAACCCAGCTGCGTCGTTGGTCTCGCCGATGCTGGACTCCACCAACTATCACTCTTGGAGTAGGTCAGTGATGACGGCCATGAGTGCGAAGAACAAGGCGAAATTCATCCAAGCTTCGCATCCCTGTCCAGATGAAAATCACCCAACATACTCGGCTTGGAAGAGATGCAATAATATGGTGGTATCATGGTTAGTCCATTCTGTCTCCACTCCTATTAGACAGAGCATTATTTGGATGGACTTCACTTTGGATATTTGGAATGATTTGAAAATTAGGTTTTCACAAGGGGACTTGTTTAGAATTTCTGACCTCCAATTGGAAGTTGCTGTTAGAATATATGACCTTAAACGAGAGAGGGGTGAATTGTTTAAAAGAGGTTTATGAAATATTTTTAAAGTTTAACAAAATTCTTTGTATCCAGAATAGAAATCAGGTTAGCCAAGAACAAAAGCAATAAAACAGCAAAGCAATAGAAAAACAATCGATTGTTTCTGGGAAACAATCAGTTGTTTATACCAGTAAAACTTAAAACAAAATTTAAATGAGTTTGAGGGTAAGAGAGAGATACACCAACAGTTTATACGGGTTCACTCTTAATCTAAGAGCTACATCCAGTCCCCAGAAAACCACTGGGTAATCCACTAAGTAATCAAACCAGATTACAACACACAAACCACCAAAGTAGTGACCTTGAACCCTTCAAGAAACACACTCCCTTTGGAAAAACACACACCAAGAGTATTGATCTTGACCACCTCAAGAGCACACAACACTCCTTGGCAACACAATACCCGAAATACAGTATATTGAGAAGGGATTACACTTGTTTACAGAATAATCTGAAATCAATACAATTGCAATCCTATTCCACTCTCTTAGAAAACCCAAACCATGATGTGAATGTTCAAATCTTGAAATCAACTTTTTCACAACTGAAAAACTCAAATTTATTTCTCTCGTTTGTTTGAAAAGATAAACAAACAATTTATACTTTCCAAAGATTGGTCAAAGCAATTAATGAAGGAGCGTATTCAGTTGGAAATCATTTAAAGCACATTCAACCACCAAAACAAAATTCTGTTAGGATTTTCAAAGAAACAATCGGTTGAAACCACGAAACAACCGATTGTTTGGTTTGGCAGTTAAGTCAACCAAACTTAAACAGTTTTCAACCTTTTCAGAAACTCCTAAGAGTAAAACAATCGATTGATTCGACAAAACAATAGGTTGTTTTTCACTTAGTTGTAAAAACACTTTATTTCAAAAAGGATTTAAAACACATTAGCTTTAGATTCAACAAAGGAGTGGATTACAAATTAAACTACCCAGATCCCACCCAAACACAGCAGCAACACCAACCTTTTATCAAACACATAGGATTTGGATTCTTCAAAGCACTTGATCACTCTTGATCAACAATCTTCCTCTATGTCATGAAGACAAATCCCTGGTTGCTTGTATTGGTCTTTGTTTGAATCTGAAGTAGCACCTGCAAAACAAAACTTATGCAAACCAGAGCATCTTTAAGAGCAGGTTAGATTGGCACATTAACTAGTTTTCTGCATAAACCTTAGAGCAGAAAAACCAGCCAAAAACAAACACTGTATCAAACAAACAACCGGTTGTTTCCTCGATTCAATCGGTTGTTTCTATCAGCAGAAGCAAAAATCAACTTTAAAAACATAAATTAAAGAGATTTAACAGTTTGAAACAGTTTGTAGAGAAACACAAAAACCAAATCTCCCCCTATTTGTCTTCTCAAATAGACTTTATGCATAGAGAGCAGTTTAAGAGAGATTTTGAGAGTCAATAATGCCTAACTCATTTCTTAAAAAGAAAAACCTGTTTTTTGGCAAAGGTTTTGTAAATATATCAGCAAACTGTAGTTTTGTTTCAATGAACTTCATCTCACAATCTCCATTGTTCACATGATCTCTTATGAAGTGATGACGAATCTCAATGTGCTTTGTTCTTGAGTGCTGAATATGATTTTTGGTGAGATTTATAGCACTTGTGTTGTCACAAAGCAAAGGAACCTTGCTGATCTTTAATAAAAAATCTGCAAGCTGCTGTTTAAGCCAAAGAATTTGTGCACAACAGCTCCCAACAGCAATGTATTCAGCTTCTGCAGTGGAAAGAGCTACACAAGTTTGTTTCTTACTATGCCAAGAAATGAGACTTGATCCAAGAAGATGGCAAGTGCCAATTGTGCTTTTTCTGTCTAGCTTACACCCTGCAAAGTCAGAATCTGGATATCCAATTAAATGTATAGGTGAGTAAGAAGGATACCATAGACCAACATTGGTAGTTCCTTTGAGATATTTCATAATCCTTTTTGCAGCCTTGAAGTGATATTTCTTTGGATTTGCTTGATATCTTACACAAAGACATACGACAAACATGATATCCGATCTACTTATTGTGAGATAGAGTAAAGAACCAATTAAACCTCTATATTTTGTTCGATCTACCCCTTTTTCAGCAGCATCTGCATCCATATAACAGCTTGAAGGCATAGGTGTGCTAGTTTACTTGCAACTCTCCATCTCAAATTTCTTGAGGATTTCTTTGCAATACTTTGATTGACATAGGAAAATTCCATTCTTTGATTGTTTAACCACTGCCTTGGAGCTTGCTTAAGCCCATACAAAGCATTTTTCAACTTAAAAACATGATTGGGATGTTGATGATCCTCAAAACCCAGTGGTTGCTCAACATACACTTCTTCATTGATAAAACCATTGAGAAAAGCACTCTTTGTTAGAATGTATGGCTTTAAACTAGAGGGGTGATGAGAATCAAATAAAGGAGGCTTTTATTAATGAAGGAAGAGGACATCCACCCTCACATTTGAAGTTCTTCCTTCTAGTCTTCTCAAAATTAAAAGAAGACATAAAATAAAGATGAGGCCCAAGCCCAAAGCCCAAGCCCAAGAAGGCCAAAGCCCAACAAGCCCAAGTCCATCCCATGAGGGGCAAGGCCAAACATTAAATAAAAGAGCATCATTTGAATTACTCTTAGGAGGTGTGGATATTAAATAAAGAAGTGTGAAAATGTAAAATAAAGTCACATTATCCATGTGACTTAGGAGAGTAGGTGTAGGTGTAGTTTTTAGGAGGTGTCATAGTAGAAAAATGTCACACCTCCCATGTGACTTGTTTTTGGTGGGAATTTCAAATGAGTTTTATTTGAATTTTCCCACCTATTTTTCAGCACTTCGTAGGCTATAAATAAAGGTGCTTGCCTTTGTAAAAATCAGATTGGAAATTTGTATTAATGAAACTCTACTCAATTTGAGAGAGAATTGGAGAGCTTTGTGCCTTCCTCACTTAGTCTTATCTTGAGAGTTCTTGGTTACCTCAAGTGGCGGCATAACACACTCATCTTGGAGTCTCCATCCTCTAAGTGGCGTGATCATCCAACCAATTCCTCCATCTTCTTGAGCTTCCTCTTCTCCTTCCTTCCTTCTCCTTTTATGTTCATGTCTTAGCTTGTGTTCTTGCATTTTCAGTTCGGTATTTTAGTTCCTTTGCTGTTTTGCTTCGGTTCCTTTTGCTTTTGTCGATCCTCTTTGCTTCTTCTTCATTTCTAGTTGTTGTTTTTTATTCAATTTGACAATACATGGATCTTCCATGTGAGTTTGGGTTTTGGTACTAGTCTTGGTGAGTTCTTGAACATAGAACCTTGATCCAATTCTATAAAAAAGTGCCTACATCATATCCAACTCAAGTTGATTCCTAAGAATGTCGAGAATCATTCATATTGTGCTATTGGAATCACATCAAGGGGGTGAATGGTTTAAAGTTTTCGCAAACTTATAAGTCTAGAATGAAATTACTTTGAGAAACAGTTGATAAGGAAATCAATTTGCCAAAACACAAAGCAAAAAGCACAGCACCAGAAAAACAATCGGTTGTTTCGCATAAATAATCGGTTGTTTATACCAGTTTGCAAATATCAAAACTGAATTTAAAGAGATTAAGGATAGAGAGAATGCACACAGAGGTTTATATTGGTTCACTCTAAACCCAAAGCTACATCCAATCTTCTCAGAAACCACTGAGGAAATCCACTAAGCAATCAACCTTAGATCACTTACAACACAACCAAAGAAGTGACCTTGATCCCCTTAAGATGCACACTTCCTTTGGCCCAGCACAACAACACTAAGATTGTTGATCTTGATCCCCTCAAGAACACACCACACTTCTCAGCAACACACAGAAAGTTTCTTTCAAAAAGTATACAGGATTACACTTGTTATAGAACTAATCTGAAATCAATACAAGATGAAAAATCCTATCTCACACTCTTTGATCAAACTCAATCTCTAAGCAATCTTAACTTTTCAAAATCTCAATCTCTTGAAAAACTCAAATCTGTTTTTCTGTATTTAATCAAAGTTGTTGTTTGTTATCAAATCTTAACAAACTATTCATTGCATTTAAAGATTGGTCAAAGCATTAAAAATTGGAGCGTAAACAGTTAGAAAATCATTTAATGCTCAGTCAAAGCACAAAACATTTTTCTATTATGGTACCAAAACAAACAATCGGTTGTTTTGGATTTGACAGCAAGTCAACCATAAAAACAGTTTTCAACCTTTCGGAAAACACCTAAGTATAAAACAATCGGTTTTTTCGACAAAACAACAGGTTGTTTTTCACTTAGTTTGAAAAACACTTTTCTTTTAAAAGGATTGAGAGTGTTTATGCTTTGGATTCAATCAAGAGTGGATTATACATAAAATCTACCCCAGATCCTATCTAAAAGACAACTCAACAACAACAAGCACAACCAGCCTTTCATCATCCTTCAAAGGGTTTAGATTCTTCAAAGCTTGAACACACTTGGTTCAACAATCTCCCCCTATTTGATGAAGACAAATCCCTGGTGCTTGTGTTGGATTTGATTGAATCTGAAGCAGTTCCTGCAACATACAGTTTAAGCAAAGCACTTCTGATATAGGGTTTGAACAGAAACAGTATATCAGAGCATAGAAAAACTTACAAGGCTTTCTTTAAACAACCATAAACTGTTTTGCATAAATTTAAAACTGAGACAACACACAGCATAAATCTCCCCCTATTTGTCTTCACAAATAGACAAAAAGAAGAGATATAAAGAAAAAAGTTCTTGATAAAACAGAATTAAAGAGCAGAAGCAGAAAAAAAAATTGATACAAGCCCTAAAAACAATCGGTTGTTCTGAGATATCAACCCGTTGTTTTTCCTTCTTCATTCATCATCAGCATATTGTAGATAAAAATATGATTTTGGACAGCTTCAATTTATTCATCTAACGTCATGAAGCGAGAATCCATGTTGTTAAACCTGTTATCAATGCTCTGGAAGTTGCTTACACACAGATCATGGAGATTTCTTTGATTCTTCGCAAATCCATCAAGCCTATTGACCATGTATCTCTCAAAAGAAGACATGGTTGGCATTCCATCTTCCTGATTTCCAGCACCAGCACTGGGTCCAGCATCTTGATTTGTTTCAGGATGATCTTCATGTTGAAAATCCATATCAGCAGCATGTTCTTCTTCTTCAAGATTAGCAACAACACTTGATGAAGCACCATGGTCACCATCTTTGCCTATCCATTTGCCACCTATTTTGGTGAATCCCATTTTGCTGAGAGATCCATTGTTCATCTCTTGAGTTGATTTCACCAACTCAGATGTTTTATCTTCCAGATTCACTTCAAAATACAACAAAAATTTAGAAATCAAAACAGCATATGGATAGTGATAGTCACTTAACCTCATTGCCTTTTGCATGTACTCTTTGATGATGTGGATCCAATTTATTCTGATTTTCTTCATTATGCAGTAGATATACACAAGGTCCTCCTCTGTAAGAACAGAATGATTGCTCCCCCTTGGAGTTAGAATCCAAGTCACAATAAGGGCCAGCAAGCTTTCATCAAGTCTCAAGCCACCAACCGAACAAGTCCTAACTTGAGCATTTTGATTCTTCAAACAGCTTTTGTAGTATTGGACTTTGTTGAAATCCTCCACTACACCAAGGTTCCCCTTGTTCATTATGAGGCCAGAATACTTTAGACCCGCCACTGCATTCCACACATCATAGGTGATCTCCATATCTACACCTTTCACATGAGAGACAACGTTGTTACCCTCAAATTTAAGATTTGTGTAGAACACTCTAATCAAATCTGGGTAGATGTTCCCCTTCATCTCCAAGAACTTTCTGAGAGATTGATCTTTGAGCAGCCTTCTTACATTATCTAGCTTTTAGCTTTTCAGCCAATCAAAGCAAACAACTTTGGGGTTGTTTATCACTTTGGTGCTAGTCTAAAACCTATACCTTTCAATAAGATCATTATCACCAGAAAACCATCCTTCTAGCCTTCCTCCAGACCTTACTGCTTTGGTTTTAACTCTCTTTGAGGTGGGAGGAGTTGATTCCATGATGGCAGAGAAGAAGCAGAGAAAAGCTCACACAAGAATTGCAAGAGATGTTGCAATTGTTTGTTCTTGTGAAAGAGATCAACTGCAACAAATTTTATAGCAAAAACATAATCATAAAGCATTCAATGACATGAGTGGGTACCAGATTTTCAGAGAGAAAGGACTTGAAAGCCCTGCACAGAAAACGTCAGAAAAAGCAGAAAATCACATGGTCATCACATGTGATCTTTGACTAGTCATAAAAGCTCTCAAATTTTCAAGATTTTGGAATATATTCTTTTATCACTATTGTAACTTCTTTTTTAGCGTGATTAGCTTTCAACACAGGTTCATTGACCAAGGATTCTTTCTTTAATTTGATATGCAATGGATAGAAATTAAATTGATTTCTTCACAGTGCGGTCAGACACAAAACAATCGGTTGTTTCGAGGAAACAATCGGTTGTTTTTCTACAGTAGTAAAACTGATTTTAAATTTTTAAACATGAGCAGAAAGACTTCAAAGCAGATGAAATTGACCATTTTAAAAGAGATGTTTAAGCATGAATCTGAACTTTAAACAGAAATTAAAGATATAGATAAGGAAGGTCTTATCCTTTATGATGTTTGTCCAATGAGTCATGTGCTTTGTGATCAAGAAGTCTCATTTAACTGTTGAGAGCCTTTGGACAGGTGCAGAACATTGATTCAGCTTCAAAGTTAGTCCTTTTCTTCCAAGAACTTGATCAGATGACACAGTTCCTCACACTTCTTTAGATTTCCTGCATAAACATGAGTTCAAGCCACAAGATTTGGTCCCTTCACAAATGTGGGTCCATTTGATTTCTTTTTATCATTTGGAACCTCACATCCTTTAGGAATCCACTTCATGAAGCCCCTGGGAACAGAAAATTTCCTTATTTTGCAGAATCTAACCGAATGGCCCTTTTTCATGCAGTAAAAGCATGTAACAACCGGTTGTTTCGACTTAACAATCGGTTGTTTTTCTGGCTTTCTTGAAAAAGTTTTTGAAAACTTATCTTGTTTGTTTTGTGGATTAAAGCCTAAACCAGCCCTTCCAAAAACACAGTTTTGAGATGCCAAGACATTCTCAAAGTTAGATTTTCCTTTTGAAAGCTTATCCACAGTACTTACAAGATAATGCACTTTCTTCTCAAGGTTTTCACAATTTTCACAAATGAGAGTGTCACACTTGCAAGAAGAATTTTTGAAATGTGTTTCAAGGTTTTTAAAATCCTTTTTAGATTTTTCAAGCTCTTCTTCAAGTGGCTTCACTCTCTTTTCCAGCTAGTTGTTAAGTTCTTTCAATCGGTTGTTTGAAAAAACCAATCGATTAGCTTCATCGTGAGTTTCTTGAAAAGCTTCAAGCAATTCACTATAATTTTGTTCTTTTAAAAAGGCACAAGAACTTACTTCACTTGAGCTGCAAGATTCATCATCTTCTTCAGCAATCAAACAGATGTTTGCTCTTTCTTCTTCACTTGATGATGAACTTGATGATGATACCTCATTTTCATCCCAAGCTATGTAGGCTCTTTTTGTTTTGCCCTTCTTTTCCTTGTAGCTAGGCTTTTTCTCCTTGCTTTTGTTTGGGCAATCTGCCTTTATGTGCCCTTATTTGGGCAATCCTTGTTGTGATTCCTTTTCAACAATTTGCTAAATTTTATGGATAGCAAGCTAAGGTTTTCTTCATCACTATCATCACTGGATTCTTGTTTGCCTTTGTGCTTGACAGCTTTTAAGGTTATACTCCTTACGTGTTTGTCTTTGCTTTCTTGAACATTGAGTCGATTCATCTCTAACTCATGTTTCCTAAGCTTTCCAAACAAAGAAGCCATACTCAAGGATGTTAGATCTTTAGATTCGGATATAGCAGTTACCTTAGGTTGTCATGCTCTATCAAGACATTTTAAGATCTTGATGTTTAGCTCTTCCTTTTCAAAGGTCTTGTCAAGGCTCATGAGATGATTGATGATGTGCGTGAATCTTTTCTGCACTTCAGCAATTGTTTCACCTTTGAGCATTCTGAACATCTCATACTCTTGGATTAGAGTATGCTTCTTAGCTCTCTTCACCTCATTTGTACCTTCATGAGTTACCTCCAAGGTGTCCCACATTTACTTTGCTGATTTGCATTGAGAGACCCTAAAAAACTCATCTGAATTCAAAGCAGAGGTTATTATGTTTTTAGCAATGCAATCAAATTTGGCCTTCTTGCTTTCAGAATCAGTCCATTGAGACCAAGGTTTTTCAATGGAAGATCCATCTTTTTCAAATTTTGGGACAAAAGGACCATTTTCAATTGCATCCCAAATACCTTTATCAAGTGATTCCACAAAGATTTTCACAAAGCACCAGAAAAACAATCGGTTGTTTCGCAGAAACAATCGGTTGTTTATACCAATTTGCAAATATCAAAACTGAATTTAAAGAGATTAAGGATAGAGAGAATGCACACAGAGGTTTATACTGGTTCACTCTAAACCCAGAGCTACATCCAGTCTTCTCATAAACCACTGAGGAAATCCATTAAGCAATCAACCCTAGATCATTTACAACCAAAGAAGTGACCTTGATTCCCTCAAGACACACACTTCCTTTGGTCCAGCACAACAACACTAAGAATGTTGATCTTAATCCCCCCAAGAACACACAACACTTCTCAGCAACACACAGAAAGTTTCTTTCAAAAGTATACAGGATTACACTTGTTATAGAACTAATCTGAAATCAATACAAGATGAAAAATTCTATCTCACACTCTTTGATCAAACTCAATCTCTAAGCAATCTCAACTTTTCAAAATCTCAATCTCTTGAAAAACACAAATCTTTTTTTCTGTATTTAATCAAAAGTTGTTGTTTGTTATCAAATCTTAACAAACTATTCATTGCATTTAAAGATTGGTCAAAGCATTAAAAACTGGAGCGTAATCAGTTAGAAAATCATTTAATGCTCAATCAAAGCACAAAACAGTTTTCTGTTATGGTACCAAAACAAACAATCGATTGTTTCCACGAATCAATCGGTTGCTTTGGTTTTGACAGCAAGTCAACCATAAAAACAGTTTTCAACCTTTCTAAAAACACCTTAGTATAAAACAATCGGTTGTTTCGACAAAACAACAGGTTGTTTTTCACTTAGTTTGAAAAACACTTTTCTTTTAAAAGGATTGAGAGTGCTTATGCTTTGGATTCAATCAAGAGTGGATTATACATAAAATCTACCCCAGATCCTATCTAAAAGACAGCTCAGCAACAGCAAGCACAACCAGCCTTATATCATCCTTGAAAGGGTTTGCATTCTTCAAAGCTTGAACACACTTGGTTCAACACTCTTCACATCCATTTTAAAGAGTTTGAATCCACTCATACAAGCAAAGGCCAACAGCAGCCTCACCACTTCCAATCTTGCAACAGGAGCAAAGGTTTCACCATAGTCAATGCCTTCTTCTTGATTGTAGCCTTTGGCAACTAGCCATGCCTTGTTTCTAGTAATCACTCCAACCTCATCTAGCTTGTTTCTGAATACCCATTTAGATCCAATGATGTTCATCTCATCTGTCTTGGAGACAAGAAACCACACATCATTCCTAGCAAACTGATTCAGCTCTTCATGCATTGCATCCATCTATTTTTCATCTTTAAGAGCTTCTTCAATAGACTTTGGTTCAACTTGAAAGACAAAAGCAGTGTGCCTGCAGAAGTTTGAGATAGAGCTACGTGTAGAAACACCCTCCTTTATTTGCCCAATGATGTTCTCCACTGACAGATCCCTTGGTATTCTCCATTCTTTAGGCAACTCATTCAGCTGCAGAATTTCAACCGGTTGTTTCGATGAATCAATCAGTTGTTTTCTGGACAACAATCCAGTTTCTGTATAATGATGTTTTGTTCATCCCCTTCAGTGTTGATCTATGAGGGATTTAAGACTTTTTGATCAACTTCATCAAATACCACATGAACAGATTCTTCTACAATCATGAGCCTCTTGTTGTAGACTCTATAAGCATGACTGTTTGATGGATATCCAATGAAAATGCCATTGTCTGCTTTTTCATCAAACTTTCCCAAATTTTCTTTCCCCTTATTCATAACAAAACAGCTACATCCAAAACTCTTAGGTGACTAATGTTTGGCTTCCTTCCATTGAAGAGTTCATATGGTGTTTTCTTCAAGATTGACCTTATCAGCATTATATTCATCACATAGCAAAAGGTGCTAACAACATCAGCCCAAAAGTACTTGGGTAGGGAGGATTCACTTAGCATGGTTTTTGCTAATTCCTCTAGAGATCTGTTCTTTCTTTCTACTACGCCATTATGTTGACGGGTTCTTGGTGCAGAAAAATTGTGCAAAATCCCTGTCTTCTCACAAAATTTGCTGAATTTCTCATTTTGGAATTCCCCTCCATGATCACTTCTTATTGAGCCAATATTGTTGTCCCTTGTGTTTTGCAAGGTTCTTGCAAGCTTCTTGAAAGCCGAGAAAGCATCACTCTTTGATTCCAAGAAGAGTGTCCATGTGTACCTAGAAAAATCATCCACAATAACAAAAGCATAATAGTTGCGACCAAGACTCATGGTTCTTGAAGGGCCAAAAAAATCCATGTGAAGCAACTCAAGGGGTCTTGAAGATGAAACAACATTTTTAAGTTTGAAGGAATTTTTAACTTGTTTCCCATTTTGACATGCTTCACATATGTGGTCCTTCTCAAACTTAAGCTTGGGCAAACTAATCACAAGATCTTTTGAGATTAATTTGTTTAAATGATTCATGTGAATGTGAGCTATTCTTCTATGTCATAACCAAGATTCAGCATGCTTAGAAAGAAGACAACCAATAGAACAAGGAGAAGAAATATCTAAGAGATAGACATTGTTGATTCTCTTACCAATCAACATTACCTCTTTTGATTTGGGCAGACAGATTTCACAAGAGTTTGTCTTGAAAATGACTTGATAGCCTTTGTCACACAGTTGGCTAATGCTAAGCAAGTTGTGTTTTAGTCCCTCCACATACAAGACATCATGAATTCGCAAGATACTCTTGTCTCCTATAGAGCCTCTTCCAAGAATTCTTCCTTTGTTGTTGTCTCCATATGTTACATGGCCTTCTTGTTTGAAGATGATGTTCACAAACTTGATTTATCTCCTGTCATGTGTTTTGAGCAGCCACTGTCCAGATACCACTGTTGCATGCTTTCCATCAATTTTCCCTACAAAATTCAAGTTCAAGTGTAAAGATTTGGTCCCCTTACAAATGTGGGTCCTCTTGAATTACTTTCATCACTGGGAACTTCAGAATTTTTGGGAATCCATCTCATAAAGCCTTTAGGAACATAATATTTCGTAATTTTACAAAATCTAACTAAGTGGTATCTCTTCATGCAGTAAAAACATATAACAACCGGTTTTTTCGATTTAACAATCGGTTGTTTTTCTGGCACTTTTGAAAAGGAGTTTGAAAACTTGTTTTCTGGATTAAAACTCAATCCAGCTTTTCCAAAAACACAATTTTGAGATGCTAAGACACTCTCAAAGTTGGATTTGCTTTTTGAAAGCTTATCCATAGTTTTCACAAGGTAGTGAACCTTCTTTTCAAGAGATTCACAATTTTCACAAACAAGAGAGTCACACTTGCAAGAAGAATTTTTGTAGAGCATTTCAAGGTTTCCAAAATCTGTTTTTGAATTTTGCAATTCTTCTTCCAGTGCTTTGACTCTGTTTTCAAGCCATTTGTTCATACCTTTCAAACAATTGTTCAAGAGAGCCAATCGGTTAACTTCTTCATGAGTTTCTTTAAAAGCTTGAAGCAATTGACTATAGTTTTCAGCATTTAAGGAGGCACTAGAACTTATGATGAGAATCAAATAAAGGAGGCTTTTATTAATGAAGGGAGAGGTCATTCACCTACACATTTGAAGTTCTTCCTTCTAGTCTTTTCAAAATTAAAAAGAAGACATAAAATAAAGAGAGGATCAAGCCATAAAGCCAAAGAAGTCTACAAGCTTTCAAGAATAGGCTTCATTTAAATATCTCTCTTTATAGTTTCTTTTATAAATTTGTAAATAATATAGAATGTTTAAATACATAGTTTTTAGGAAAGGTGCTTAGAGGGAAACCTTAGATACCTCTTCTGTAAAAGCATCTTTAGGCATTAGTTTAGAATTTTCTAGAAGGTGACTCTTCATGCTTCACTTTAGGTGCTAGAAGTGAGTAGCATGCAAGGGACTTTTGGTTAGCTTGTTTTGTAAGCTTCATGACCAGCCCTTGCTCCTATAAAAGGAGGGCTTAGGTCCTTCATAATGCAGATTTGGAATTTGTAGTAAAGAAACTCTCCCAATTTGGTGATTGAGTGAGTGAGATTTGATTTCTCCTCTTCCTAGTCTCATCTTGAGTGCCTTGGTTCTCTCAAGTGGCGGCATTGCACACTTATCTTGGAGCATTCACACTTCAAGTGGCGTGTTCATCAACCAAGAACTACAACCACATAAGTCCTCTTTCTTCTCCATCTTCTCATTCCATTTCCGTGCCTATTTGAATTCCTAAACATGTCTTAGGTTCCTTTCTTGCTTTCTATTCGGTGTTATTGCTTATTTTCATGTTTCAATCGGTTCATCTTCTTTCTCCTTGGATTTGTTCGGTGCATTTCAGTTTTGAAGCATTTTAATCGGTTCATTTCATTTGTTAAGCAATTTAATCGGTTCATTTGCATTTTTACATCTTTTAATCGGTTCAATTGGCAAGAAATGGGTCTTCCATGTGAGTTTGGTGTTTGGTGCAAGTTTTGGTGAGTTCTTGAAACTTAGAACATTGATCCAATTCTATTAAAAGTGCCTAAGCTATCTCCAACTCAAGTTGATTCCATAAAATATCAAAGAATCATCTATATCTTGCTATTGGAATCACATCAACTTACACTGCTTTCACTACTTGAATCATCCTCCTTTTTAGCCATTAGATAGAGATTAGCTTTTTCAACTTTGAAGATATGCTTGATGAGTCATCATTGCAAGCTTTTCTTGATTTTCCTTTCTTCTCTTCTTTGTCTAGCCTTTTGGATGAGTTTCTTTTGCTGATCCTTTTCTTCAAGAATTTTCTGAGTTTCTTAAACAGCATGCTAAGCACTTTCTCTTCATTTTCATTTGTCCCTTCATGAATGACTTCTAAAGTGTCCTACATTTCTTTAGCTGATTCACAATGCGAAATACTGAAAAATCATTGGAGTTTACAGCAGATGTTATGATATTCTTGGCAATGCAATCAAAAATTTGGCCTTTTCACTTTCTTCATTAGTCCAGTGGGACCAAGGTTTTCTAGTAAAAGATCCAGCCTTTTCAATTCTAGGAATGAAATGACCATTTTCAATTGCATCCTAAATTCCTTGATCAATAGATTCAACAAAGATTTTCATTCTAGCTTTCCAATACTTGTAATTCAAACCACAAAACAAAGGTGGTTTGTTAATTGAAGCACCCTCCTCAAAAGGTAGTTTTTCAGCCATAGAAAAAGGTTTTAGGGTCAAACTTGAATATTTTTCAAGTACCAAGCTTTTGATGCCAATTGTTAGAATATATGGCCTTAAACGAGAGGGGCGTGAATTGTTTAAGAGAGGTTTTTGAAATCTTTTTAAAGTTTAACAAAATTCTTTGTATGAATCCAGAACAGGAATCAGGTTAGCCAAGAACAAAAGCAATAAAACAGCAAAGCAACAGAAAAACAATCGGTTGTTTATATCAGTAAAACTTAAAACAGAATTTAAATGAGTTTGAGGGTAAGAGAGAGATACACCAACAGTTTATATGGGTTCACTCTTAATCTAAGAGCTACATCCAGTCCCCAGAAAACCACTGGGTAATCCACTAAGTAATCAAACCAGATTACAACACACAAACCACCAAAGTAGTGACCTTGAACCCTTCAAGAAACACACTCCCTTTGGAAAAACACACACCAAGAGTATTGATCTTGACCACCTCAAGAGCACACAACACTCATTGGCAACACAATACCAGAAATATAGTATATTGAGAAGGGATTACACTTGTTTACAGAATAATCTGAAATCAATACAATTGCAATCCTATTCCACTCTCTTAGAAAACCCAAACCATGATGTGAATGTTCAAATCTTGAAATCAACTTTTTCACAATTGAAAAACTCAAATTTATTTCTCTCGTTTGTTTGAAAACATAAACAAACCATTTATACTTTCCAAAGATTGGTCAAAGCAATTAATGAAGGAGTGTATTCAGTTGGAAATCATTTAAAGCACATTCAACCACCAAAACAAAATTCTGTTAGGATTTTCAAAGAAACAATCGGTTGAAACCACGAAACAACCGATTGTTTGGTTTAGCAGTTAAGTCAACCAAACTTAAACAGTTTTCAACCTTTTCAAAAAACTTCTAAGAGTAAAACAACCAATTGATTCGATAAAACAACAGGTTGTTTTTCACTTAGTTGTAAAAACACTTTATTTCAAAAAGGATTTAAAACACATTAGCTTTAGATTCAACAAAGGTGATGAGAATCAAATAAAGGAGGCTTTTATTAATGGAGGAAGAGGACATCCACCCTCACATTTGAAGTTCTTCCTTCTAGTCTTCTCAAAATTAAAAGAAGACATAAAATAAAGATGAGGCCCAAGCCCAAAGCCCAAGCCCAAGCCCAAGAAGGCCAAAGCCCAAAGAGCCCAAGTCCATCCCATGAGGGGCAAGGCCAAGCTTTGAAATACTCTTGTATAGTTTTAGGAGGTGTGGTTATTAAATAAAGGTGTGTGAAAATGTAAAATAAAGTCACATTGTCCATGTGACTTAGGAGAGTGGTGTAGGTGTAGTTTTTGGGAGGTGTCATAGTAGAAAAAGGTCACACCTCCCATGTGACTTGTTTTTTGTGGGAATTTCAAATGAGTTTATTTGAAATTTCCCACCTATTTTTCAGCACCTTAGGCTATAAATAGAGGTGCTTCCTTTGTAAAATTCAGATTGGAATTAATCTAAGAAAACTCTACTCAAATTTTGAGTGAACTTTGGAGAGCTTTTGGAGCCTTCTTCTCTAGTCTTATCTTGATGGATCATTGGAGTCCTCAAGTGGCGGCATCACTCTCATCTAGGAGCATTCCACACTTCTAATGGCGAGATCATCCAACATTCTTCCATCTTCATGAGCATTCTCTTCTCCTTCCTTTCTTCTCTTTCAATTGTTCATGTTGTCTTGTGTTCTTGAGTTGTTTGGTTCGGTTTTTCTGTTTTTCCAGCACCTATATTCTGTTCTTGTCTTTTAATTTCACTTTTGTTCGGTTCATATGTTTGCTTATTCAATTCTGTTCGGTCCTTTCAATTTTACCTCTCTTTGTTGATTCAATTTGACAATATGTGGAGCATCCAAATGAGTTTGGGATTTGGTACTAGTTTTTGGTGAGTTCTTGTCTTAGAACAATGATCCAACTCTAAGAAAAGTGCCTCTATAATGTCCAGCTCAAGGTGATTCCTAAGAATGTCAAGAATCATTCTCTATATGGCTAGTGGAATCACATCTTGTGGTATCATGAGTCTTAGGTTCTTCTTGTTTAATTGTTGAGTTGTGTGCACTTTAATTTCAAGAGCTCTTTAATTTTCTTACAATTTAAGTTTCTGTTTTAGAATTTTAATTGAGTATTCTTACTGTTTTTCTTTTACACCAAGTGCTTGTGAAAAGGTTTATGGCACTCATAATTCTTACGAGTATGGTTGCTCTTTTGGAATGGCATTATCCTTCCTAGAGTTTACCTTAAGCTTCCTTTCACTTGTAATTAAAATTTGTGATGTGTCTTTTAATTTTGTAATCATGTCAAGTTTTGTCTTAGTCATGTTATTCCATATTTGTCATTACTTTTAGTAGTACTTTTATTGTTTTGATTGTTTCTTGCTTTGGTGTCATATAATTTTCTGAATTGATGTTGATCCTTTGTGCATTTTCTTTTTAGAATTGAGTTCATACTTGTATTCTAGACCTATACAAGTTCCAATACATCATTTTCTATTATGTCTTTGCTAGTTCATCATCCTGTTTTTTTATTCCTATTAGGATTCCTCTGTTTCTGAAAAAAAAATGCTTACTGTTTTTCCTTATTGCAATTGATTTACTTACTGTAAAATTCTGAAATTCTGGATTTGAAATATTCAAAGTGTTAGAAAAGAATATAAAAAAGAATCATTCAAAAATACGAAGTACACAAAAAATGATAAATAAAATAAAAAAGTGTACAATTCTGCCGAAAAAAATACGGTAATCTGGCAGCGATTTTGAAAAATTTATTTCTCTCAATTGGCTTACTGTTTTTAATTGACTCCAGTGCCATTATTGAGTTAACATCTTGAAGTTTCTGTGGTTTAAATTTCATAATCCAGTTCGCTCTACATCATTCCAGTTAAATCAGTGAATATCAAGCACAGTTTGCATTTAAAAAAAAAATTCCAGTAGCTAATTTTTTGTTTTCTTCATCTACTCTAGTGCTTTTCCTTAAGTATTCTTTTGTGTGCCTACTTTTCTCATTGAGTTCTTTATTTTCTTGATTGTCTTTCATTCTTACTCTTTGAGTTTGTCTTACATATAGTATTCCTTTTGCAATTACCTTTCCTTGCTTATACATTTTCTTGTTTGTCTTTATTGTTTCATTGGTTTTGTGGTGGTTGCTTTTGAGATTGGTGTGCTTGCTTTGACATATTTCATTTGAGGATTCCAAGGCCTCAAGATCAGATTGGTGCAAGAACATTATTTCTTTGAGAGTGATCTCTTTTTTCTACCTCATTTCACTTTGGCAGTTTCATTGCCAAGCTCACTGTTTTTGCTAATTTTGTTTCTTAACTTGTTTGCTGTTTTTGTGCGTTTGCTGTTTTTTATTTGCAAAATGGCTGGCTATTCAAGTGGTGCATCTTACAAACAGCATTCTCCTTCCAAAGCTTCAGTCCTTGGTGAAGAAGAACATAGAAGAAGGAGGCATCACTATCATTCTCATGAAGAGAGCTATAACCGTGACCAAAGATATCACCAAGTGTTCAACATTGCTTGTAAAAAAGTCCCTAGTTTTAATGGTGATAGTGATCCTAATGTGTATTTAGAATGGGAGACTAAGGTTGACCATTATTTTCATGTGTATAAGGTCCAAGATGACCAAAAACTTAGATTAGTTTCTTTATCCTTTTTGGGCTATGCCAAAGAATGGTGGCATAAAATTGTAATGGACATTATATATCGCAAGAAACCTCCCGTGGTTTCTTGGAATGCTTTGAAAGAGTGTATGCGCGCGAGGTTTGTTCCTCCTTCTAGGAAGGAACACTTGTTGAAGTTCCAAAGGCTTCCTCAAGGACATAGGATGGTAGATGAATACTTTAAAGATTTTGAAACAACTTTGACTAAAATGAATATGCATGCTAATGAAGAGTCAAAGATTAAATGGTTTGTACGTGGTTTGAAAAGAGATATTAGAGATTTTGTAGAATTAAAAGAATATTCTTCTTTAAAGAGCGTGTTTCGCAAAGCCATCAAGGTAGAATCATATCTTTTGAACAAAACTTTCAAAAATACTCATGATGATGATTTCTACAACTCTTCTAGGAAGGATGCAAACAAAATTTCTCCTTCCAATTTTTCCAAACAAACCATGTTTCCAAACAAAGTTTCTACTACAAATCTTTCTACTCCTAAGTCACCTACCAAAACTTCAAATATCAAATGTTTTAAATGTTTAGGTTTTGGGCACATAGCTCTTCATTGTCCACAAAAGCAAATCTTAAAGATCAACAAGGTAAAACAAGACCTAACTCACCCACCTACCACAAGTAAACAAGAAAAAGACAAAGAAGGCCAAGTTGACATGGGTCTTATCCTTTCACCTCCAAGGTGTTTTCCTTCCTTATCTTTTTCATTACCCAAGGTTCCTATTTCACCACCATCTTGGTTAAAAAATGTTAGGGATGATTTGTTCATACCTCCTAATGGTTGTCACCATTTAAGAGGTCTTTTTCCAAAACATCACATCATTCCCAAACAAATTTTTCCAACTTGGTCGATTTATAGAACCTCCTTTTCTGAAATCCCATTATTTACAAATGCTAAGTCATGTTTACATTTTTCTTCCACTTTTAATTGTAAAACTAAACTGACTTTGTTATATGCAGGGATTCAGAATTCGTGGACGAATTCTCTCCAACTCGAGGAGTATGATGAGAATCAAATAAAGGAGGCTTTTATTAATGGAGGAAGAGGACATCCACCCTCACATTTGAAGTTCTTCCTTCTAGTCTTCTCAAAATTAAAAGAAGACATAAAATAAAGATGAGGCCCAAGCCCAAAGCCCAAGCCCAAGCCCAAGAAGGCCAAAGCCCAAAGAGCCCAAGTCCATCCCATGAGGGGCAAGGCCAAGCTTTGAAATACTCTTGTATAGTTTTAGGAGGTGTGGTTATTAAATAAAGGTGTGTGAAAATGAAAAATAAAGTCACATTGTCCATGTGACTTAGGAAAGTGGTGTAGGTGTAGTTTTTGGGAGGTGTCATAGTAGAAAAAGGTCACACCTCCCATGTGACTTGTTTTTGGTGGGAATTTCAAATGAGTTTATTTGAAATTTCCCACCTATTTTTCAGCACCTTAGGCTATAAATAGAGGTGCTTCCTTTGTAAAATTCAGATTGGAATTAATCTAAGAAAACTCTACTCAAATTTTGAGTGAACTTTGGAGAGCTTTTGGAGCCTTCTTCTCTAGTCTTATCTTGATGGATCATTGGAGTCCTCAAGTGGCGGCATCACTCTCATCTAAGAGCATTCCACACTTCTAGTGGCGAGATCATCCAACATTCTTCCATCTTCATGAGCATTCTCTTCTCCTTCCTTTCTTCTCTTTCAATTGTTCATGTTGTCTTGTGTTCTTGAGTTGTTTGGTTCGGTTTTTCTGTTTTTCCAGCACCTATATTTTGTTCTTGTCTTTTAATTTCACTTTTGTTCGGTTCATATGTTTGCTTATTCAATTCTGTTCGGTCCTTTCAATTTTACCTCTCTTTGTTGATTCAATTTGACAATATGTGGAGCATCCAAATGAGTTTGGGATTTGGTACTAGTTTTTGGTGAGTTCTTGTCTTAGAACAATGATCCAACTCTAAGAAAAGTGCCTCTATAATGTCCAGCTCAAGGTGATTCCTAAGAATGTCAAGAATCATTCTCTATATGGCTAGTGGAATCACATCTTGAGTGGATTACAAATTAAACTACCCAGATCCCACCCAAACACAGCAGCAACACCAACCTTTCATCAAACACATAGGATTTGGATTCTTCAAAGCACTTGATCACTCTTGATCAACAGTTGCTTCTTTAAAACAAGGGGATTTATCTATTACTGAATTTTTCACTAAACTCAGAATTGTTTGGGATGAATTGGAAAATTTTAGGCCTAATCCTATATGTGTCTGTGCAACCAAATGTTCATGTTCCGTTTTATCTGTTATTAATCAAAGAAGGTGTGAAGATCAGGCTATGCAGTTCGTGCATGGACTGAATGATCAATATCAAAATATAAGATCCCATGTTCTTCTTATGGAACCCATGCCTCCCATAACCAATTTTTTTTCTCTTGTGGCTCAACAAGAGTGCCAATTAGCCAGCAATTTTCTGACCACTAGTGTTAATAGTGTTAATTCCAATTGGAGTATCCCTGCTATTTTCTCTTTTTGTGGTAAGAATGGTTATACCGAAAATGCTTGCTTCCGCAAAATTGGTTTTCCTAATCAAGAAAAAAAAGTTTAAAAATATGGCAGTAACAACAACAAGAAACTGTGTACCCACTGTAATAGGGCAGGTCATACCCCCCCCCCCCCCCCCCGCCCCCGAGTATAAGCTTCATAAAACTAGTGTTGCTAATGTTGTAATATCTAATGATGTTTTTCCTGAGCATGCCAAGAAAGAACAGGAAAATTGTGTTTTTCACCTCTCTATGCAGTAGTATCAGGCCTTGGTTGACATTCTCAAGCAACATGCTAATGGAGCCACTACCAGCCAAGCGCTAGTGAATCAAGTGGGATCCTTCATTGTGAATTCCTCACACAAAGTTGTTGAACAGACTCCAACTAGTAATATGTACGCTTTAAATGATTACAAAATGCTAAAAACTATTGGCTTATATACTCAGGGGCCACTGACCATGTATGCATATCTCTATCTGAATATTCTTCTCATAAGAGCATTAAACCCATTCAAATCAGCATACCTAATGGTCATCATGTTTTTTCCTAATTTTTTGGAACCATTATTTTCAATGACAAACTGCATCTTACTGATGTTTTATATGTTCCTCAATTTGCTTTTAACCTCATATTTGCTTCAAAACTCAGTCTCACCCTAAACTGCAGTTTAATCTTTTCTTCTACCTATTATTTGATATAAGACAATCAAACCAAATAGAGGATTGGTTTAGTTGATGCTAAAGCTTCTTATGTTGTTTCTTCTTTCAATTGTGTTGTTGAAAACATTAAATTGTGGCATTACAGACTGGGCCACCTATCTGATGAGAGATTGAATGTTTTGAAAAATAAATACCCATGCATTTATGCTGAAAAAATGCATGTATGTGACGCTTGCCACCGTGCAAAACAAAAGAAACTTTCTTTTGCTTTAAGTAAATCTGTCATTGTTAAAAGTTTTGAATTACTTCACATGGACATTTGGGGACCATGTTCTATTGTTTCTATGCGTGGTTTTAGATATTTTCTAACTATTGTTGATGACTTCTCTCGCTATACTTGGGTCATTCTCTTGCATAATAAATTTGAAGTTCATAATCACATTCTTAAATTCATTGCCTATGCTGAAAATCAATTTCAAACTACTGTTCAAATTATTAGAACTGATAATGGTGCTGAATTTGCTATGAAAGATTTTTTCTCATCTAAAGGCATTATTCATCAAACTACTTGTGTTGAAACTCCTAAACAAAATGGCATAGTTGAAAGAAAACACCAACACCTCTTTAATGTAACCTGTGCCTTGCTTTTTCAAGCTAACTTGCCCCCCTCTTTTTTGGGATTTTGTTGTACAACACGTTGCCCTCCTTATTAATTGCATTCCCACTCCCTTTTTACGCAACACTTCAGCCTATGAAAAAATTAATGGAAAGCTTTTTTATCTCTCTTGCTTACGTGTTTTTGGATGCTTGTGTTACTCCAATAATCTTATTGCCCATAGAAAGAAACTTGATGCACATTTTGTTCATGGTATTTTTCTTGGCTTTCAACCCAACACTAAGGGTTATCTTTTTCTAAATCTCATTAACCATAATATTGAAGTATTGAAACACATTGTCTTTCATGAAGATCATTTTCCATATAAAATGAACACTGCACCTAGAAAAATCCCAATGATTTATCTCTATTCGTTCCCTCTAACTATGATTCCAACTCTGATTTTTCTTTTGATCCCGCTCCTCTTGAGACTCTGACACCTCATCCTCCTGAAGTTGTTCTGGATGCACCTCATCCTCCTGAAGTTGTTCTGGATGCACATCCAAGACGCTCCACATGTCCACGATGACCTTCTACATACCTAGAAGATTTTCACACTGAGTTACCGCTCACAAACAATGTAAGTACTAAATATCCTCTTTGTAATTTCATTTCATATCACTCCTTATCACCCAACTTTAAACACACTATTTCTTTTATTTCATATCACATGGAACCACGTAATTACACTGAGGCCTCTAAGCACAGTTGTTGGCAGCAAGCCATGAAAGATGAACTAGATGCTCTAGCCACTAACAACACATGGATCATGACATCTCTACCCCCTAGCAAAACCGTCATTGGTTGTCGCTGGATTTATAAGATCAAACATAGGTATGATGGAACCATAGATAGATATAAAGCTCGCCTAGTAGCAAAAGGTTATACCCAATTAGAAGGCCTTAACTTTCTAGATACCTATGCCCATGTTGCCAAATTAACCACTCTTCGGCTGTTCGTAGCAATTGTTGCCGCCAATAACTGGACCCTCACTCAACTTGACGTCAACAATTCTTTCTTACATGGTGAATTGATTAAAGAAGTTTGTATGAAACCACCTCCTAGTCTTGTTATTCCCCACTCCAACAGTGTTTTAAAACTTCAAAGGTCTCTCTATAGGCTTCGTCAGATTGGGAGACAATGGTATGCAAAGCTATCATCCTTCTTAATTTCAAATAAATACATTGTATCTAATGCAGACCACTCCTTATTTTTAAAACATTCTGGTTCTAATACAACTACATTACTTGTCTATGTGGATGATATTGTGTTGACTGGCAATGACAAAGCTGAAATTCTTCATATTACCAACATGTTGGACCAACATTTTAAGATCAATAATCTAGGCGCTCTCACTTATTTCTTAAGTCTTAAAGTAGCCCGCAACAGCTCTGGCATACACCTCAGTCAAATAAAATACACCATTGATCTCCTACATGAAACAGGCATGCAGGATTGTGCCCATATGCCCACTCCCATGGCACATTCATCTCAGCTTTCCATCACTGAAGGAACTTCACTGATTGATGAAGAAGCCTCGGCTTATCGCAGACTTATTGAACGTTTGATTTATCTAACCAACACCAGGCCTGACATTGCTTTCAGTGTTCACAATCTAAGCCAATTTGTTTCTGCATCCACTAGCAACCATAATCAAGCTGCCTTTTGTATTCTACGATACCTTAAAGGTATCCTGGATCTGGTATTTTTTTATTCAGCAATAGCTCCATGCATTTAAAGGCTTATAGTGATTCAGATTGGGCTACATGTCTTGATTCAAGAAAACCAGTCATTGGCTTTTCTGTTTTTTTGGGTGAATCCCTCATATCATGGAAATCCAAAAAGCAACAAACCATATCAAAAATCTCTTTTGAAGCAGAATATAGAGCCCTTGTTGCCACTACCTGTGAACTCAAGTGGCTAACCTTTCTTCTTCAAGACCTGCACGTCCCTTTCATCACTCCTACAACCTTATATTGTGATAGCCAATCTGCTATACAGATTGCATCTAACCAAGTCTTTCACGAACACACCAAACATATTGAAATCGATTGTCACATTGTCAGAGAAAAGCTCAATGCAGGGCTTCTCAAATTACTTCTGATATCCTCTGCCATGCAAACAGCTGACATCCTCACCAAACCTCTCCATCCTTCTGCCTTCAAAGAGCTTGTATGCAAGCTGGGAATGAAAAACATCTATTCCCAACTTGATGGGGGGTGATAACAGTATTAGTTTTTGTTATTTAATATTAACAGTTTTTGTTTAATTTTTGTTATAACAGATTTTTTGGTATGGGCCCATTACGTTCTCTTTATTGTACTCCTTAGGCCCAACTCTATTAGCAAGATTTTTCCTTTAAATCTTCTTTACCTTGTAATCAAAGAAACATGTAATACAATTTTCTCAGTTTTTTACTTTCTTCTCCAAAGTTGTGCCTATCTCAATTACGTGTCTTTGTCGGTTCACGCTTCTCTATCACAAATCATTTTGCGTTCATCTAGTGGCAACACATCTGCTCTGTTAGATAGCTTAAAAGTGGCTACTGTGTTAAATTGAGCAATCATATGTAGTTTCCTGTAGCAATCACCACTGTTATGCAGACTTGTTCTATTCCTAAAAGTTTTTCTCTGGCAATGCAGTTATGTTCCATTTAATTCCAAACTACATACCATCTTTATAGCTTTTGGTAACCTTCCTTGTCCATTCTTCACTAATATTATTTTTTGTTGTATCATGTGCATTGTGTCTATGCTCATTACAACCCTTGTAGGAGCCTTCCCTTATGTTCTTGAACACCTGCACACACTATCTATCTTAGCCCTAGAGTCATAACCATTAGTAGAGAATTAATATTTGTGTACCACATGTACTTTGTGTACCAGTTGGTATCCTAAGACCTCTTCTCCTAAGTTAATGTTTTAAAAAAATTATGGGATTTAAGTATCAAAATGAGTAAGTGAACTATGATAAGGGAAATTTGTTTCTTATCCAAACACATACCTTCAACTGTGCCACACACAATACCTGTTTAGCATCTATTTTTCGATTTTGAGAAACAATTAAATTCCTTTGCTTCCAAATAGTCCACACTAACACAACCCACGCCCCTTTTCAAATCAGGTTTTGTTTAGAGGTAAGAAAATGACATTTTGAAGTGATTAAAATTGTCCTTTGACCTTTTGTGTGTGACATTACGGATAGCCAGCCATTTTTGACACTAGTTTCATGTATTGATGTGTGATAATTTTCGTTTAGCATTAAAATTAAAATGATTTAAATAGAGAGTGTCTAACACCAAAGAGATCATATAGTATATATAAATAAGGTCATATAACCCAAAATCGTCTCCCATCGAATTCTATAGTCAATTCAGTAAATGAGTGGTAAGAATCTATCTGCATGCAATAAAAGTTTAACAATAAAGTAAAAGGAATAGAGATTGTTGTGCAGAAAAATAAAGTAGAGATTATAAAATAATTACTTTTAGGCTTTTCCATCAATGAATTCTTCATTAGTTAATAAATATATCATTCATTCAATCGTCTAAAAGGAATTGAATTGACCAACATACGTCAGCCAAAGACATTTGAATCTCATTAATGAAACATGTGTCCACTAATTTATTTGGTACCGTACTTGTCTCCTCCATGCGTATACTAAAAATATTTGTTATCTTTTACCTCTTGAATCATGCGCTCAAGATATTTTTCAGGAAACTAAACATGAGTCTAATTAAAGATAGAATTGAATTATCAACATGTGTTTAAAAACAATTTCCAAAATAGCAATTAAACTCAAAAAAATACTAAACATTTTACCGCAGTCAGATATTGAAGAACAAAACTTTAACTGCACAAAATCTCATAATTCATTATGAAATTACAAGAGAATCAACTCAAAGGAGTTTATCCTTACATGCGAAGGCAAAACAAAAGTATTAGAAAGAAGAAAACTAGAAAACTAAGAAAACCTTCATGATCTCTTTTTCAAACGTTATTGTGAAGTTTGATGATTTCTCATTGAAGCTTGTATGTTTCAATAGGTTTTGCTGCTCTAAGGGTCTCAGAAAAATATTCTGGTTCAGATTTTGTTAACAGTTTTCCGTTTCCAACTTTCTAGAATTCTCGAATTTTGTTTCCTTTTTATCACAATTCTATTTCCAGATTTATCATGATTTTGTTTCTTTGTGTTTTGCATGAAATTTGTTTCCAATTCTGTTTTTTTTTAATATTGTAGATTTTATTCTCTTATTCTTCTCCTCAAATTTCTTTTTATGTTTTGATTCAAAGAATCAACTTGGACATTTGCATGGCTCACTCACAAAGGTAGAAACTTCATTCAGACTGTCTAGCCGACCATTTACTCTAACAACACATAATTAATAGAAATGATAGTTAAGACCCAAATAAATCTAATTAAATTAATCTCATTTAAAATAGTGAATTCATTCATAATTACAATCCAAGAAAATATGATTAAATTTTTAAAATGTGAATAAAATTATACTCATAATGTTATAATCAACTGAGCAATAAACACACAAATTGTCACTGAAATGGACACCCCTACGAGGACATGCCAAGAAAAATGTTTTAACTTTCCATAGACCTAAAAACATTTCATCTCACCCTCGTACCATGATGTTGTAATACATCTAAGTTGATTTGCTAGAGAACTCATGATTTTCACCTATTCTCCAAATTCTCTTATCAAGTCGAACCCTACTTAGCTGAACATTGCAAGTTCATCCATATCCTTAATATCCTTTCGTTATCTTCACTCTTTACACCTATTACACTTATTTCTCATACTACTATATTTATATTTATATTTAAATTGAACAATGTTTTTTCATAACCACTTGCCTCATATTTCAACCTCCACTTCCACTTACCTAGTAAGCTAACATAAAAATATTTGTTTATATGATGTGATATAAAAGAACATTTTTACATAAATCTATATTAAAGTTTTGTTTGGGTGAAAAAAAGTTACTACATAATAATCATCACGAGAACTTCTCAATTGCACGACAACAATTGAATAATAAAAAGAACTTCTCAACACATGATAACATTTGGGTTTATAAATGCTCTTTGAATTGAAATGAAAGTTATCATTATAATATTATTAATATAAATGATTAGATGTATGCATAGCTAGTTTCTAAATAAATAACTTATTTTTCATGCGTTGCTTTACTATGAATACGTTATCTTTTCTCATATTTTTTATACATAAATTCCATTTTAAAATAAACATAAATTCAAAGTTAGGACATGTGTATTTGCAAAAAATATTATATTTAATTAATATTTGAAAAAACAAAAAACTTTAAAACTTAAACTAGAATCATTTAAAACATATGGCTACACTTTGAGAATTAAAAAAGATACTTCCACCATAAACTGGTGTTAGTACTACTACTACTTCCAATTGAACTAATTTGGATTTTTTTTAGAACTTACCCATTTAGGTAATTATAAAAACAAATTACACTAAATCAATAAATTATTTCAGTAATGGTAATCACACCATTAGAGTAAACCTATAAGAATAATTCTTCTTTGGACGAAAGGATAGACACTTTTTCTAATTCTCTTTTCTTTCTCTCTCTTTTTTTAGCAATACTCTCTTTCTACTATTGCTTGAAAACTATTGCAAGTATGACTTTTTTTGTGGTTTTACTTTTTATTTAATAATTCTTTCTCTTTATTTAAAAATAAAATCTATCAAAAATTGTAATTTGAAATATTTTTTAAAAAATTTACATACTTAGAAATATTTCATTTTCATCCTTATCTATACCACTTTAAATCTTTATAGTCTCTATGAAATTATTAAAATATTCTCTTAATTTTGAAAGATTACACAGGTTTTCTTTACTTTTTTTTATAATATATATAAAAAAATATAAGAAGAAAATAATAGTATAATAAACTTTTCTCTTCCTAATGTGAATAGATAACAGAAGAACATAAAGAATGCATCTCTAAGTCTTCTTTTCTGACTTCTCATTACTGTATTCAAATTGAGCTACTCAATCACTTCTTTGGTCTTCATTGCAATTCCCTGAACTTTCCCATTTCCAACATTTTCGAAGTGATTAATTGACAAAAAAGGTTAAAAGTGACTTACTTTTAAATAATTATGTACAAGTAGAAATTAATATATATATATATATATATATATTATGATAAAAAAAAAGAGTTTTTAAATTGAAAGTGAATTTCTCTATCTTCTACCGTCTTTTTTTTATATATATAATGAAAAAACAAAGCTTTTTTTTATCATATCCTCCTTTCAAAGCCATAAAAATGTAAACATATTGACTATGATTAATATTGGTAGGAAAATCTCTTATTATAATTTTTTTTTATCATTGAGAGCAAAAACATGCCTTTAATTTCTATTTTATTTTCGATATAACTTTTTCTTATCATTGTTGAAATTAGATATTTTGACCGAAGGGACACGCGGCACATGTTTTTGATTTGTCCATCTTAAATAATTTCATCTACCACTTCACATCGCAGCGTTTACTTCTTATTTTACTTTTCCATACATAAACCATCAATTTCTTCTTTTTTATTAAGTAATTATTAAAATAGATGAAATTTTTAAAAATTATCAAAATAGATACAAGATTATGATATCACAAAAATTTCGTTAAAAAAAATATAAATATTAAAATCAGGTCAAGTAAGACGACTTCAATGTATTAATTTAAACGTAATCAAATTTCAACCATATTCACACTAGTTATACATTTTTTATAATTTTTTAAAATCTTATCCTTTTATCTTCTAAAATTTTATACCCTCAAATCTTTCTAAAATCAATATTTTTTCTTATTGATGATACCTAATTAGTCTTATTCATTGATATCTTATTGCTTTAGTAAAAGGGTCTCTTTCAACAATCACAAATTTAAAAAATATATTCACTTCAACCACATAAATGGAAGAGAATTAAGAATCAAAAACACTTAAAAAATTTCAATCAATTTACAGTTGATAAAACTAGAAGGTAGTTGCTAAATACATGTATTAAATTTTATAACCACATTACACCCAGTGAAATAAACATGTATCATTCTTAACAAGTATTTCATAATAAACATACTTAAGTATTAAACACCTCATGTACGATTCCTTTTAATTATGACTAAGAAATTCATTTTGCCCTTGCATAGCTAGTCCATGATGTTTTCATGACAACTTCACACATTTTCTTGCTCTATGCTTGACTCATGTGGAATTGTTACTTTTTTCTTTTCTTCCATCTTGTTCTTCGGGTACGTCTTTATCATCAACATAAGACCTCTACAGATGTTCGTTATCCTCTACAGAAGAACTATCATGCACATCAGATTTTGCCTATGCAGTTAAAAATCCTTGTAACTCTTTCAACTCCTTCTCCAAATTGCTAATGACAACCTATTATTTCTTCGCTTGGCGAAGCATATCAACTACTCTCAGCTTCATTTTACCATAATCTTTTTTTTTACATGGTTGTAAATCCACGTCGAACTACCTCAAATGCTTATAGAACGAATTCATTTGCAGCTCTTCATTGGATACAAATAAGTCCACAATAATTTGTTCATGCACACAATAAATACCAACATAAATGAAAAAAAAATTTAAGTATTCTACATTTAATAAAAATTTCATGTATTCTACAAACCACATTTTGTTGCGACCCACATGCAATTTCAATGTCACCCAGCCTAACATTAATCCAGTATGTGATACAAGGATATCTATTTCCAATATCGGCACTTGGCGCTTATAAGAGAACAAATGTTCAAGAACCCATATCTACACAATTCATGTCATAAATTAATGTTAGTAACCACAAAATGGATGGGAAGTCATTACACATACGAACTAAACATTTTAAATTACCTACATTAAGTAGACACAACCACCAACATGGATATATGTAGCATTAGTTTTTCTCATAAATCATTTTCTCATATACATCACTATGTTTGAAAAAACTCCTACTCTTACAATTGTTTTCTATTTTTGCTTAGTCAAATTTGTCTCCCACAACTTTAAGACCTATACCTAAAAAAACATCTAACACAGTAAATGAGACAACTGTAGAGTTCACTACAAAACTGTGACTCCTCTCCACCCATCTAGTACATAACTCCCTTAAAAGGCAGTGAACACTCACTTTCCATTCTATAAAAAGTTTCCCTGGATTTGTGCAGGAAGTTTAATGTCGGTCACCACATATTCCTACTAGGGTAACCATATACTGTCACCCTCTAAGTTGAGTGAATTTTTGTGGTCACTTCACACTGTCATACTCTCATGGTCTCTAAGAAACTTATTTAACCCACTTTCTCCCCACCTCATGCCCCTCCCCAACCAAGACGAACACTCACTTCTCATTTCCATAAAAAATTTTCTTGGGTTTGTGCAGGAAGTGTAATGTGGGTCACCACATATTCCTACTAGGGTCACCACATATTGTCACTCTATAAGTTGAGTGAATTTTTGTGTTCACTTCACACTGTCCTATTCTCATGACCTTGCACTTGCAACAATGAAGGACAATGTGCACTGCAACAATGAAGGACAATGTGCACTGCAACAATGAAGGACAATGTGCACAACATTTGCCCGAGAATGAAGGATGTGCACAACACTTGCAGCAATAAAGAACAATGCGCACGACACTTACACGAGAATGAAGGAACGTGAACAAGAATACACTTACACGAGAATGAAGGAACGTGAACAAGAATGAAAAAGACAATGGCTACGGAAGAAGAAGACACCCCAATATCTTAAACCCTAATTTTTATCCTTTCTGACCTTTAAAGAAATTTTTAATCTATTAAACGTATTAAACTGCTCCACAACTTCAATAAAATAATATTAACTTTCACACTACTTTGACACGTAGATAGTTGTATGATTGAGCAACTGCGGTGCCAGTGGTTTAACCATCATTTTCCTTATAAAAACCAACGAACTTTATTTATCATTTGACAATTGACTTTTCAGTTCTTTGAGAAACAAGAAAACGATGGAAAGTACTGAGAAAAGAGTGAACAAAGCAGAGGAAAATGGTGGCTTCTTTTGTTCTCTTTCATTTTAAATAATGACATGAACTTCAACATTAGCACGCAGTATCATGCAAATGGCATGTTCAAGAGTGTGTTTGGGTGTTCTGATTCCTCTGATATTGTTCCATAAGTTGCATGCTTCATCTTCCTTGTCTCTCTCCGTAGAGAAGTTGAAAGAAGACGTGATAGTGTCATCACCCAAACCAACATTCACAGCAGGCTTTTACGCCGTCGGACAAAACGCTTTCTGCTTCGCAATATGGTACACCAACTCACCCAACACCCTCGTTTGGATCGCCAACCGGGACCACCCCGTTAACGGAAAACGCTCCACCCTCTCCCTTCTCAAATCCGGCAACCTCGTTCTCACCGACGCCGCCCAGTTCCAAGTCTGGTCCACCAACACTGCCGCCACATCTAAACAAGTCCAGTTACGTTTGCAAGACAACGGCAACCTCGTACTCCTCGAAAGCCAGAACATTTCCTCCGACGTTGTGATATGGCAGAGCTTCGATTTCCCAACCGACACGCTTCTTCCTGGTCAAGCTCTCACGAAGAGCACCAGCCTGGTTTCTTCGAGAAGCGGGAGCAACCACTCCTCCGGTTTCTACAAGCTCTTCTTCGACTCCGAGAATGTTCTTCGCATCATGTACGAGGGTCCTCAAGTTTCCAGCGTTTATTGGCCTGACCCTTGGCTTCAGAACAACAACTTCGGAAACGGTGGCACGGGAAATGGTAGATCCACTTACAACGATAGCAGGGTCGCGGTGCTTGATGATTTCGGCTACTTGGTTTCTTCCGATAACTTCACTTTCAGAAGCATTGACTACGGGGCGGTGCTGAAACGGAGGTTGACCCTCGATCACGACGGTGGTGCGAGGTTGTACAGCAAGAACGATGGGGAAGAGAATTGGACAATGTCAGGGGAATTTCGTTCACATCCTTGCTACGTTCATGGGATTTGTGGGGCTAACAGCTATTGCAGATACGACCCTCCCAGTGGTCGAAAGTGTTCGTGCCTTCCAGGTATGAGAACGAAACATGTTAAACTTTTCCAAAACTAGATTTCAGTTTTTTGTGTTAACAACTTTTCTGAAGATTAACTTTTTGGAAAGTATATATATAATGGACCATTTTAAGGGGAGGTTCTGTTTCTAATTGCGTTTCTTCTTCAACAAGTTTTTCTTTAAATTAGTTTTAACTTACATGAAAAATATTGTGATTTTACCGTGTCAACATGTTCATGAGCTGATTAACGTACAAAACTCTTGTGTTCTTTTACTTTCTTGATTCCTTTTTCTATAACAACATATTATGTTCTTTTGTTGTGAGTGTTTAATGAGAGGAATTATGTAAATAGGTCATTCGTGGGTTGATAGTGAAGACTGGTCACAAGGTTGCAAACCAACTTTCCAACATTTGTGCAGCAAAAAGAACAGCACCGACGAGTATGAGGCTCGCTTCCTGCACATACCTGATGTTGATTTCTACGGATACGACCTTGGCTACTTTGGAAATTACAGCTACCAACAGTGTGAGAGTCTCTGCAAGCAGTTGTGCGAATGCAAAGGGTTTCAACACAGCTTTTCAGACGAAAATGCTTTCTTTCAGTGCTACCCAAAGACGCATTTGCGTAATGGGAATAGTCAACCAGGTTTCAAGGGATCATTCTTCCTCAGACTTCCTTTATCGTCTCGTGATGAGTACGAGAACACCATCCAAAATAATGGCTTGGTTTGTGGGGGAGATACTGAGGGCTCAGAGCTGCTTAAAAGATCGTATGTTCAAGGGGGAGAAAATGGATCGGTTAAGTTCATGCTGTGGTTTGCAAGCGTTTTGGGGGGAGTTGAGCTGGTGTGCATCTTTCTGGTGTGGTGTTTCTTGTTTAGGAATAATAGAACGTTACCCTCAGGGGCTGAAGGACAAGGGTATGTTCTTGCAGCAGCTGCGGGGTTCAGGAAATTCAGTTACTCTGAACTGAAACAAGCCACCAAAGGTTTCAGCGAAGAGATTGGAAGGGGTGGTGGTGGTACAGTGTATAAGGGTGTCTTGACAGATAATCAAGTGGTGGCAATAAAGCGTCTTCATGAAGTAGCAAACCAAGGAGAAAGCGAGTTTCTGGCTGAGATAAGCATCATTGGTAGGCTTAACCACATGAACTTAATATCCATGTTGGGGTATTGTGCGGAAGGAAAGCATAGGTTGTTGGTTTATGAGTACATGGAGAATGGTTCTTTAGCTCACAACCTTTCATCAGCTTCAAATGCACTTGACTGGAGCAAAAGGTATAACATTGCTGTGGGAACAGCAAGGGGTCTGGCCTACTTGCATGAAGAATGCTTGGAGTGGGTTTTGCATTGTGACATCAAGCCTCAAAACATACTTCTTGACTCTGATTATAAACCAAAAGTAGGGGATTTTGGGTTGTCTAAGCTACTTAACCGGAACAATCTTAACAATTCAAGCTTCTCAAGGATAAGAGGAACAAGAGGTTACATGGCACCTGAATGGGTTTTCAACTTGCCAATCACTTCCAAGGTTGATGTGTACAGCTATGGCATTGTTCTCTTGGAGATGATCACTGGAAGGAGCCCAACAACAGGTGTCCAACTCACAGAGTTAGAAGCAGAGTCACCTCATCATGAGAGGTTGGTGACATGGGTGAGGGAGAAAAGGATGAAAGGATCAGAAGTTGGATCATCTTGGGTGGATCAAATCGTTGACCCTGCTTTGGGATCAAACTATGACATGAATGAAATGGAGATATTGGCAACAGTGGCTTTGGAATGTGTAGAGGAAGAGAAAAATGCTAGGCCCAGCATGAGTCGAGTAGCAGAGAAGCTGCAGGGTCA
Source organism: Phaseolus vulgaris (assembly GCF_000499845.2). Taxonomy (NCBI): domain Eukaryota; kingdom Viridiplantae; phylum Streptophyta; class Magnoliopsida; order Fabales; family Fabaceae; genus Phaseolus; species Phaseolus vulgaris. Next base: position 8,942,673 of record NC_023750.2, on the reverse strand, counting down.
TCACACGATTGTTGATGCTTTGAACAAAGAATAGCCATGCATCTCTTCTATGACAGCAAAGTCACTTCCAGTGATCCTATTCTTGATAATAATGCAATTAATATTTTTAATTCAGTTATGGACTGTGTGCATCTTTATTTTCATTTGTTTGTTACCATGTTGTTCTCTTGAAACAGTGGCTTAGTGTGTATTGTAAAACTAGTTTGAATACTTCTTTTTTCTGTTCTAGAAGGTAGGAATAGATTAGTTGACTTTTTCTTTTCCAAAATAAATTATGTCCAACACTCATAAACTGGTTGCTAATAAGTACAAGCCTTCTGATGAGAATGAAGCAAAGTGTTTGTGTGAGAGTGGAAGTACCAACAGAATCCAGGGCACAACATTCTTACAAACCTGTGCAACTAAATAAAATTGACTATTTTTTACATTAATTTATATATATTGTTACATGTGAAAAAATACAAACAGTTAGATATAATTTTATTCCATGTAAAAAAAAAGGAATGTTAGTTTATATTTCTATAACTTCTATTTTTTATCCTTCTAAAATTGATTATTTTTTATCTTTTATATCTAAAATATGTGTTCTAAATAGTCTTGATTAGTATTTGTGCTATAATGTTAGCATGCAACACTCCTAACAAATATTAAACTTCATAAAATAAATTAAATTTATTTATCTTGTGTACTATTCATCCCTTTCCAAATAATAAATCTTTAGTTTGATTCAAAAGTTGTTTTTGATATGAAGTAATGTAAAGTAGCTAAACTGGTTAAAGAAAGAGAGTATTTGGCATTGGCAATGTAGGAAACAAAACACACATTTCCATCATCTTTACACAAGGAAGCCAACATGTCCATTTTTTGCTCCAACAAATCTGATTCATCTTCTCGTTTAGCAAGAAGCTTCAAAAACTCTGCATGGAGCATGAGCTCCCTAATGACTGCATTGCCAGAATCTCCCTCCACCATCTGCAGCCACGCCTCAACCATACTTCCTCCCAACACACGCCACTCCCTTCATTCAAACACAACACACCATGCCACTGAGTTCTCCACTCCAAGAGACCACGTTCGTACAATTACCACCCCTTCAAGAAACTCCTTCTTTGCCTCATCTTCCAATGAATCTTTCTACCATAATAATCACTTTCTCCTTTACTTTGTTATCACCCACCTAAGTTTTCTTGCTGCATTCCATTTGATTCTTTCTAGCTATTTCTTTTCCGGGTTCTTGAAAATGTTTCCCATTTTTCATGTGTCACTGATACAAATTTTCTTGATTCACCATCATGCATGTTGTTGACTGGTTTGCTTTACGTCATCATTGAACAAACATAATGGACTCACTCTAATCTACCCTGTTGGTTTTTTTTGGATTCCCAGAGCTTTGGCATGGCCTGCAATATTGACAATGACGACAACAACATCAAGTTCTCCACTTGCCTCTCAGATATTGATGAATGGTTGGAACATGCCAATAAGTTCTGCAGATCCTCTAACCATCTTACAGGTTTGTCACGTGATCTCATGTCTATCTGGTTGCTGCTTTCTAGTAGTGTGTTTAGATTCATGTTACATGATTTAGAATTGATTTTGAGTTGAACTAGTTTAGCATTAGTTTGAAGAAAAAAAATACCACTGAGTTTGACTACTAACTTGTTTGTAGAATAAAAACTATTTGGACACAAGTCACTTCAAAATCAATTTTACAAAATCCAATTAGTAAACAGATTAACTAAACACACTAAAAGCTATTATTCATTACACCTATTCTAATGTTTTGATCAGAATCTATTGATTCGGGGCAAAATGGAAGCCAAGAAGAAGAAGACTCGAGACTCTCAGCAATGTGCAACAGCTACCTTGTGGCTCCAGAACATCGTGAACTTCACAACATAACATTACCCTGTGTAAGAGAAGATAGTCCTGTTTTCAAAGGCCAGACCTGCCTTACCTGCACTCACAGAGCCGCAAAGTGTGGAGGCTATGAACGAACAAGATTGATTGGACCATATGATGAATTTTTCGATGATGTCAGGAGGAGGAAACAGGAAGCAGAAAGAGATGCACATAAAGCCAAGCATGTTGAACTTATGCTCAAGTGAGTGAGAACAAAGCAAAAATTTCTCAAACCTCTCACTTTTTGTTTGTGTGATTGTCATTGAGACAGTAACAAAGCAAGTTTTGATAAATTTGGTGATAGGATGAGAAGAAAGGAACACGCCATAAATGATTGGGAGTTACAGCAAACAAGAAAAGTTATGGACAAGATGGATAAAATTCAGGCATGTAAGCTTGTTCCATCTATATTACATTTAAATATGTAGATTGTGCACACATTTCACCCTTAATAGGGTAGAAGAACAAAGCACAAACTGTGCAGTATCAAACTGCTTGTTTAACATTGAATTGTGTACATCAACCCTCAAATGCTCTGAAGGATTAAACACAATGCAAACTTGAACTCTAGTTATCTGGTAAAGTAGCAAGAGCTTCACATAAGGATCATAGGAAGTAAGAACCCAAGTTTAACAGCGTCTCCTCATGTTTTGACTGAAATGTTAGCGACTCCACAGAGAACCAAATACACAGTAAGATTTTGAGAAGGGTTACAAGTCTATTTGGAAAAACTTCTTCATAAATAATTCTAAAAGAGAAAAGTAAAATTAACTTCTACATGAGAAGTAAATAACAGAGAAACTGATTTCAGTTTTCATTTTGTCTTTATCTTCTACCTGATAAGTTTCTCTACACAGTGTCCTTTTATGCCACATTAGCAACACAAGTAGATTCTTAAGCAAATGCATGTCTTCATTGTACCCTCCTCTTTTTTTTCATAAATCCTTTATCGCCTGTGATTACAGAATGATCTGGAGAGGAAGCAATTTAAGGCCTCAGTGAGGACTCAAAAGAAACTATGCCTAGTGAGGGAAAAAGCAGAGAAGCAAAAGCTAGATTTGAGACGATCAACAATGAAAAGATTTCAACAGATGAAAACATCTGAGACTCTCTCCCCTTCAGAACCTTCTTGGGGTTCAGACCTCCCATTACGTCAAAATGGTTCCTTCTACTAGAGCTTTGTTCCTCGTTGTTTGTAAAATGGTTGGTTAGAGTTTATATATGCTCATGGTGAAGTTGAAATAAGGGATACTGTGACACTTTCAGGTTTTTTTCCCTTTATTTGGACAGGACACTGACCACATTAGGAAACTTTTTATGTGTGCAAATTCCTTTGCCAAAAAAGCTGAAGATGCCACACTCATGGCATGCCTAAGTTCCAAAGTGTTTCCAGTAAGATATCTTGAGAAGGGTTGGAAGATGAGGGAGATAGTTTTAGAGATTCTTCACCTTTTTGTAATAGAAATTGTTTCCTCCACAGTTAACAAATTGGTTGAATCATGTTCTGTAAGCTTCACTTCATTTTAATTTGTTCTCTTCCGTCTTCAAATTAATTTTGACCTTTTATTTATGTTTCTTTGCAACTTATAAATAAATATAAATATTATAAAACAAATTCTTTTATAAAATTTATCATTAGTTTTCAAACTTATTTTTCACTTATCCATAAGCACTGGCGTATCCAAAGTTACTTCAGGATTAACAGTTGCACTCTATCATTTTTCTAAATATACAATTAAATATATTTAATTTGCATATTTTTTACACCTCTTAATATATATATATATATATATATATATATATATTGATCTTCTGGTTTCATGTATTTACATATAAGAGTTGGTAATTATACTGTTTGCCCTCACTGATCCGTGGTCTTACATATGTTTAAATATGTTTCAGAGAAGTGTTTATGAAAAAAAAAATTAGGAAAGGTTAAAGAGATTAGATATGATGAATCAGTGATAACGAGCTTATATAAACAATTTATAAAAGCACTTTTCGTTTGTTTTACTTGTAAAACGGTTGCTTTATTATATAACAAGTCATTCATATTTGCCTTTATTTATTAAAAAGTATATTCTGTAATTTACATAAACATGTACATAATTAAAATGACAAATTTATAAACATATTTTTAATAAAATAAATTCAAAATACTTACTGAAAAGTATTATAAAATAAAAAAATTTATGTAAATTTTTTCATAGAAGAAACCACATGCATATTCAAGGAGAAAGAATTAAGAGGCATGAAAAAGAAGAGAATTTCACTAAAACATGATATACAAAGTAGAAAGTGTTAGATTACAATTGAGGAAATAGTCCTAACTAACATGGTTAGGGTTAACTGGCTAACCTACACAAACTAACAAGTATGAAAAGACTATATTGACACTCAGACCCAACCAGACACCATGTTGTCATCCACTGGTTTTGGACCTCCACAAGATCTTGACACAGATTCAAAAAGCTTTTCGATCTCTGGGGCACATCTGATGAAACTCCGGTTCCAGAAGTTATACCTAGGATTCTGCAATATCACAAGAAAATATTACAAAGAGAGAAGAGAAGTGATTTGGTTAATAAGCTGTAATATGCACCAAAATAGAAAATACCTTGATAAGTTCAATAAAGGTAATGAGGAGGCCCCAGGGATGAGGACGGTTAACAATTAGGCGTTCCAACAAGACTCTAGTAATTTGTTCTTGGATAACTTCCTGCTGTCAAAACATGAGTATATAGTTAAATAATAATTGGAAATATGTCTGACATAGCTTAAGATAAAAGGCATGGCAAGAGTTAGGTGTACCTGGTTTGATTCAGCAAACAAGTAAAGAAGGATGAAAGAAAAGTAGTGTGTGTTGGTATTAGGATAACGCAGTTGGTTGGCAATGGCATTTAGAAAAAGGTAGCGGCCTTCGGTGTCCAAGTCCACGATGAGTGTCTGGAAAATATCCAAAGCAGCACCAACAGAAAATACGGCCAAGGGGAAAGCATTTGCTGAAGATTGTGCATGGGGAGTTCTTCCCTGAAGCTGATGGATTGCCTGTTATACCAAAACATTATTTAGATCTTTGCATTGTGATCATAAATATGATAGGATCTAACATGCTATGCTTAGAACAAAAAACTTCAGCAACTTTAAAACTCCAATTTAAAATGGCAATCTTAATCTATAACAGGTGGTTATTGTTATAGACTCATTAATGCAGAGGCAAATATGAAAAATAAGAGTTTCCCATTTAATGTACCTGCATTCCAACATATAGCACAAGTGAGTTGATTAATGGCACATTGTATCGAGTACCAGCAGAGGCAGCTTCATTGGGTGCGAGAAGCATCTTATCCTTCAGTTCGGACAAAAATGGAGAACTTTGTTGCCTTGTCTGCAAAAAAAGTGATTGGAAACTTATGAAAAAAAAGGTAGGAAAGTAAAAATAGATTGGAGAGAAACAACTAAGGAAATAAAAGGTAGAAAATCTTGACCAAAAAGAATTCACATGTTGTAGACAAGCAACAAATGCATAAAGCATAATCATTCTACTCAATTATAACATAGCAAACCAACTATGAACAACAAACCAATTCGAGGAGGGAAGGGCGGACCTTGAGGTAGTCATCTACATCAGCCTTCATCTGCTTTGCTTTAAGTGCAGCATCAACCTCAGAAAGAATGCGGGGTGATTGGGTAATTTCTTGAAGTAAATCAATCTGCATACAAAAGCACAAGGCAGTAACATCAACTTAAAGCTCCTTAACCTTAACAAAACGTTTAGGGGGGAATCCGAGATTCTAAGACCTTCAAATTAGGAGTAGATGGATCGGGCAGTCTCATACTACGTGGAAATGCACTTAGAATGATATTCCTCATCTGTATGCAACTTGGAGGTATAACATCACAAAAGGTAAAGTGATAGTCACATAGAAACTCGGGGAAGTCATGAAGTAGCACTAAGAGCACCCTAAGTGTCCCTTTGTAGAGGACACGGACCTGATCACAACAGAAAAATTAAAAAAAAAGTGTAGATGTAGAGAAGCATTATTGTGCATAGACCCAGTTAGAAGCTGTTAGAAAACCTATAAGAATTATCCTATAATATATTTGTATAAAATAGATAATAGGATATTTCTTAGAATTTCTAATAAAAGAAAATAATTGAGGCATAGATAGAGACAAACCGGGTCTCCCAGTTCAGCATGCCTCAGAAAGGGCTCCATAAATTGGAACAGGTCTACAAGTAACCGTTGGATATAAGGCCAACCCTTTTGACCATTACCAGTCAACATTTTAGGCATGAAGCTCCTGTGACTTATCAGCTCAAGCCATGCAAAACTGAAGAAACATGCACATAAAGGAACTAAGTTAAAAATACAAAAACAAACGAAGCATTAAAAATGTATATATAAACATACACACACACACACATATAAACATGTGTGTGTGTGTGTATGCCGTGAGCACGATAAAAAGTGATCTGTAGACATTACAGACAGAATTGTTAATGAGACTAGGCAGAACCTATATATAAATATATACACACACACACACATCATAAAGACTCTACAAGTAAATATACTCACTCAAAACAATGATAAATACTAGCATCAGGACAATTAACATTCATAATCATTCTAACAAATTACTATATTCTGTATTTCACTCGTCAAAGGTACAAAAAAATTGTCCAAAGTCTAACACGATGATACAAGAGAATATAGAAAGTTCAACCAATATAGAGGACACATTATTACAATATGATAAATTCAGGAACATTAAAGGTGGGATAGCTTGCCAAAAGACAGACATCCAACACAATTACATATAGATAGAGATCCACATTTCAATAAAAAGAAAATCGGTAAAATAAGTCATATCATAAACAATAATGAGGAGCATGTCAAATAATGCCTGCTCAGATTGGATTTAAAATGTATTCTTAGGTCAAGTCCGCCTTAATTTTGAGATTGCATTAAGCAACGCGTATATAATCAACCCAAATCCCAACATAATTCACAAACAAAGTTAAAGCGTTTTAAATTTCTGATGAATTCAGAGCCCGCTAATCATTTTACTCAACATAACCTCTTCCACAAAAAAAGGGGCATCATCTTTAGCAAGTAAATATCTGACAAAGTAAACTAGAAGTATATGATCCTTAATCAACAATGTTTATACATCTCTCCACAAAAAATAGGAATTGGAATTCTTAAATGACAGAACAGAAAATAATAGAACAATAAAACAGTCTGCATAACAAAAAAAATAGCATTCCATTACAAGATTGTTAAACCAAAATACAGCAAACTATGAATCAAAAGTAGACATTCCTAACCTGAACGCAGGAACTTTAAGCGGCTGCAATGCATGAAATGCATTGGCAAAAGCAGTCAAAATCTGCAATTCATGAAGCGGTATTAGTCAAGCCTGTTCTTAACTTATTGGGTGATGGAAAGGGGGTTGAAATGCTTTGGCAAAATCAATACAAACAAAATAACCAGCCTAATTGGCAGGTCATTACCAGTCAATAATAAAAGTATCTACTGATAAAATTCCTGACAGTTTCAAATTCACACATGTATGAACAAATTTAATGGTTATAAACAGTTTGAACCCACGTTTGTACCCAAAAAATATACAAATAAATAAACTATTCAAGTAAATGAAAGTAACAAACACCTGAAGATTTGCACCGTCAGTAACAGGCTCAAGGGAACCAAGATCTAGAAGCCAGTTGATGAATAATCTGAAAAGTGGTCTTGGATTAAAAGATGCTTTCTTCTCCTCTGCATCTTTTATAATGAATCTGACAGCAACTGCCAGAATCTATCATAAAGCAATGGGAAGTATTAGACAACAATTATATAATTAGTAATGCCTGGGAGAAAGAGAGACTGCATTAAAACTTTAGTTTATAACACACCTTGGAAAGAAGAAAGGGTTTGTTTGATCCCTGTTCCAGAAACCAACAGAACAGCTAAGATGCTAAAAATACCCAAAAAAAAAATGAGAAAAGAAAAAGATATACAGTTGACAACCTTCAAGATTGAGAAGACAAGCTTTGCATAAATATCAACTGCAAGAAATGACATTGTCTGCAGCTGTTGGGATTGTAGTGACCCTGAATTAATCATTTCAGTGGATAAGCAATGTGCAACCGCAAGCTCCTGGAAAAAAAGAACAAGGAAAGTGGTTAAACTGACAATCCTGGTCGTTAGTAGAAATGAATAGCTAGCATGAAGAAAGAAAAGCCACCAGTAATAGGCGGAAGAATCGATCTGTAAGATCATCCCCCTTCAGCAGGCCATTCTGATGCAATTGCAAGATGAAGTGGGCGGAGACTGTATCATTGGCGCCAGGAAGTTCACATATCCTATACCATTCTGTAAACAAAATGGAAACCTACAATTTGTGCATAAAATAAGTAATCATTAGAAGTTCAAAATTTTGTTTCTGGTCCAACACATACATAATTAAAGAAAGATTTGATGCCAATGTCCCTTTGCTAAACAAAGGAAAAATAAAAGGTAAGAAATAAAGGGAAAAAACTACTCAACATCTGAAACTACACGCAACTCAGCATTCTGAGCAAGATCACGCTTACAAAAGCAGTAAAGTCATAACTTGCAAAATATATTTTCTCCTTTTATGAAATGCAATAGTATCAGATTTTAGGGTTTTCAATTGGTTCTACATGACACTTCCTAAGGCTAAAAGGAGCCAGTGAAATTTTCATTTCTTTTTGCATAACTTCACAAGGGTGTGTTTTCAAAAGGCTTACTGTACACCTTATGTGGACTTGTATTATAACATATGATATGTCTCTAATAAGGTGTTTTCTTTATTTGAATCAGAACTTCAAATAGCTTACGAAAACAAGTTAAATTTTTTTCATTCAAATGAAAAAATAACTTATACATAAGCACTTCATTAAGCTGTCTATCCAAAATGGAAAAAAAATATAAACTCTCACTGTTGTGCTCATTCTTTTATTTCAAGAGCTTATAGATCTTACAAAGACAAAAAAAGTATTAATTTTTTAGTGCAATTCTAAGGTGTAATTAACTCATACATCAACTATTCTACTCAGTCATAACACAGGTACATTTGGATGAAATAAAATCTTCAATAAAACATTAAAATAAAAGTGGCAGGCGGGAAAAATATAATTAAGCCAAAATGTGAAGCAGTTATGTTGTGCCAAATAGCCAAGCAACAAAATTCACACTAATCTATCAATTTCGACATCAAGATACCTGCTCCCGGAACCCAGCTGGATCTGGTTCAATAGAATCCACGCTGTTGAACTCTTCCCTGTTCGCAGGTAGCAGACCAGGAACCTGCTTTGACACGATGACAAAAATACCCAGATTTCAGGAAAACCAAAAGCAACAACTGATAAAAAAACAGAAGAGAAGACAAAAAGTGCATGAACAATAGTGGCAGCTGAACCACATTGCTCGTGTGACCTTAATGTCTCTTGATTGTCTTGCCTTGTCCTCTTTTCCAGCATTGCCAGAGGTTAGAGCACCAGGATTCTTGATCATTTCAAGAAGTTGTGGTAATGGCTCAGGGCATCCAGGTTTTGTAGCAAGCTGAAAAATAAAATATTGTTAGGAATTTAAGGCACACACTAAGGAATGCAGAGATTCATGTAAATACAAACCTTAGCCAAAGCATCAACAAGATTGTGAAGTTCTGAAATAACTTTAGGTTCCTCGATAACCAGGGTTTGAAGAAGGGAAATGGAAAATTCCGTTGCAGCCTCTGCACATTCACCCAGTAAGTTGCTTCATTATAGTAGTATAGAAAAAGTAAAGCCTAAAAAAATATTTTCTTTGGACATACTGTTCCTTCCTCCATCAATAAGTTTTGCCATATGAACATTGTACTCAGTAAGATTTAGCAATTCACTACGGATGAGGCCAATAGTAGTTTCTTTGTTATATTTCCTTTCTTCTTCTGAGTAAATTACCTACAAGGAGTACACAATGTACAGTTTAAAACAAATCAAGAGCAATTAGGTGTCATTAAATATAAACACTTACTTAAATCATTGAAATCTATGAATATTGGAATAAAAAATAAATATACTGACATTAGTAATTAAATAATTAACTAGCTTAACTACTTTAACTGGTCTTGATGAATTAAATATTTGTTTTTTTACAAGACAAGGAGGGAGGTGTTAGTTTTAGGGTAAATAAGAAACATCTTTGGTAACAATCAAATATTGTTTCCCATCTTCAAATGAATTGTTCTTTATCAGCAAACAACAGACGTTACCTAAATTGTCAAATTTAAGGAATGAGAACAACAATATGCCATTCATAATATGCAATTTTGTAAAACAAAACTACCAAGTATACATAACATACTACAAAATGTAAGTTAAAAAGTGTCAAAAATTAAATTCTAACAATCTATAGAACATTCAACTCATGGCAACTTTTGTGAGTTCAACAGTACATACCCAACTAGTAAGCTCCTTCACAGCAAGCTTGCAAACATCACGAATGGCAGTCAAGATTGCAAGATGAGCAGAGACATGGATGTTGTTTGATGCATTATCGTATAAACCCTTGAAAACCTGTTTAAAAAAACTAACAATTGTCAATCCCATCAACCGAAAGTGGAGGTATCAGAAATGACACGGACAATAAGTATGAAACTATTGAAGTAATCAATTCAAGATAACATATATAGCCTTAACGTTCAGTAAAATTCATCAATAACAAAATTCTCCGCAGGGGAAGCACACCTTTTGAGCCACTGCTAAAGCTGCCTCATCTCGACTAACACATCTAAGTATGATCTCTGGAACCTCAGAGATGACACCCTGAACATCATTAAGAGCCCAAAACAGATATTAAAACAAGTGGAAAAGAAACTATCAAGGTAAAAAAAATGCCAGTAACCGTAATTCATATTAGGCGAAACAGTACAGACTGTATAAGTTATGTGAACCACAGTAAAATACCTGGATTTCTGCATCCCTGGAATCATTGCTGACCATAGCTTCCAACTGAAACCAATGACATAAAGACAGTCAATAAACATCTGAAAGAAACATTGCATCCTAATAATAAAAAAAAATTAATCAACAATCCATAGCACAATTGGTGGTCCTGCTTCAAAAATTATTTTACTGCACCTGCGTGAAAAATTGTAGCTTGATCGGAGATGAAAAGAAAATCAAAACAAAAAATGAAAGAATAACATAAGCAAAATTCCATTGAAGCAAAGGTATCATTTTCAAAAGTATATCTTGCAGGAAAACTTATTCCTTTTCAAACACATGCAATTTCCTTACCAGCCATAAGTTAAATTTACAATTTCCATTATCATAAAAGGTTAACCTAACAAGAAAAACCTCAAGAACAGCACCTTAATTTCCATCCTCGGTTGCATTTGCATTTAATCATAAAAAGATAACATAACATAAAAAGACATTCCCAAAATTATCTAAAAAATGCATCAATTCACCAATAACTTCAAAAACCTAGTTACCTAGGGCAAGTCTTCCATCACAACATACACACATAATATGTTATGAAACTTCTCTAATTGGCATGTTTTGCACAAGAGTGCGATGTATATGACAACCAGCGAAATTCCAACATACTCTAAATAATAAAAGCCTGGTATAAATTAATGAAACACACCGTGTAATGAAGCAATAGTAACATTCATTAGTACAATTATATAGAAATAAAATATATTGGTTATATTAACCTTCTATAATGGGATATACACAAAGAGACACAATAATCTGAAAGATTAGCAACAACCTTATGTGCAACAATTTGGAATTTATCTAGGGCATCTCTTGTTGTGAGAGAAGGCTCCAAGAAACTACTTCCAAGGCGCTCCATAGCACCTGATGTGACTAGTGTCTGTGAAGAAGTTCCAGATTCCTGGCCATAAATCACAAACATTTAGTCTATAATCATGACATGTTGAAGCAATAATAATGTTTATTTAAAATTCTCACTTTCACATCAGACGAATCCACTGCATGCAACTCAGGCGTGGAAGCAGCTGAAGGAAATGAGGCAACAGACTCTTTCTCCAAACTTAGCTGGGAAGCACTATCAGATGCTCTAATGTGAATTGAGGAAGCACTGAAACATTCAATGCAGATTGTAAATAAATTTGAATTTATAGACCTATAAGACAGAAAAACAGCCATAGAAAATAACAGGTGGGAACCTAAAATGTTGAGCCAAGTTAGACTCTGTCATATCTTCTAATGGTCGAGATACTCCTTCATATCCTGTACTCACAGGGTAACCAGGGTTAACCTGACCAGAGACAGAACCATTCGTGCTAGGAAGACCAGTATTGCCAGATTGACCAGCAACACCAGCAGACATAGAATGTGAGCTCTGGCTAGACTGGTTTTGCCATGGAAGCCGAACAAAGTCCTAATATAAAGGAACAGAAATTAAAAACTGGTGTTAATCTCTACAAATCCCAGCAAAAATTGAATACATGCCAAATGCATTTCCTAATATAAATAAACAGAAATTAAACTCTGGTGTTAATCTCTACAAATCCCAGCAAAAATTGAATACATGCCAAATGCATACCTCATATACACGCTGTTGTGACAGTGACAACTGGCCAGGCTTAGGGCGAAGAGGCTCTGGAACACCACCCATAGAACCTTGTGGATACAAATTTGCATCAAAAAATGTAGAACCCATACCTTCTCGATGCTTCCTTCTCAAAGAGAGTTGTTGACCAATCTCTGTATCGATGGTGTTTATTGCCTATAAGATAGCATCACAGACAACAAGCCAGTTAAATTGGATTTATCACTGTAAATGCAAAGTCAGAAGAGAAATGGCAGTTGTAGCCACCACTATCAACCAAATATTTTACTGATGTTACACCTAAAACAATTTGTAAAATTAGTGACATGAAATAATAAAATGTCTTGTCGCAATTATAAAAGAATTAAACTAAGAAATATTATTTTTCCTTCAGTAAAAGATTTAAACAGTCTACATAGACCCCAAAAGCAAATACTATATGTCAAAAGAAGCTATAACCTACACAATGTACATTGACATTGCGCCTCTTTTTGTTTACTCTTCACATTCATACTTCTTCAAAACAACATACAATCAAAACAAGATAAGGAAAATATAAATGGAGAGCTATGGAGGTACTTCTACTCCATCCCCAATGTGTTTCATCAGTTAACTATAACGCAAAAAAGCATTTCACATAGTAATCAAACAATCACATACAAGGAAGGATACAATTTGATAAATACTCATTCTTACAAACCCAACAATTTTACAGATGTGAGCAATTGGTGGTTCATATATCCGTATCTAACAATATACTTCAGTAATAAACAATGGAGACATCTAAATAATGTCTACATTCTAAAATTAATTATTATATTACCAAATGAAAGAAGCAACAAAAGAATTTTTCACCATTGTTGGCATTGCCACTAATAGCTATAACCACAGATATTTAGCAACTAACCTTATCAGTAGCAGCCTGTTCAATGACAGCACAGCCTAGATCAAGATTATCATTGGTGACAAGTTGCACAGCTTGTTCCAAAATTTCATTAGCAATATTTAGGTTCTGCAGTGAAGTCCTCAATTGACCAGAGATCGATGCCCGTAATGGCTCCTAGAAATTGAGATGCATTAACCAGAAGAAAATAAAACAAAAGTAGCCTAAAAACATAACACTCTAAAAGAATTAGCTAACTAACATATATGCAACAGAATAGATATCATATTTAAGGGCATTACTTTGCAAGTAACATGAGCCAAACTCCCAGCAAGACTTGCGACCATTAAGTGTGCTGCATTTAATATGCGTGTCTCATCAGATTCCATGGCATAATCCTGCATATGATTTACATAAATTAAAATCAAGAAAAAAAAAACTAAAAAAGCTGTTTATCTACACAACTAATCAAGAGTTAAAAAGATCGTTACTAAAAGAGGCGACATTATAAACCATATCATCCTAGATATATCCAATGAAAAGATTACATCAGGAATTACAACAAATGGAATTTCAAAAATCAAGCAGTTAAAGCAAGGCTTCAGTAATATGTAAACCTTTAAAACAAGCTCCTTTGTAGTTTGTGTTGCTATGGAAACACTACGCTGCACAATACTAGACACTATCTCTTTGATAGCTCTATCCATTGCAATGGGTACCGCTCTGTAATAAAAAAATAGTATCCAAATCACACATATATTCAAACAAGAAGTACAACATAGTGATAGCACCATACCTCTGAAAATGCATTTGCAAACCAAAACCACTGAGCTTTTGATTAATAATAACGTGAGTCCCAATGTTAGGTATCTGTGTTGGAAGCTGTAACCACAAGAAGCAACAATCAGTGATGCTTAAAAATAACCTTCAATTAATCTATAAATAGTCCAAAAAGGAGGGAAACGAGATTTTGATTCCAAACCTGGCTAATAGAAAACGGTGCTTGGGCAGGAGTAGCTTGTAACAGCCCTTGAGCAGAGGGAAGTTGATCAGACAATCCCAAAGGTGTTACCTTTTCATCTTCCATCAATGCACCCGAAGACATATGAAGAGGACCAGCATACTATCCACACAGAAATATTCAAAGAAATATTTATAAATCAACAAAAGGAAAAGATCACCATAGACCAAAAAGAACGCAAAAACAAACCTGAGACAGCATATGTGGATGAGCACCCGTATTTGATTGATTGGTGACTTCAAGTGGCAATTCCACTTGATTTACTGGAGGTACAAGACCAGATTTTATGTCAGTAATCATTTGTGATTGAGATGCTCCAACATCTTTATTAGAGAAATCAGGATTTCCTTCAAATTCTCTTTTTCGATCCTTCAGGAGAGAAGTTGGGGTGACATCCTTCATATCAACACCAAGATTTTTGAATAAAACCTGTATAGCACAATTATTACATTAAATAGGTGGATGAGTAACAAAATTATGCAAATGATACTCCAGCATGGAAAGAGAAAAGAAACTGACCTCTATGTCAAACTTGAGGTTCATTTTCAAGTTTGGCATTGAATAAATTTCAACAAGCAATCCCAAAATGCCCATAGTCCAAGGATTAGGAGGTTGGTATGCAAGACTGCTTTGGCATGGTTCAAGGACCTATAGCATAAAATTGAATGACAATGTAGCATGCCTATTGAATATAACCAATGAAAAATAATCACAACCAAAAATTATACCTTTGATGTAAATGGAATAACAGCAATCATTAGCCCCTTCTCATATGCCTACAATGTGGAAAACAATTTGATAAGCAAATGATAACTTGAAATGCCATCTACTCCTAAAATATATTCAATTTCGAATTTACCTCCATAATCAAAGACTTTGGGTCTATTTCACGAGCCCTCAAAACCTGATTCCGGCCAATTGTTAACTTTCCAAGCCAGCTCCCCAAATTTTTAAGCAAAGAGCGTTCCTCTGAACTTGATTTTATGAGTTCAGATCCTAAAAGAACCTGAAGATTATGCAAACACAAAGTATTATTTCAAACATTTTACACATCTACTCATAAATCAAGCAAGGAACAGAAACAAGAATCAAAACCTTGCAATTTTCATAAGTTGCCTGAACAATCTCTTTGTTCAAAGCCTTTGAATTAACTTTGTCCAGGAATTTCAGGTACAGGTCATGGAAATTTGGTTCAATGCTTGCTCTGGAAGGAAGTATCAGTTGGTATTAAGTATATGCATAAAAAAAATAGAGGTACCATTTTGATAAGATAAATATAAAAGCTGTGTATAGTAAGATGTGCCAAAAACAGTTTGAAAAAATAATTCCTATGTTAATGAACACAAAATAAAATATGAAACTTCTACTATCTACCCCCATGTTCTGTCTCAACTTCTACCTTCTCAAAATTCAATTGAGAGAAACGGAAATTATTAACAATGGTTTGCTAGATTCATCTAATACTCACTATTTCCATGTTAAACCCAAGTTCTTGGTTTAATTTATTTTGTAATGGAGTACACTGAAAATATCTATGAACTCAACAGTCTCTGTAATGGAAGAATAAAAACATGTGGTTTATACTGATCAACAACTCAATAATAGCAGGACCTAGAATAGTTACAAAACCAAATTTCTATGCTTCTAAGACCTGTTAAATGCTCTACACCTTTTAATTCTCTATTTACCCCCAACAATCCAATTAAACCTCCTTGCACTTAATCACTGTAAAGCAGGACTTAGAAAATATACAAATCCAAATTTTGTAGTCTCTAAGATCTGTTTAGTTACCCTACTCATTTATTTATTAGCCCCAATAGTCCATTTAAGCTTCCCTGCTGACCCTTAGTAAATTCGCTTTCTGCACAGTCAATATACCTACGTGGATGTAACATTTTAAGCAATTGTATGACATGTGACATAACACGAAGCAAAACTAACCTTTTCATAACCATATACTGCGCAAACCAAGGATAGTACTGTTCTTTCAAAATTTCAGTGAACTCTTTTGATTTAGCTTCAATATTAGCAGCAGAAACATTATTAATTATAAATAATATCTTGTCCTGAACTTCTGACCCTGGAGCCTGTTAGCAAAAAAATGAGGCTTAAACTACAGCAAGTAAAAGAAACACAATTTAAATTCATATAAGAAATTAAAGTAAAACAGGGACCAGGTGAAACATAAAAAACATCAAAATTATTTGTAAGCAGGTATGTAAATCCATTAAAAAACTCAAGAAAGCAGCCAATCCCATAAATTAATTGTAAGAGGCTAGAGCACCTCAATAGGAATTTCTCTTTTCTCAGCAGCAGCAACCAAAGTTTCAATGTTCAAGGCAGATCCAAACCCTACATCAGATGCACATATCAAAGGGGTACAAAATATATTCAGAAAATAAGAACATAATTAAAGGATACTATCTATGACTTTATGCTATGTAAAGGAAACTGTTAACAAGTAAAAAATATATACTGGTAGAAGTAGGGACACGGGAAGGGCGGACAAAACCAGGAGAAGAAGATAGCATTGACGAGGTGCTGACTGAGCTATGCAACTGCAATTGTAGCAACAAAACTAAGTCCCGGTATAAAAATATGAGAATGTGAAATATAATAAAGCATGGTAAACAGAGAAAGTTAAGCAGAGAAAAATAAAATCCGAAATATTCTGAGAAAATCACTGATAAAATTTGTGGTTCAATATATGAAAATCACTGACTACGTAACAACCAACAACCATGAGTTACAATGGAAACATATAGCTTCCGTAACTGAAAGTAGACTATCCTTCTCAACTACCCAAGTATGTCACTAACACAATATAAGTAAGAATACAGAATATTACAATGCTCAAAGAACAATATAAAAGTATAATACCTTATTGGTATTAGAAGCATCAGTAGGTGTTAGTACTGAAGATTGCCCTAGAGAAGATAACTGTGGTTTGACATCAGTAGATGAACCAACAGAAGCTTTGTGACGATCATCCAAGAGATTTTCACGTCTCTGTTGAAGCTGCAGTGACAAATGTTGCTGCCCAGGTTGTATGACTGTGGGGCCACTGAGCTGCTATAAGGATACAGCATAAATAAAATGTTAGCCGGACAGAAATTCAATAAAAAGTAATTGAAAGGAAAATAAAATAACATCTATTATCCATAATCTTTTTTTTATGATATAACCTTATCAAGTGACAAGTAATAATAACAGGTTTCTTTCCCCACCACAAATATCCCAGAAAAACAAACCCTGCAGCAATGGGTCTCCACGGAATAACAACAAAGACCCTACCATACTAATGATTCACACAATGGGAAACAAAACACCTAGATGTGATACAACCGATCTTCCGCTCATAAATGGAGCAAATGACTATTATTCAGAGAAGCAGCGTAGTCTATAATGTGATGAATATGAAAAAAGTTTTAGGGCGATATGCAAAAAAGTTTCGGCTTATACTAAGGAAGCCCAAGTCAATGAGAAAAAGCTGGATAGAATAAATAAACAAATAGAACATAAGGGACACTCATCCCTGAGGTTAAAGTCCCTTGAGTATCCACAATGGAATTAAACACAGGAAGCAGATCGGGAAAATTGGGGATCACTGCGGAGAGCAATTTTACTCACAAAATCAATGAATGGAATCATTCATCATGTCAATCCTGCCAGATGTGTGCAGGCTCAAGCTCCTAGTAAATCAATTGACCCAACTCATGTAGTTGGAAACTCCAAATAGGATATTGCAAACCAACTTTAATATTTTTTTTAAAAATAACCATCTTTTCCCTTAGGGTTCCCAGTTGCAAATTAGAGAATATATGAAGCATTCTTCACAACTCCACTTCTTCACTAAAAGGAGCACCAAATAAACAACACTGCCATAGTCATCTTTGGACATTGTCATTGTCAGTCATCGCAATGCACATACTGTAGTCACTTGCCATTGCAGTGGTGGCTTTGTGGTCTCTGGCCGTCAGCAAGGCTCACAGCAACACCAACTACTACATTGTGTGTGACTGTTTTTGGATATTGCTGGCTGTTCTGAGCAATTTTATGACATGTGAACCTATTTCCAATTGTTTTAACTAATGGATCTTAAAATTTAAGATTTATTGTTAGTTATTTTCTTCTCTATATTATTTTTAATACATGTGCAGGTCTGTAAATATAGTTATTCATATATGCATAACTCTTACAAGTCAAATTAAGATCTCATGTTATGATATTTTATCCCCCTCCAATCCCCGAGTTTCACAACATCAATGGCAGCGCATAAGATTTTCAGATGTATCTGCCAATTCCAATCACATTCCCTTAATAAAGCCCAATTTGCACAGGACCACAACTCCAAATCGCAACCTTGCCTCTCACTTTGTTTCTGCAGACACAAAGCCCTAATAGTTTGATTGGATAGGTGAAGATAAAAAAGAGTTACTTTGTTTGTATCATAGATTTAGAGTACTTTTCCACTCTATATCCAACCTATTTCCACTATGCTCTCTCTCTCTCATTTCCTCTCTATTTTATTCAACCAGAATAACTGTAACTTTCATTTTATCTCTTACCTATTTCACTCATCCTGGAATATGACCCAAGATCCTCAATAACCAAGGCAGCTGCAAGGACCAAGGCTGCCATGGTCGCAATTTGGGTGAAACCCACTACACTATAGAGCTATTGTGCCACAATAACTGATATAGTTAACAACACCCTCAGCCAAAAACAAAATACATCAAGCACAAACAGAAGTATGATCATATTGAACATAGGTACATAAATAAATAATCTTTAATACGAAAACTAGGTTTAGAACAACCAACTTAGGCACAATGTTACAATGTCATAAACCATTAACGTAAAAATATATAATATGTAACAGAAAAAGGTATAAAATTTAATTATAACTGACTATCCATGAGCAATTGCACTTCTAATGTAAAATTAAAACCAGACTCTTAAATCTGACTCATTTTAGAAAATAGAATACAAGACAAACACAAATGATAACAAGTTATTCTTACCTCTACATGCCCTAATGTAGCCGGTGCAGAATGATGGTTACTAATAACAGAAGCATGACTTGCCCCATCACCATCCGAATGACCAGAAGAAATCCTAGCAAGGGCCTGCTCAATGAAAGCAACTATTTCTGAATGTGTACTGCGCAAATGGGAAATTTGAAGAATATGATTGCAATACTGAGGCCACTCAATTAGACGATCCACAAACTGCTCCAATGCCAGACTTCCAAACAAAAACATCTGTACAAAAGTTTCGTCAGCCCTCACATCAAATGAAAACTTCAAAGGAATTCACTATTCAAAACAACACAAACTTTTGAATCTGCAGGCTTGCGCAATGCATCAAGAACATAACGCAGTGCAATCCCCAAAGACAGATGAGTTACAAGCTGATGCTTGATCACAGAACCTGGTACATGATATAAAAATAAATGAAGGAAAAAATGGTACCAAAGAATATGAATGTGGTTGCAAAATCGTGGACCGATAATGTTAGCAAAAGCCCGCACTGTGCGTACTAAAAAACATAATTTTAATAATGACACCCAATGAAGAAAACCCCAAAATTTATATGCACTACATACGTATAGGATAAGAAGTTTACAAGTTAGAAAAACAGTCTAAGGGAATAAATTTTCTAACAGAGTATGTAACTATCATTGTCACAGGTTCAACTTAGCCTGGTCAATTTTGTCAGCAAACGGAATTATTAATGCACATTATCATCTAAATGCATGATTGCAGCCTTATGCTTACATGATGAACATATACGAGCACAACTCTGACTAAAAACATTTTACATTACTTACCAATTCACCAATCCAGATCAAAAGTTGCTTGGTTGAAATGAAACACTATCATAAACCTCAATAGTTGATGATCATATGAAGTTAAATTTCATCATCTACAATGCCAAAAGAGAAACTTACCAAAGAGAACTGCAGCTATTTTGAGTTGCCTTTCAGGATACTTTGGAAAAAATCTATACTCCTCGAATAAGTTTGCAATCATGCAATCAAAAATCGATTTCTCCCTGTTAACTCACCAAGAGAGAAAGGATTTTAGTACTTAGCCCAAAAACCACAAACTTAATGCCATTGACAGAATTTCCAACCAAGGGACCAGGGTTGGCAAATCAATCCACTTATCAACCATTCACCCGTCAGTCCACAAGTAAATTCATCTAATTATGCATTACAAAAATATAAAAAAATGGATTCATCAACACCATCCATCTAATTTTAGGATGCTTGATCTATCCACTATTATTCAAAATCCAACAGATCATCCTATCAATACTTAATGGATTAAAGATAGTGCAGCTAATTTTTCATTATTAAATTATTCTTAAAATTTCATTTTTAAAAACTTTTCAAAATTCCACTTTTAAATTTTTGGCAAAATTTATTTCTGAATTTTTTTAAAAATAAATCATTATATTTTTTAAAAAAATTTAATTTTATGAATGGATTGGATATTCATCCATACAAAATAATTGTGAAAGAATTGGATTGCATTATTATTAAAAGGAACAGATTGGATTAGATTTTTAATTAAACTGTTAATGTATCCAATCCATTATAATTCAAAAAAAAAATCAATCCAACCAGTCTGGAACCCCTACAAGGTAAAAAAGAACACACATGCGTTGAACATGAAAGTTTAATTTTCTTTTTCCTCAGGGAAGGTTTTAAGAGGCATAATTAACAGCTAGAGTGAGCCTCAAAAACCTTGATACAAATGGTTACTAAACTTTTATAAAATTCACAAGGCCAGAACTTCAAAAATAACACAACACTAAGATGGTATTTACAACAACAGATTGACCAGAGGAAATTTTAGAAATTATCACCTCTTCACTGAAGATTCCTTGAATCTAGCAAGCATTTGTACCATTGCATTAATGGTTAACTGATCAGAGAACATTTGATGGAAGTAAGAGTTTGCTTCTGCTTCAATGTCATCCGCATATCCATCAGAAGTAGATGAATCAGCTGCTCCACCATTCTGAATCCTTGGATTTGAATCTATAATAGATATATGCAGCCTCTCCAACTCCTCAGAAAGATGTCTAGGGGCAACCAAGTCATTATGAGATTTAAGAACCTGTAATCTAAAAAGGTCAGATACAACAGTAAAAATGAAAACAAATGAGGCTATAGGAGAGGCAGAGAAACCAAATGATTTAAAGTATAACCTTCAAGACAGTAGCAGTTGTCTCAGCATATAGACTCAGAACAGCACTAGATGGATGAAAAGATTGGCCAGAAAGGTTCTGTGATCCACCAAAATGGGCATCCTTCAAGAACTTGAGACACTCCTGCAAGGTAGGCCAAATAATGTCAGCCACTTTTCTGCTACGATAAATTCAGAGAAGTACAACTAAAAATGCTATGAACAAAAAACCAAAAGAATGCATAAATCTATAATGCTACTGCCATTAAAATTTAGAAATCAAGTAATGAGGGAAGGCATTATTACCTCAAAAAAGGTTTCCTTGTATGTAATTAAGTTGCTACTCAACCACTTCTCAAAGTCAAGTAATTCTTTTCTTGATGCAACAGCTGCTAACCTTATACTATAATGAGAAGGAATAACTTCCACCACAGATGATAAAATCTGTAAAACAAATATGATAGATTAGAAATGGCAAGAAAAAAATAACAGAAACATGAGATTGGTATTCATGAAGACAAATTTAAAAGCTTATAGCAAGGTAACTAAAAGGACTCAAGGAATGTGAGAGCTGCTCATTTTAACAAAGTTTAGACTTAAACAAGAAAAAAAAACAATACCTAACAGTAAAATCCATATATAAGAAAACAATCAAAATGAAAAATACAAACTTAACAATAAAACAACCTTTAGCTCCTGGCAGATGTCCACAATTCTTATAATACTGTCTGAGTCATGGTTTTGAGAATCAATTATCCCTCTAAAGACCAAGTTAGGATTTACATGCCAAAGGTGTAGAATCATCCCACTGCCTACAGCACTTTTTACAATCATGGGAAAAACAATTAGAGATACTTCCTGCTGCAAGAGATTGTAGGCCGTCTGCAAGAACAACAAATAAAAACTTCATATCAAGAAAAGAGAGGAAATGGAAAACTGTTGAGAACTAACAAATATGAATCCATTAAATTTTACATTAATGTGTGCCATCCCAAGAAGCAAGACTTCAGGACAGTGCTTAAGGGGATAATCAAGGATTGATCGAACAACACTGGCATGACCTTTTTCAGCTAGCTGGCAGAGGACATCTAAAAGGTCAAGACACAGCCATGAATGATTGGGATGTCCATTTTGAAGTTTGTGGCCATTAATTGCATCAGCATATACCTGAAAAGCAATTTGTTGCCATAAAATATGTAGATGGGAACAAGTAATAGAATTAGTGAAAAACGATCACCATACCAGCTGTCTTCCAGAGTGTGAAAAGGTAAACATTTCCGGTGCTGCTGATACAGCATATTTAAGGAGCGACAACTGACCCTCAGTATTCTTCCAGACAGACCCACAGATGGCATGGAGAGGAAACGGTTCCTGCTAGGCCCATTTCATACATTCAGGATTTTATAACAGAGCTTGCATGTATATCAATTAAGCTCAAGGGAAAGTATATGTAGTGTTCTGATATCATACCTTACAGGCATGTTTATATACGGACATGAGAAAAGAGAATGCCTCTTCACTAGGAAGAAAAAACCCTTCATGATCAAGATTTTCAATAACACGTACCCAATTGGTATGAGGTGCCTATATCAGAAAAATGAAAACATTTATCTCATTTATTCCAATTCCAGCAACAGGAATAAGAGCACATGACAAGATGGAATTTTAAGCTTTATTGAAGAAAACTCACAAGATGCTTGACTGTATCAATCAAGACATCAATATTCCAAGAGTTCAGCGGCGGCAACTCAGACACGTTGTATCCATGGGCCGCACGAAAATTTAAGTATGTGTTTTGGTTGTCCTCCAACCCAGTATGGGTACAAGCAATAGCACCAAGTAATTTAGAGAGTGTATGTTCAGTTAAAGGTAAGAAGAGTGAAAATATATCCTTGCACTGTGAAACATCAACAGTGCATCCATAGCCTAGCTCCTTCACAATATCACCCATGTTCATTTCCTTCTGTATGTCTGCCAAAATAGCATCAAAATCATTTTCTCCAGAGTCGTGGAACAACTCCATATTCCTGTAATTTGCAGATAGAGAAACATCATAACCCCAGGATTTAATCATTTATTATTAATAATGTAAATCAAAAATACAGTTTTATTCAAACGTGAAGCTGATTGTAATTTGCCAGCATTTTAAATTTAATTAATGATTAAAAGGGTTCAACTTAACTACTTATTTCAGGGGTTAAATAAAATAAGTTTTCAATATTATTCACAGAACAGTGAGTAGTTAACTTCATACATGGTAATCAGTCAGTAATAATCTATAATTATCATGACTTTTTTACCATAATTTTATCACCCATACAATACAAAAAGGATAGGTATATAAGTTACCACCTTAAAAAATCAGCCTCATGCATCTCATCAGGAAGCAATGGAGTCAAGACGAAAGGTGGTGTGTCTTTGAACTCCACAAGTGATAATATCTGCATAAAGGAATCCACGTGCTTGGAAAGACCCTCGGACTGCTTTAGGAACATGATAATACTGTGAATTTGCTCATGAAAACTCATAGAACCAGGGTTGGCACACAATTCCTCAATCTGAGACATGCAAAAGTTTTTTCCTAAACACAAGCAAAATTTCTGATCAAATAACGTAATATATAAACATAAAACTACATAATACTCTGAGAAAATATTGATGTGATAGATAATACAGAAATGACCACGAAACGAACATTACAAAAATATATAAACATTATTTATCAAGCAAAATGTTCATAAGAAAAAACATTTAAAAAAACTGAAACTAGAAATTAACTTCATACTTACCACACAGCCTGACATCAGGATTCTCAGAATCAGATAAAGCAAGACTGATGACCATCTTTTCCAATAAAGATAACTGCAATCCATTACAAAAAATTTCTAGAAAGCTTTCATTAATTTCCATATTCTTCATGGACTCAGAAAACACTGTGCTGAAGTTTGGTTTGTCCAAGAGGTATTTAATGACTGCCCCAAGAATTGGCTCATGCTGCATGTCTTTCGTATCTCTTCTGGCATAACCATAGTGATCCAAGCAAGTTTGAAGCAGCAAAATGCATCCAGTGGTTCCAAATTCAGCAAACTGTCAGCCAAACAAAGTACAAGTCAATAACAAATCCAAAAACAGACAGCCAATACAGAGAAAATTTCAAATATGAATAAATTAAAAAGTAAGAACACACAAAAGAAAATCCACTAAGGTGTGCAGAAGCTAATAGTTGCCTACTATTCTAAGATTAGGGTAATTCGCAGGGAGCAAATGCAGAGAGAGAGAGAGCACCGTGCAAGACAGGACATAAACAAAGACGCAAAGTCCATAAAACAGCAGAAAAATAACAGGTCAGAAATGGCATACACAAATCATAGTCATATTATAACCACCAGAGAAAGAATATAGACACTGGATCATTACCAAATTACAGTGACACTGAACCTTAGCATCTTATATTTGTTTGCTAAATACCATTAATTTCTCTCAGGAATCCCAGATGATTAAAAACCAAATGCTAAAAACCTCGAGATCCTATCCACTACAATCACCTCCACAACACTATCTACTCTTCAGCTGAGCATAATCTCAAAACACCGCAAAAATAATTATGATCAGGCCACACCTTCTACAAAGGCCAAAGCCCATCCGTAAATCATTTCATACTCCAATTTACTAAAGCACAGTAGTGAGCAAAAATAATGTAGCTAGATTGATTATTCTCCTTATCACAGGAAGACAACAACATCTAACAAAGCATTTCAAAAGAATACAAACAAACATCATGCGCAAAAAAGGTAAATTTGAAAAGGTAACACCAGTACCATAAACCCTAGAAACACCCAACTACATAAATCTACAAAATCATTTCCACACACAGCATATTCGAGCACCGCACACCAAGGTCGCAAAAGTAAAGCATTGAACACACGCATTAAACAAACAAAAGCACGTCAAGTCGATTTTAAATTGGATTCCCTCAAAGGGAATTTGCGCAGCCCCCGGGTGAGAAAGGAGGAAACTTTATCAAGCACGGAGCACGAACACAAAATTGGAGAGAAACCCAGAAAAAATTAGCGTAAGAAATGAGATGGGGTTTTGAGGAGGAAGAACATGGAGAAATGGATGAATGAATGACCTGAGAGAGTTGATGGAAAACGGAGTCAAAGTTGACTTCGTTCAAGGTGGTGAGGAGAAAGCGAATCTGGTTGGAGGAAAAGTTGGACATGGATGGCAAGGAATGAAGAAGAGTCTTCATCACAGAGAATGCTGGAAATGGTAGAGAAGAGAAGAGAATGCGTGAGATTTGAGTGTGAAGAAGGTTGCTTTGCTGCTTGATTTGGGTCTGAAAGGAACCATGTTGTCCTTCTTCCTCTTTATCTTGGGCTTATGGGAATAATCTTGCAGGCCTTGACCCATTTTTAGCGGGCGGGCCTTCTGGATCTTTTTGGGTGTTTCTTCCTGCACCCCTATATTTTAAAATACCAAAATAGCCTTGTTATTTTTATTTGAAAAGGCACCATTATGGGGTTTATAAGTTTCCAGAATGTGGGTTCCGCAAAATTTATGGATTAGTGGATCTGGAATGTTTTTTTTTTTACTTATGAATTGGTGAATCCGGAATGTATTTTTTGACTTATGGATTGGTGAATTCGAAATGCATTTTTTGACTTATGAATTGGTGGATGCGGAGTGTATTTTTTTACTTCTGATGTTTGGTTGTGGTTTTGGTAAGATGTAAATTTGTAGAAGTATGGACAATGACAAAGGATTTGTTGAACTTCATTATTAATCAATTTTACAACTCATTGAAAAACATAAACATAAATATTCTTATACAATCGCCAAAGATTGGTCTTGATATGTAGTTATAAGGTTGTAATCGAATTCATAAATTAATATGTAAACATACATTGTGACTATTATAAATGTGAAAGAACAAATTCACTCACTATTGTGTAAAAACTAATTTCATTACCCTTTAAAATAATAATGTAAACAATGTGTAGCTTCATCAAATTACAAAATAGAAATACAACTAAAAACATAAAAGATATAAATAATCATCGTTGTCCATGTCATTGTTTGCGAACATACACACACGTCATACGAATGGGCTACATGATTTTCATAAGTTGTCAACCTCATAACTACATATGAAGACCAAACTTTGACAATTGGATATAATGTTTATGTTTATGTTTTCTAATGAGTCTTAAAATTGATTAATAGTGAAGTTCAACAAATCCTTCGGTATTGTCCATACTTCTACAAATTAACATACCATGAAATTCCAACAAATTATTGAAAACCACAACCAAACATCAAAAGTTAAAAAATGCATTATGGATTCATCAATCCATAAGTCAAAATAAGCATTCTGGATTCACCAATCAATACGTTAAAAAAATGCATTCCGGATCCACCAATCCATAAGTTAAAAAATACATTTCGGATCACCAATCCATAAGTCAAAAAATTGAATTCCAGATTCGTCAATCATAAGTAAAAAAAAATGCATTATGGATCCACCAATCCATAAATATCCTGAAACCCAATTTTCGAAAATCTATAAACACCATAATAATGCCTTTTTTCAAATAAAAATAACAAGGCTAGTTTTGGTATTTTTAAAATGTAGGGGTGCAGGAAGAAACATTCATTTGTTTGTGGGTTAATTCTTCCTGCACACATGATGAATTTTTACCTACACCCGATCCACTTTTAATTTTTTTCATTTTGAATTGAAAATTAGAATATAAAAAGTACACTTTGGAAAAGCCAACTCGGAATAGATTGTATGTTATGGAAATAAAATTCCTAGATAGAATTAGGAAATGAAAATCTTATTCTAGAAAAGCAATTTCACAATACAAAAAATACATTTTGGAAAACAAAATCTATACATAATACAAATGGAGAGGACTCTCATGGTAAGTTTAAACATGTGTCCTCTCCATAAAATTTAGCAGAAAAAAACCAAAAAGTTTTAATAGTAAAAGTAGAAAAACTTCCACCAATCAACACAACACACCTGAGCAAACGAAAACGTGTCACGTTTTAAAACTCACTTTGTTGTTTGGTTTCCCCATTCTCCCTCATTTCGCTTTCTCGATTGTCTCTCTTTAACACTCTTTTTCTCTCTCATCCTTTTTTTCTTTGAAACCTTAAACTCCTCTCAATCTTTTGCCCCCTTCTCTCCTTTTTTCCTTTACTTTTTTCACCATTTCGGCAACTACAGAGCTACTCTATTGGAAAGTAGTTTTGCCTAAAAACACCATTACCATCTGTAGAAATGGCGCCTTCTTTTGAATTTTGAAATGGTAATGACGATTTTTTTTCACTATAAATTGTGTTGTATCAAACGCTTTTTCATTTCTGTTCGATTTTCTTCTGTTCATTCTCCATGGACCAGGTAATATTTTATATCGTTTGTTCATCTCATTATCACATCTATGTTGTGTTTTTAGGGTTTTCTGATTAAAAGATATCTCCTTTTTATGGTTAATTTTTATTTTGATGCAAATCCACCATATATTCAGTCATCGATTGAAGATTTTTTTCCTTTTTTGCATTCTAGGGTTTTTGAGGGTTTAATCGTTAATGGCGTTGTTGGTTTTTAAGTATATGGTTTTAGGGTTGATGATATGAATCCAAATAGAAATGACAATAAAATTGAGAATTTAGGGTTACGGAACGGAATAAATTCAAAACAGTAACAATAGAAACCTGGATAAAGGAAGGCGCCACAAACAAAGTTTGATAAGCCTAAGGATGATCGCCACAAGAATTGCTGGATTCTTGATAAGATCGCAAGATACAAGGAAAAACCCTAGCAGAGAAACACTCTCTAAAATTGTCAAAATATTCGTCCCTATTCTGAGTTTCAACAGTGTATAAATTACAAAGGTCTTTTCTTGTTTGTAAGAAAATAAGACGATACTACAATCCCTATATTTCAAGAATGATCATTTGTCCCAGTGGTTAGGTTGATACTTTGTACTTGTTCCTGAGTTCACATCCTAACTCCAAATAAAATAATAATATTATTTTATTTTAATATTCCAATCTTGTTGTGCGTGGCCCTTGGGCTTGGATGTCCGCATCACTCCCTCACTCTTGAGAAAGACCTTGGAGGATGTCCACATCATTCCCTCCCTCTTGAAAAAGACTTGAAGTTAAATCCAAAGCTTCTCCAGGATCAAAGATTACTTTCTTTCTTCCTTTGTTAACTTGTTTAGAATAACCTTCACCTTTTTCTTCAACTTGTGCTTCAACCTTTTTATGTTGCTTTCTCACATAGTCAACCTTAGCCTATGTATCTTTATTCTTTAAAACAGAAATGCTCGGCATAGTTAACAAATCTATTGGAGTTAAAGGATTTAATCCATACAAAATTTCAAATGGATCACAATTCGATGTGCTTTCAACAACCATATTGTAAGCAAACTCAATCTGATGTAAACATAATTCTTGGATAACCATCACCTTTTCATAATCTACATGAACTCCTTTGGTACTTACCACAAAACACAAGAATGCAATTTGTTCAGTACAAAATGTGCATTTCTCAAGATTAGCATACAACTTTTCTGTTCTAAGAACATTTAAAACAACACACAAATGTTCCTCATGTAATTCCAAACTAGTGCTATAGATCAAGATGTCATCAAAATACACCACAAAAAATTTGCCCAAAAATTCTCTCAAAACATAGTTCATTAATCTCATAAAAGTGCTTGAGGCATTTGTTAGCCCAAATAGCAACACACGCCAGTCATACAATCCATATTTTGTTGTAAAGACAGTTTTCCATTCATTCTCATTCCTAATCCTAATTTGATGGCAACCACTTCTTAAGTCAATTTTTGAAAATATACAACCACCATACAATTCATCCATTAAATCATCTAACCTGGGAATATGGTGTTTATACTTAATGGTAATTTTATTGAGTGCTCTGTAATCTGTGCACATCCTCCAATAACCATCATTTTTAGGCACCAAAATTACTGGAACAACACATGGGCTCATGGTCTCTTGTACCCATCCTGTGTTCATCAATTCTTCAACTTGAGTTTGGATTTCCTGCAAAACAGAATCAACACTAGGAAGCAAATTAATTTGGTTAGAATGGTCAGCAACCAAAGTGTTGTTTTTGCAATAAGGTAAATAAAGAGGTTTGCTAGAAAGTAGCAACTTCTTCACTTCATTCACTTGTAGTAATCCACTCATTTTTATCTCATGTGTTTCTCTCTTTTTAAGTGTTTCACTCTTGCTCTATTTAGGTGTTTCACTCATCTCTCTTTTCTCTTGGACTCTCTTTTCTCTCAATTTGATTTGATCCTCACAAACCTCTCTAGGAGATAAGGGTTTGAGAATGATCTTCTTATTATTCTGCATGAAAGAGATTTTATTGGTGAAACCATCATGAATAGCCTTGGTGTCAAACTGCCACGGCCTCCCTAACAAAATGTGAGTTGCCTCCATTGGAACCACATCACACAAGACATTGTCATTATATTGTCCTATGGATAGGTTCACCTCCACTTGCTTACTCACTGTCATCTCTCCATCTTCACTAAGCCATTGAAGCTTGTATGGCCTTGGGTGCGGTTTTGTCTCCAAATTCAATTTGGTAACTAGTCTTGAGCTAGCTACATTGGTGCAATTTCCTCCATCAACTATGAGTGAACATATTTTCCCTTGAATGGAACATCTAGTATGGAAAATATTTTCCCTTTGGGTTTGGTCCAAAGCTTGCATTTTGCTTCCTAAAAGCCTTCGAATCATCAACAAATCACCCTCCAATGCATCCAACTCCACCTCTACATCCTCTTTCTCTTTTTCACTTGAAGGTTCACTGTCTATTTGTCCATTTGATAACATGTACATAGTTTTTTTTTGTTGGACATTCTGCAGCATAATGTCCCTTTCCTAAGCATTTGAAACATTTGACATCACTTGTCTTCCTTTTAGGTGGTGAATTATTATATCTATTAGATGACTTCCCACTTGAAGACATGACTGAACTTGAGGGAACTCCTTTATCCTTCATCACCTTATCCTTCCAATTGTAATTATTATTATTGTTAGAACTCCTCCTCATGATTCCTTTCCTCTTGAGTTGTTGTTCTACTTGGTTAGCCTTGTGCAACAAGTCCTCAATGTCAACATACTCTTGCAGCTCCACAACATCCCTAATATCATAGTTTAGTCCATTAAAAAACCTAGCCATGATTGCTTCGTTTTCTTCATTCATTCCAGTTCTAATCATGGTTACCTCCATCTCTTTAAAATACTCTTCCACACTTTTATTTCCTTGAGTCATTCTCTGGAGTTTGAGTTGCAAATCCCTATTGTAGCTTGCTGGAATATATCTCTTCCTCATAATCCTTTTCATTTCTGTCCAAGATTCTACCATGGATTCTTCATATCTAGTTCTGTCCCTTTGGTATTTATTCCACCAAGTTAAAGCATAAGCTGAAAATTCAGTTGCTGCCAACTTCATCTTCTGCTCCTCATTGTACTCATTGCAAGCAAACACATGCTCTACTTTAATTTCCCACTCCAAGTAAGCATCAGGATCACTTTTCCCATTGAATGTGGGAATATTTAATTTTATTCCATCAATTCTCAGAGTTCTTTGTTCTCCATCATTTTCTTTTCTCCTCCTCCTATCTCCCCCTCTATTTTCTGGATTTACTTGTTGTGCTTGCTCCATTTGATCCAACCTCTCATGGAGTCCATCACTTTGTTGTTTCATTATCCTTTCCAAGTGTTGTGTTAAGGCTTGCATCTGTAGTTGAGACAGTCCACTATCTGACGGTTCCCCTGCCATGCTCAAGTAAACAGATTACAAATAACAATAAGTTTGGGCCTCACACCACTTTCTCACGTGTTTACACTTAACACTCGTGTTTCACACAATAAGGCTTTTTTTTTCTAATGATCACACTGCCTTTTACCACTCTTTCTCCACTTAAGGTTCTTACAAGAATCAAACAATCAATAATCCAGAATTACTTTCAAAAGTAGCAATCAGAATCAATTAAAAATAATAGTAAAGAACAAAATAGTGAAAAACAATTTCACTATCAACAAACAAGCAAGACAATTAAAAAACAGAAAGCAAAAACAATATATAGAGAAAATAAAATATGTAGACAGGACACTTTTAGAACTTTTAACAAACACCACGTATGCACTGAATAAGAACTATTTTTTTTTTTTCTGTTTTCCTCTTGTTCTTTTTTTTTCTATTTCTGTTTTCCTCTTGTTCTTTTTTTTTTCTATTTCTGTTTTCCTCTTCTTCTTCCTTTTTTTTTCTTTTCTTTTTTCTATTTCTTTTTTTTTGTTTATGCTTTTTTTTAAAAAAAATTAAAAAAATGAACAGTCCCGTGAACAGTAACGTGAACAGCCCGTGAATAGTAATGAGGGAAAAAAAATACAGGATGCACAATTATATTATGATTCAAACCTTTGCTCTGAATACCAACTGATATGAATCCAAATAGAAATGACAATAAAATTGAGAATTTAGGGTTACGGAACGAAATAAATTCAAAACAGTAACAATAGAAACCTAGATAAAGGAAGACGCCACAAACAAAGTTTGATAAGCCTAAGGATGATCGCCACAAGAATTGGTGGATTCTTGATAAGATTGCAAGATACAGGGAAAAACCCTAGCAGAGGAACACTCTCTAAAATTGTCAAAATATTCGTCCCTATTCTGAGTTTCAACATTGTATAAATTACAAAGGTCTTTTCTTGTTTGTAAGAAAATAAGACGATACTACAATCCTTATATTTCAAGAATGATCATTTGTCCCAGTGGTTAGGTTGATACATTGTACTTGTTCCTGAGTTCAAATCCTAACTCCAAATAAAATAATAATATTATTTTATTTTAATATTCCAATCTTGTTGTGCGTGGCCCTTGGGCTTGGATGTCCGCATCAGTTGAAAACGTGCGTGGCCCTTGGGCTTGGATTAACAGAGGACGTAAAAGGTAATGATGGTTCATTTTTATGGTGAACATTAAAAGATATCTCCTTTTTATAGTTAATTTTTATTTTGATATATTTCCAAATCCACCGTATATTCGGTCAGCGATTGAAGATTTTTTTCCTTTTTTGCATTCTAGGGTTTTTGAGGGTTTAATCGTAAAAGGTACTAATTTTTGACCTCCTCTTTGGATGCATTTGATATTCATGTTCATCTCATTTAATTGTTTGTTGTGTGTTATTCTCATTCCATGGTTCATTTCATTTCATATTTATTTTCATTTTGATTTTGTCCTCTTTCATATTGATGTTCATCAACATTTTTTGGTAAACTCTAATATTTATGCCAAGGCATTTTTTTGTTTTTTTGTTTCTAGGCTTCTCTATTCAAAATTTCTAGGTTTGTTTCCTGCTATTCTGATTCCATTGTTCATTTAATTTCATATTGATGTTCATTGTGATTTTGTCCTCTTTCATATTGATGTTCATATTGATTATGGTAAGATTGTTATATGCTTATGGGATGAGAATTTCTTTTTTGCTTACTTGATACATTCAACTACTTCCACAGTCTTTGTTCTCTGTTTCTTATTATTTTTTTCAGTTTTGTTGATATGAAGGTTTCCTAGATAGGAAGTTTTCTTAGATATTTACAAGATCTTCATTTCTTCTTCTCTTCCAGATTTCTCAGATATTTACTTCAGCAAGTAATCATTATCATATATTATTATTATTATTATTAATTATACTGTGGATGTTCTTTATTCTTTATACAATGCCTTCAGCATATTAATTTATTTTTTTAATGCAAATTTTTTAGATATTTGTTGCAGCAAGTAATCATTATGAGAACATTAAACTATTGGGATTCTGAGAAATTTAAATTTTTTATATATTATGTTATACTGTGCCTGTTTTGTATTCTTTATTCTTTGTTTATATATTCTTTATTTTTTGCTTTTTCCATATATTGTGACAGTACTTTGTGCTTTATACACGACTTTCAAGATCATTATTTCTTCTTTCTAAATTTAGTGCAACAAGTAATCATTATATATTATTTTATATAATGTAGCCTTTTTTTTATTCTTTAAACCCTGATTTCAACACACTCCGTTATTATTCAGAGTCCTACTTTCTTTTCCACTACCTTACTTCTATTGTTCTATTATTCACTGTCACGGCACCCACTGCTGAAGAAATTGTTAAACTTGACACACGAGGTCTGTTTTGTTCAATGAACATCTGCGGTGAAGTATGTATTTTTTTTGTATTTTCATAAAATTTATACTTTTATACAGTTTCTATAGTTGCTTACTTTTATTCTTTATTTCAAAATTTATAGCTTGTGTTTGTTGATCGTGCATTTGCTATTGAGTTTAAAAAAGAACTTGGTGAAGAGTGGACCCTTGCAGATAACGCAGGGAATGTACATATAGTAGAATATAACCAAGATTTGTTGTCACCAGAAATCATGACAGGGTGGTGGACTTTGGCTGATTTTTATGGGTTTGAAGGGGATCACACTATCTTATTCCATTACGTCAGCGAAAACGCTTTCCATATAACTGTTTATATGGAAGATGTCCCTGAAATTTATTTCAATCGTTATTTGGATGGAGTTGAAGGGAGGAAATCATTGACCATTGGTCCCTTTCACCATTTTTCCATTAAGTTGTCTACTCTAGACGTAAATGAAAGTTCTCTAGTGAGTTTATCATTGATTTTTTTTTTAAATACGTTTGCTATATTGTATTCCTTTTGTTTACTTATTATTTTGATGTTATTGAAGGGTATACCTCCTGTATTTTCTGAATATTTTCGCCAAGGTAGATTCAAAACGGTTACGCTGCATGGACTATTGAAGGATGTTGAATGCAAGGTTTTAAAATGAAGGTTTTTTTTATAGAACCATTAAAATTGGTAGCGACTGGAAGTATAATAATATAATAATATGAAAATAAGAATATTAAACTTGAAAATGAATTCAAATAGAAAAGATTCTGTGGACATTTATAATTTTTGTACTTTAATAATAAATAAGACAAATTGAAAAATGTTGAATAATATAAAATAATTATTTATCAACTTTGAAAATAGCAAGATTCTATTTTTTAAATTAATGAAAAATTAAGTATAATAATGTAATAATATCACATAATATGAACATAAGAATATTAAACTTGAAAATAAATTCAAATACAAAAGATTATAATGTAACTGTAATGTTATTTAAGCAAATGGAGGATTAGGTTTGTATAGATAGTGTCAAATCAATTAAAGAAATTCATTTTTTTTCCAGCTCATACAAAGTTTTTCTTAAAAGATGCATTACTTTCTTGCCTTCTTAGGGATTTGACTATTGTTGCAGAGTCCTTACTCTGTCACATCTGCCATTTTCTACTCTATTTAAAGTTACACCTAATTTTCTTCCTTCACCGCCTCTCTTCCATTTTGTGTTATTTGTTTATCACATTTGCTCTATCCCAGCCACCGCTACTTTCATAGGTTTTCCTTTTTTTCCATGTTTGTGAAACTGAATCCACGGTATATCAACCCCAAGGTACGATTTTTTCGTTCTTTTTTACGCATGGGAAAACAGTACTATATCATGAAATGAAATTGGTAAGAACTTCGTCATTTCCTAAACCTCACATTACCTTTTGTTGGAAGTTTGACTCAGAATGTTTTGCTTAGCATAGTGATTTTCCCCCAAACTGTGTTAAACCTTTTCATAGGTTTCCCTTTTTTGCCATGTTTGTGAAACTGAATCCACGGTATATAAACCCCCAAGGTACGATTTTTTCGTTCTTTTGTACGCATGGGAAAACAATACTGTATCATGAAATGAAAGTGGTAAGAACTTCGTCATTTCCTAAACACCACATTACTTTTGTTGGATGTTTGACTCATAATGTTTTGCTTAGCATATTGATTTTTTCCCAAACTGTGTTAAACCTTTTTATGTATATTTATGACATTTTACCTTTTTTGTGATCCTTACATTCTGCAATCTTCGTAGGCATTAGGGTTCGTCCTTGATTCTAAATTTGAAAAGTTAATTTTATTAGGTCAAGTTTGAAAGCTTGCAATCTGTGTTTTATAGATAGGTTTCAAAGCAAGGGTTCCTTTTTTTGTAAAGCAGAAAGGTTCTTTTGCAATTCTGCAAAAAAACTCATGTCAAGTTTCCATTTTTGGAACATCTTTCTATAAATTTACAATTTTTTTTACTTTGGTTTTCATCTCTTTTACATATTGCATGGACGTCAGTTTGTATAACGTGATATTTTTCTCTTTTTAAAGTCAAACAACATTTTCATTAATGGTAATGCTTAAAGTAGAATGATGTTTTTTGGAGTAGAAAAACAATTTTGTTTCCACGACCTAAAAGTTAAGAATTTTATGACAATGTTAATGTATTAGACCATTTTATGGTTTGATTCTTTCAAAAATCTTTTCCTTTTCATGAAACATTGTATAAATCAATAATCATTTATTGTTAATGATTTTCTTTATTTAGTTCTTCTTTGTGTCACAATACTCATTGTTTTTCTTACTATTCGTACTCATTTTGAAATCTAAATTTTAATTATTTTTTACTTTTTCAAAATAAATAAGAACCAATTCTTCTATATAAATAGATGTGTGGTATGTTCTTTGGAGTCACATTTAGTATCAGCATTTGTAGTCTGCATTTTCCTTTTACTTAAAAAGTCAGGCTTACAATGTCTTTGTTAAGACAAAATACAAATGCAATTAAAGATATCAATCCAGAGAATGAAAATTGGATTTTGATAGCAAGAGTAATTCGATTATGGTTTGTGTCGGACTTCAAGAAAAGCAAGTTTCCATTCTCAATGGAAATGGTGATTCAAGATAAAGAGGTCAATTGTTTTATCATTTCCTTTCTTATTGTTTTGTACTAAATATATCAATATCAATTATTCTAATCATGGTTAATCTTGAATCTTCTTTTCTAGGGTGATAGAATTCATGTTTTTGTTAGAAAAACACTAATTTATAAATTTCAAAATAATATTTTTGAGGATAAGGTTTATTCCTTCAATTTCTTTAGTGTGGAAACTATTAAGGATCTTAGAGAACAACCCGTCACAAGTATAAGATTAATTTCCAGTTTGGAACTAAGGTAAGCTGTGTAGGTAATGATCTGGTATCAAGTGCAATACCTCAGTACACCTCAATGTCTATGATAAGAGCCCCTGATTTTGATATTGATTATTTAGTTGGTAAGTTTACTTATAATGGTTTTGGTTCAACATATTTGTTTCCATATGTGCTTACATACTTTTCTTCTTCCAGATGTTATTGGTTTACTGACTGGTGTAGGCATTGAGAGGGAGATTAATAGAATAGGCTCATCAACAAAGTTAAATGTGATTTCCATTAAAGCTGATGGGTAAGCTAAAATTTCGTAGTACAACCATTCCAATTTTTTTTTTACACAAATCAAATTTTATTTACAACAACTTGCGAAAGGAGTGTACATTATTTGGCAATTATGTTGATGAACTCAATGCATTTTTGTCATCTGGAAAGTTGCAAAATGTGGTCATCAATTTGCAATTTGCTAAAGTCAAGATTTTCCAGGGTATGTTTACTCATGAAACTTATTTTTTTATTATTCTACTTAAATTTATGTACTTATAACATAATGTATTTTATTTTGATTGTAGACAAGGTTTGTCTGCAAAACTACTTGGATTGTACAAAATTAATATATAACTTACAGTCTAAAGAGGCAAACGAACTTAAGAAAAGGTTACTTCAATACGTACTTTGTCATTCTGTACTTGAAAATTATGACACATTCTAATTACAAATTTAACATTTGTAGGATCATGGAAAATACAGATTCTCCTACTCAATGACTCAGTCAGTTGTGTGATTCTGGAAAACAGAATGTTGATGATGAATTTATCCACTTGATTCAAAGAAACACTATTCAAGGCTTGAAAGATTGCAAGGAGGTATCATTATATTTTTTTTATCAAAATTTAATTAAATCAATTATGTATGCTTTAACTGCAGTGTTGAATCAAGTGTGTTCAAGCTTTGAAGAATCCAAACCCTTTGAAGGTTGATGAAAGGCTGGATGTGCTTGCTGTTGCAAAGCTGTCTTTAGATAGGATCTGGGGTAGAATTTATGTGTAAATCAACTCTTGATTGAATCCAAAGCTTAAGCATTCTCAAACCTTTTAAAAGAAAAGTGTTTTTCAAACTAAGTGAAAAACAACTTGTTGTTTTGTCGAAACAACCGATTGTTTTATACTTAAGTGTTTTTAGAAAGGTTGAAAACTGTTTTTGATGCTTGACTTGCTGTCAAACCAAAACAACCGATTGATTCATGAAAACAACCGATTGTTTATTTTGGGACCATAACAAAAAATTGTTTTGTGCTTTGACTGAGCATTAAATGATTTTATAACTGAATACGCTTTAGTTTTAAATGCTTTGACCAGGCTTTGAATGCAATAAATAATTTGTTCAAATTTTGTAACAAACAACTTAGTTTTAATCAAAGAAAATCAGATTTGAGTGTTTCACTGATTTTGCTTTTGAAGAGTTGGAGATTGCTTTTGAGATTGCTTGGATCAAAGAGAGTGTGATATAGGATTTTCATCTTGTATTTGATTTCAGATCTCTTTTGTAACAAGTGTAATCCTTTGTGCCTTTGAAGAAACTCTGTGTGTGTAGTTGAGAAGTGTTATGTGTTCGTGAGGTTGTCAAGATCAACATTCTTAGTGGTGTTGTGCTGAGCCAAAGGAGGTATGTGTCTTGAGGGGATAAAGGTCACTTCTTTGGTGGTGTTGTAAGTAATCTAGGGTTGATTGCTTAGTGAATTCCCTAGTGGTTTCTGGGAAGACTGGATGTAGCTCTTGGTTAAGAGTGAACCAGTATAAACATGTGTGTTCAATCTCTCTATCCTTAAACTCTTTAATTTCAGTTTTATATTTGTGAACTGGTATAAACAACCGATTGTTTATGCGAAACAACCGATTGTTTTTTTGGTGCTTTGCTTATTTGCTTTGTGTTTTGGCAAACTGATTTCTTAATCAAGGTTTTCTCGAAGTAATTTCATTCTAGACTTAAAAGTTTGCGAAAACCCTCTTTAAACCATTCACTCCCCCTCTAGTTTAAAGTCATAGATTCTAACAATTGGTATCAGAGCTTGGTACTTGAAAGATAATCAAGTTTGATTCGAAAATCTTTTTCTATGGCTGGAAAACTATCTTTTGAGGAAGGTGCTTCAATCTACGAACCACCTTTATTCTGTGGATTGAATTACAAGTACTGGGAGGCTAGAATGAAAATCTTTGTAGAATCTATTGATCAAGGAATGTGGGATTCAATCGAGAATGGTCTTTTCATTCCAAAGCTTAAAAAGAATGGTTCTTTTATTGCAAAACCTTGGTCCCAATGGACCAATGAAGAATGTAAGATGGCCAAGCTTGATTGTACTGCTCAAAATATAATAGCTTCTGCACTAGATACTAATGAGTTTTTCAGGATATCAAAATGCAAAACTGCTAAAGAGATGTGGGACACACTCAAAGCTACTCATGGGAACATCAATGAATCAATGGAAGTAAGGTCAAGAAGTCAAGCACGAAGGAAAAGAAGGCAAAACAGAAAAAGCCTCAACCTCTGCTTCATGGCCAAAAAGGAAGATGACTCAAGTAGTGTAAGTTCTTCCAACTCCTCAAATTCTGAAAATTACAGTCAATTGCTTCAAGCCTTTCAAGAAACACATGAAGAAGCTAACCGATTGACCCTTTTGAACAACCGGTTAAAGGGAATGAATAGCTGGCTTGAAAACAGAGTCAAAACACTGGAAGAGTAATTGGAAAATTCAAAAACAGATTTTGAAAACCTTGAAATAGTTTACAAAAACTCCTCTTGCAAGTGTGATACTCGTATTTGTGAAAATTGTGAAAATCTTGAAAAGAAAGTTCATTATCTTGTTAAAAATGTGGACAAGTTTTCTAAAGGTCAATACAACTTTGAGAATGTTTTGGCATCTCAAAACTGTGTTTTTGGAAAAGCTGGATTGGGTTTTAACCCACAGAACAAGCAAGATAGATTTTCAAAGTCATTTTCGAAACTGCCAGAAAAACAACCGATTGGACCATCGAAACAACCGGATGTTACATGCTTCTACTGCATGAAAAGAGGCCATTCTGTCAGATTCTATAAAATCAGAAAATATGTTGTTCCTAGGGGCTTTATGAAGTGGATTCCCAAATGTAGTAAAGATTCAAATGATGAAAGTAAACAAAGGACCCACATTCATAAGGGGACCAAATCTTTGTACTTGAAAATCTTCTTTGTAGGAAAACTTGGAGGAGAGCATGCAACAATGGTACTTGGACAATGGGTGCTCTAAGCACATGACTGGGGACAAATCAAAGTTTCTAAGCATCTCCTTTAAGCAAGAAGGACACGTTACCTATGGAGACAACAACAAGGGAAGGATTCTTAGGAGAGGATCCATAGGAGACAAAGATATCTTAGTCATCCATGATGTTCTCTATGTAGAAGGATTAAAGCACAATCTGTTGAGCATTAGTCAATTGTGTGACAAAGGATATCAGGTTACCTTCAAAACAAACTCCTGTGAAATCTGTCTTCCCAACACAAAAGAGGTAGTGTTGATTGGTAAGAGAATCAATAATGTTTATCTTCTAGATATCTCTTCACCTTGTTCAATTGGTTGTCTTCTATCCAAGCATGATTAGTCTTGGCTTTGGCATAGAAGAATTGCTCACATTCACATGAATCACTTGAATAAGTTAATTTCAAGAGATCTTGTGATTGGGCTACCAAAGCTCAAGTTTGAGAAGGACCATATTTGTGAAGCTTGCCAAAAGGGGAAACAAGTGAAAAATTCTTTTAAAATTAAAAATGTTGTTTCTTCTTTAAAACCTCTTGAGCTACTTCACATGGACCTTCAAGAACCATGAGGCTTGGTGGAAACTACTATGCTCTTGTTATTGTGGATGATTTTTCTAGGTTCACTTGGACTCTCTTCTTGGAATAAAAAAGTGATGCCTTTTCTGCATTCAAGAAGCTTGCAAGAAGATTGCAAAATACAAAGAACAACAACATAGGATCAATAAGAAGTGATCATGGAGGAGAATTCCAAAATGAAAAGTTCAGCAAGTTTTGTGAAAAGATGGGAATTCTGCATAATTTCTCTGCTCCAAGAACTCCACAACAGAATGGTGTGGTTGAGAGGAAGAATATGTGCCTTGAAGAGCTAGCTAGAACAATGCTAAGTGAATCTTCTCTTCCTAAGTATTTTTGGGCTAATGCAGTTAGCACTTCTTGTTATGTGATGAATAGAGTGCTAACTAGGCCAATTATGAAGAAGACTCCTTATGAACTCTTCAATGGAAGGAAGCCAAACATCAATCATCTCAGAGTTTTCGGTTGCAGCTGTTTTGTTCTCAACAATGGAAAGGAAAATCTAGGGAAGTTTGATGAAAAAGCTGATCTTGGTATCTTCATAGGCTATTCTTTAACAAGTCATGCATACAAAATCTACAACAAGAGGCTAATGACTGTAGAAGAGTCTGTTCATGTTGTCTTTGATGAGGTGGATCGCAAAAGCATTCAAATCCCGAAGAACAGTGCTGAAGAGGATGAGCAGAACATCAGTTTGGAGAAGCTGGACATCAATGCAGAAAAACAATCGGTTGATTCCTCGAAACAACCGATTGAAATTCTGCAACAGAGTGAGTTGCCCAAAGAATGGAGGATTCCTAGAGATATGTCAGTGGAAAACATCATTGGGCAGATAAAGGAAGGTGTCTCAACACGTAGCTCCATCTCAAACTTCTGTAGGCACACTGCTTTTGTCTCTCAAATTGAACCAAAGTCAATTGATGAAGCCCTCAAGGATGAAAAATGGGTTGAAGATATGCATGAAGAGCTTAATCAGTTTGCAAGGAATGAGGTATGGTTTCTTGTCCCTAAAACAGCTAAGATGAACATCATTGGTTTGAAGTGGGTGTTCAGAAACAAACTGGATGATGATGGTGTGATCACAAGGAACAAAGCAAGGCTAGTTGCCAAAAGGCTACAATCAAGAGGAGGGAATTGATTATGGTGAAACCTTTGCTCCTGTTGCAAGATTGGAGGCTGTGAGGTTATTGCTGGCTTTTGCATGTATGAGTGGTTTTAAACTCTTTCAAATGGATGTCAAGAGTGCTTTTTTGAATGGCTACATCAATGAGGAAGTGTATGTGGATCAACCACCGGGCTTTGAAGATCATCAACATCCCAATCATGTCTTCAAGCTGAAAAAGGCTTTGTATGGGTTGATGCAAGCTCCAAGGCAGTGGTATGAAAGGCTTAGCAACTTCCTGCTGTCTCATGGCTATGAAAGGGGAATGATTGACAAGACTCTCTTCATCAAAAAGTCAAATTCTGAAATTATCCTTGTGCAAATCTATGTTGATGACATCATCTTTGGTGCTACACAAGATAGTTTGTGTGAAGAATTTGTGGCTGCTATGAAAAGTGAGTTTGAAATGTCTATGATGGGAGAATTGTCTTTATTTCTTGGATTGCAGGTTAAGCAAACAAAGGATGGAATCTTCCCATGCCAATCAAAGTATTGTAAAGAGATTCTCAAGAAATTTGAAATGGAGAGTTGCAAGGAAGCAAGCACACCTATGCCTTCAAGTTGCTACATGGATGCAGATACTGCTGGAAAATGGGTAGATCAAACTAAATACAGAGATTTGATTGGCTCTTTGCTATATCTTACAGCAAGTAGACCGGACATCATGTTTGCAGTAAGTCTTTGTGCAAGATATCAAGCAAATCCTAAGGAGTCACACTTCAAAGCTGCAAAGAGAATTCTGAAATATCTCAAAGGAACATCAACTGTTGGGTTATGGTATCCTTCTCACTCTCCCATTCATTTGATTGGCTATTCAGATTCTGATTTTGCAGGATGCAAGCTAGATAGGAAAAGCACAAGTGGTACTTGCCACCTTCTTGGTTCAAGCCTCATCTCATGGCATAACAAGAAGCAAGCATGTGTAGCTCTCTCTACTGCTGAGGCTGAGTGCATAGCTGCTGGAGGCTGTTGTGCACAAATTCTATGGCTCAAACAGCAACTTGCAGACTTTGGATTGTAAATCAGCAAGGTCCCTTTGATGTGTGACAACACAAGTGCTATCAATCTTACCAAAAATTAGATTCAGCACTCAAGAACTAAGCATACTGAGATACACCATCATTTCATCAGGGATCATGTAAGTAATGGG
The DNA here is from genome assembly GCF_000499845.2 of Phaseolus vulgaris. Taxonomy (NCBI): domain Eukaryota; kingdom Viridiplantae; phylum Streptophyta; class Magnoliopsida; order Fabales; family Fabaceae; genus Phaseolus; species Phaseolus vulgaris. The sequence goes on along the minus strand of NC_023750.2, from coordinate 8,899,769 downwards.
GACTGTGAAGTGAAGTTTGTTGAGACTAAACTGCAGTTAGCTGATATCTTCACAAAACCATTACCAAAAGAGAGGTTCTTCTTCTTAAGAAATGAGTTAGGTATCCTTGACCTTCATAATCTTTCCTAAATCTGTTTTAATACATGTTAGAGTCTATTTGTGAAGACAAATAGGGGGAGAATTGATTGGTTCTTGTGTATCTTTCTCTGAAACTGTTTAAATCTGCTGAAATCTCTAATATCAAAATTGTTTATGCTTCTGCTGATAGAAACAACCGATTGTTTCGTGTAAACAACCGATTGTTCGTCTGGAAATCTGCTTTCAATATGTGAAAATCTAACCTGCTGCTGTAAGAAGCATTGGATTGTATATATGTTGTTTTTGCAGGAACTGCTTCAGATTCAATCAAATCCAATACAAGCAACCAGGGATTTATCTTCATTAAATAGGGGGAGATTGTTGAATCAAGTGTGTTCAAGTTTTGAAGAATCCAAACCCTTTTAAGGTTGATGAAAGGCTGGATGCGCTTGTTGTTGCAGAGCTGTCTTTAGATAGGATCTGGGGTAGAATTTATGTGTAAATCCACTCTTGATTGAATCCAAAGCTTAAGCATTCTCAAACCTTTTAAAAGAAAAGTGTTTTTCAAACTAAGTGAAAAACAACCTGTGGTTTTGTCGATACAACCAGTTGTTTTATACTTAGGTGTTTTTAGAAAGGTTGAAAACTGTTTTTGAGGGTTGACTTGCTGTCAAACCAAAACAACCGATTGATTCGTGAAAACAACTGATTGTTTGTTTTGGTACCATAACAAAAAACTATTTTGTGCTTTGACTGAGCATTACATGATTTTATAACTGAATACGCTCCAGTTTTAAATGCTTTGACCAGGCTTTGAATGCAATAAATAGTTTGTTCAGATTTTGTAACAAACAACTTAGTTTTAATCAAAGAAAAACATATTTGAGTTTTTCACTGATTTTGCTTTTGAAGAGTTGGAGATTGCTTTTGAGATTGCTTGGATCAAAGAGAGTGTGATATAGGATTTTCATCTTATATTGATTTCAAATCTCTTCTGTAACAAGTGTAATCCTTTGTACCTTTGAAGAAACTCTGTGTGTGTAGCTGATAAGTGTTGTGTATTCTTGAGGTTGTCAAGATCAACGTTCTTAGTGGTGTTGTGCTGAGCCAAAGGAAGTGTGTGTCTTGAGGGGATAAAGGTCACTTCTTTGGTGGTGTTGTAAGTAATCTAGGGTTGATTGCTTAGTGAATTCCCTAGTGGTTTCGGGGAAGACTGGATGTAGCTCTTGGTTAAGAGTGAACCAGTATAAATCTATGTGTTCAATCTCTCTATCCTTAAACTCTTTAATTTCAGTTTTATATTTGTGAACTAGTATAAACAACCAATTGTTTTTCTGGTGTTGTGCTTATTTGCTTTGTGTTTTGGCAAACTGATTTCTTAATCAAGGTTTTCTCGAAGTAATTTCATTCTAGACTTAAAAGTTTGCGAAAACCCTCTTTAAACCATTCACCTCCCCTCTAGTTTAAAGCCATACATTCTAACATGCAAAATCTCTTTTTTGTTTTCAGGAAAGCACTTTTGTTGTTTTAGCTACTATAAAACATATTGTAGCTGATGATGAATGGTGGTACACGACTTGCTTATGCAATAAAGCCGTTTACCCGGATTCGAAAATGTTTGTTTGTGAGAAATGTAATAAGCATGTTATGAAAGTGCAACCAAGGTATTCTTTGTAAACGCCGTCTTTTTTTTTATTACTTTCTATATTAGTAAAATCTATTATATTATATTTCTTAACCTTTTATTTATATTTTATATTTCAGGTATAAGCTGAAGGTGTGAGTAATGGATGAGACAGACTTCACCACTTTTATTCTTTTTGACAGGGATGCAACTACACTGATCAATAAATCTTGTGCGGAATTATTTGAAAGTAATGACAAGGTAATTTTCCAATAATGCATATGTCTATTGATGCATATATGAAAAGGTTATTGTATAAATTAATATACTAATATATATTTTTTAATTTCTAGAACGCTGACTCTGGCGTACTACCCAAAGAATTTGGTCTTTTGATAGACAAAGTCGTGTTGTTTAATGTTGGTTGTGTCAAAAAAATTTGTACTGATGAGAGTATTATCCAAAGATTTTCTCATGGTGGTTCTGAAAGTTGTGTATGTATTTTTATTTTATTTTATTATATTTTGTGTTGCATTTTATTTCTAAATTAATTATGTATATCTTTTAATTTAATTTTTATGTTGACAAGGAACCTCATACTCAGAAGAAAAGACTCAGCAGTATTAAAGATGTCGAACAAGACGATTCCTCTGTCGAAGTTCCTCAGGTATTTTATATTTAAATGATTAGTTTAAAAAACTAAATCTTACTAATATTTCTACTTCATGTTGCAGGATTTGTTTAAAAAAATTTCCAATGAAGTTGTTGAATTGCATTCTGAAACTGTTGACTTAACGAGAGACAGACAGTTAAGTGCTGAAGTAGTTCATCCAGGGCTTAAAAGAGATTTTGCTTCACACAGCCGATGATGATGTTCCATTAAGGGTATTAAGGAAAAATATCAAGATCGAAAAGGGAGTACTATGAAAGATGATTTTTGATGTATTTCTGTCACTCTTGGACATTTTTAGTTTGTACTTGTAATTTTGTTTACTCTTTCTAATTTCTATTCACAATATTTTAAGATGTATCAGTATAATTACTTTTTAAAGTCTATTTATTTAATATTGTTGATTTCATCATTGGACCTTATCTTTAAGGTACGTAATTCCTTTATAGTTAATTTTGGCCTTCTACTTAAGAATTTCACTTAGTTTGTGTGTAATTAATATAATGGCTTATTTTTTGGAAGAATGTTAGGCACATAATCTTACAGGTTTGCAAATTATGTAATAAGGATAATTATTCTAGATATTACTTTTCAACTTCTATAACTTATCTGTTCTTCCATTTTTTTTAAGATGATTACAATAATATTTTGCTTTCAGAGGAAGTATTATTACAGGTATGTATATTTGCTTACAACAGTTATTTATACACGCTTCAAAATTATTGTGCCTGTTCAATTATTTTTCACATTTATCTTTTATATGTGTTTTTAATCGTTTTTTTTAGAAGTCATAATGATTTTACTCTTTTTAATCCTTATTTTATATTTATGATTGTACTCACCTTTTTGTGTAAAGTAAGTTATTTTTAATTAATAATATGCATTAAATGGCTGTCAGAATTGTGGTCGTTCTCTATCCCTTATACACTCTTTTCAACGTAGACTTTTAATCTTCCTAAGTATTTCTCATAGATATGGCAACAAGTAATCATTTCAGTATATAGATAAAGTAGGTAAAAATTATAAGTCTATTTGTTTTATTATTAAATTATTACATAGGTAAAAATTATATAGATATATTATTATTTCCAATTACGTTAATTGTTTGTTTTTTTCATATAAATACTAATTATTAGTAAATAAAATTGCACTACTGACAAATATTATTATTAGAATAAAAATTATTATTTCATTTGTTATAAAAATTAGAATAATTGTAATAATTATTATTTCATTATTGTTTAATAAGATACTTGAACGACAAGTATCCTGTTCTATAATGCATTGGAAAATTGAAAGGTCATAAAATACAATGGTGTAGCAATAATTACAGTTAATATACTTATCTTATCTTCTATTCATGATTCATTACTCAGAATCCTACTCTTTTCTTCTATCTACGTTTCTATATTACTGTTGCCTAATTCCTTCACTCTCCATTGTTTATTATTCACTTAGATGGCTTATATTGCTAAAGAAATTCATGAACTTGATACACGAGGTCTTTTTTGTTCAATGTACATCCACGGGCAAGTATGTAGTTTATTTTATTTTTCTTCAATACCTACTTTTTTCATCAATGCATTTTGTTGACTTCTTTTATTTTTCACAATGGATAGAATGGTTATGTTGATCGTATACTCGCTGTTGAGTTTCAAGGAGAACTTGCTAAGGAGTGGACCCTCGCAGATAGTGTAGGGAACGTCCATACAATATATTATAACCAAGATTTATTGTCTCCCCAAATTTTGGATGGATGGTCGACTTTGAGTTCCATTTATGGCTTTAAAGGTGACCACTCTATACTCTTCCGTTACGGCGGTCAAAGTTGTTTCAAAATAACTGTTTTTATGGGAAAGATCTGGGAAATTGGTGTTAATCATTATTTGAAGGAAGTTCATGGAAGGGAACCGTTGACCAAGGGTCCCTTTGAAGATTTTGACATTACGTTGTCTTCTTTTCATATCAAAGGAAATTATCTGGTAAGTTTAAGAATCCTTTCTTTTAAATGCTTTGGTTTATATTGTATTGCTTTTCTTCAATACTTACTCTCATTTTGTTGAAGGATCTGCGCGGTGCATTTGCGAAATATCTTTTGAAAACGAAATTCAGAAACATGGTACATGGACTGCTACATGATGTTCAATGCAAAGTGTTAAGAGGAAGGTTTCCTTCAACAAAAATCAAGCTTGGCAGGAGCTGGAAAATTTTTTGTAGTCTTCATTCCTTCCGTGAAGACGACAAAATTATATTTGAATGTCATATGATGATGCCTTTTTCTGATATTAGGGTTCTGCTGCTCATGAAAAGTCACTATAAAAGACAGTCCAAACTCTGTTATTAGATTTCTTAATGTTTTTGGATAATTCTTTCTATTGTTTTGAAAGGAGAAAAACTATTTACTTTTTGTGGTTTAATTGAGTTTCCCTCTCTTGGAAACCAGAACAATTTATTATTATTAATGTTTATGTTTATTTTATTGTTATTATGTTTAATATTTATTTGATTTCATTTGATTTTTTTTTTGGTTTTATGCTTTACTTCAAGCTTTCATTCATTATCAGGCGAGTACATTAAACTCAGAAATCTTTCATTATTTTTTACCTGGTATTCATTTGGTTTTAATATATTGTGCAAATGTGATTGTTATTATATTGTTCATTATTAATCACTCAGTGATGTATTAAATCCTTTGATTGTTTTGACGTGTTTTGGCATACATTTTGACTTCTGTTATATGAAATTTTAAATTTCTTTTGTTTCTATGAGCACTATATGTTTTTATTAATATTTGATCATTTGTCATTCTATATTTCATACATTTGATTTTAATTTATATCAAAGAAGGTGGTCGCATAATTTAATATGCTTTTCACCTAAAACATGTTTCTGTTAAGGAACAAACATAGAATGACAAAGATAGTGTAAACACTAAGTAATTATAACAATAGGATTTGTATACTTGAAAATAGTTTGTTCTAAGTACAATACTCTCTGAAGTTATGGAGGAACTGAGGACAAAGTTTACTACAAGAAACGGAGTTGGTTCCCATTCTCAGGCAAACGGTAATGTATCAGGGAATACAACTACATTTATATTTACGTTTCTTGAGTCATATATGTTCTTCATTGTCTTTCTGAGCATGCACATCAGTGTAGTTTTTATTCGTAAATATTATTTGTTAGCCAAAATAATGAGAAAACAGTTTATGATACAAAATACTTGAAATATTCTTATTTTTTTTTTCTATTTCCACCAAAGAAATCCAACTTTTTTTTAATTATAGCATCAAAATTTTTACTTTTTGTTGTTAATTCCAATACAAGTCATTCCAAATGGAATACCATTAACTTAGATAACGATTTCAACTTGAATTGAATCTATGCTATCTTATTTTATATTTCACATATATGTATATAATAGAATGTATTGTTATTTGCAGAACACGTCATTCCCAACAGAACACTGTTAATTGATATAACCAATGGTAAGTTTATTTATTTTTTGGGTTTGGTTTAAATGATAAATCTTAGTGTATATTTTTTACTTAATTTTATAATTTATTTTGTTTAGTTTGTCATCTTGAAAATGCAACAAATGGAAGAACAACAAGATCTGATCATCAAAATCAGAAAGCAATATCCTTATTTGGGAGAAGCCTTGGTAAACTTAATTTTATCTAAATTTTTAGTTCAAACTAATGTATGTTATGTATATTTTTTTGACTAATTACTTTTGTTTTAGTTTTCGATCCTGATGATGCAAACTATGCCATAAGAAAAAAAAACGGTCTGAATTGCGCAATACAAATATCAAAAGACCAGGTACTATACCTCTCTTTATATTACAATTACAGTTAAAATTATTGCTTTACTAGATTGAATTGTGTAAAAAAATAATTAATTTAAACTATTCTATCAATTCATTTGTAACAATGACATTTCTTTTTGTTTGACTGTCACACTATGTCATTGGTTTGTTAATTACATTATGTTCTTACGATGAATTGTTTACTAATTATAGTATTATAGTACTGAAGATAATTCACATCACTGATTTGAAATTATTTGTTGTAGGTCAAAATACTGCCAACTCAATTCATTATGTTTCTTCTCAATCATCGGTTATTATGGGCAGAGATTATCCAGTGTGTGAAAACATGACTCCTAACAAACAATACAACAACATGCATTCAACTACAAAAGTAGTGTCATCACTGGGAACAATTACTAATGGACAAAGTAGCCTTACAGAAGACCTTGATGGTGATTTCATAACTCCTCATTTACTTAGGATGATTATAATTGATACTGATAGTACAAAGTTAAACATATACTAATATAGAAACATGTTAATTTTTTTTATTAATCCAGATGTTTTCAAAGATACAGGAGGAAATAACAAAAACTTAATTGCTAGATTGCGCAAAAAATATAACCCATGAAGAGGTACTACATTTATAATGGAGAAACGCCCAAGTTCGCACAACTTTACATATATGATACTCAAAATGAAGTCTCAAACAGAGTATCTCACTTTGGGTATGTGTTACATTAGGTTAGTTTATTTTCAGCAAATTCATTTATAAAATCCTTTTGAATTAATTATTTATTTAAATTTTATGTAGGTCCAATTTGAAAGAGTTGAAGTTTGATAAATCATTGATTCAAGATCTTACCAAGATGATTGATGATAACAATGTTCTGGCAAAAAGTTTTAGAAGGGTCAAAGATTTTGTAAATTTTGATGTACATTCAGATTTTGAATTGAGGTCATTTAGACATCGGTGCAAAGATCCAAGAGTGTACAATAGCCCTACAACTGATGAGATAACAACGTTAATTGTGGGTGATATGAGCAACTTGGATGAAGGACGAGATATTATAGTGAAAAAAAATTTGGACAATTGTTTAGGTTGCATGAGACACATACAACCTTCATCCCATTACAATATCCTTTAATATTCCCCTTTAGAGAAGATGGGTATCATGCATACGTCGATTGTTTCAACAACTCTTGGTTGATGCATATACTATGGTTGAAGCTCAAAGATTTTCGTTCATAAGGGGAAACCAAAAAATAATACGTTGTGATATTCTCCACGGTGTACAAGAGGCAATGAATAAAGGAGAAACAAATTCTTCTGCAGTTGAGAAGCGTATAGTTTTACCTTCATCATTTACAGGAGGAATGAGGTACATGTTCAACAATTGCCAAGATGCAATGACAATTTGTAAAAGGTTTGGATATCTTGATTTATTTATCATATTACCTACAATGTAAACTGGTCTGAAATATGTGAGTTTGTTACATCAAGAGGATTAACTGCTGCTGATAGGCCAGACATAGTTTGTAGAGTATTCAAGATGAAATTAGATCAAATGATGGTTGACTTAAAAAAAGATGAATATTTTGGCAAAGTTAATGCAGGTAATGACATTAATCCATATTTTAAAATTTCGTTGAGGTTTTATGCATTATAATTCAAACAATTTCTATCTTATTATAGGTATGTACACTGTGGAATTTTAAAAAAGGGGTTTGCCTCATGCCCACATATTATTGTGGTTGAATGGAGAGAAAAAGTTAAGAACTCCAACAAACATTGATGGAGTAATTTCACTAGAATTACCGCATGCAGATTTATATCCTAAATTGTCAAAGGCAGTTGCAACATACATGATACATGGTCCATGCGGAGCCGCTCAGTTTTCCTCACCTTGCATGACTAACGGTACATGTTCAAAATTTTACCCAAAGAAATTTAAATTGTTGAGTATTATTGATGAGGATGGATATCCATGTTACAAACGTCGAGATAAAGGAATATTCATGGATATCCAACTACTATTCGCGTTGTTCTTATAAATTCCTTGTCTTCATAATGGCCTATCCATCAGATAAATATCAATAACCCTTTCCTTCATGGGGATTTGGACACCCTTGTTTACATGCAACAATCTCCTGGGTTTTCTTCAGAAGAATCTTCTCTTGTTTGTCGATTAAACAAAGTCATTTATGGCTTTAAGGAGACTCCACGTTCGTGGTTTCATAAACTTACCAACTTGGACAATCACAAGTGTACCACAAGTTACTCATCTTCGTTGGCCATAATCTTATCTCGTGGTCTTTAAAGAAACAAAATGTTGTTTCAAGAAGCAACACAAAAATGAATATAAGAGTGTAGTTATTGCCCTTGTTGATATAATTTGGATACAACCCTTGATGCATGAGCTTCAAATTACTTCTCCTACACCAAAACTATTATGACAATATGAGAGTTGTTCAACTTGCTGCAAATCCCATCATGCACTCACGGTCTAAGCATTTTCGAACTGGACTTTTCACTTTCATCCACTTACTTTTTCAATTTCAAATGGTTGATATTTTAACTAAGCTTATATATGGTCTCTTTTCCATACTTTCAAGTGTAAACTTTGGGTGTTTAATCAACCCCCTTAAAGGTAGTTGTTAACATAGTGCATGCTACGTGAATTACGTAGTGCATGACTCTACTTGTATTTCTCTTTGTGTAGGATCTCTCACTCTCTAATATTAGTTAAGATTCAGAGGATAATGGACAACTAATTAGGTCTTATAGAATTAATACATCTTTCACTATTAATAAGGGGACTCAACTTGAATGTCTTTGAAACATTTTAAACGTTGAACGAAACAGTAATAATAAAAAACAAAAATATAATTAAAAACCAATTATTATAATAATTATTAAAAAAAATAATTTAACATTCATACTAAAATTATAAAATGTGTATTTTATTAACTTTTATATAATATTATAATTGCAAAGTGTTATTGTAATTTTTTTATCAAGATAAAATTCATTTTAGATAAATTATTTTATATATTATTGTTCTTGATGGTTGACTGCCTCCCTGGTAGTCAGAATCTCGTCTCCTGGTCGTATTGGAGTATGGTTCCGTTGTGACAGAGGGTGCCCTACCTGTTGATTACACTCCGACGATCAAGTCAGTTAGGGCTTATCAAAGTAGCATCTAGGTCAAATGTCTTAGAAAACGTACCTTTACCTAAAGATCCACTACTCATTTATAACCACTTTTGCAACAACACGCGCTCAAGGAAATAAATCCTAACTCAAAATAGAACTGAGCACATAAAATAATAACAGAAAACCCACCTGACATGGGCGTCAATTATTCAACATTTTGTTATAAGCGCACACCCTTATCTTTTAGGGTTGTTATCAACATCTATCAAAATACTTTATATGTATTCCACACGCAACACACAAACATACACAATTATCTATAAGCACATACACACAACAAGTCCCACCCCTACGTAAGGGCAACCACGTTGTGTTCGTTTTCGACAGACTCCTTCAATTGGGCCAAAACTCATAATCTCCGCCCAGGCCCAATAGCCGAGTTGACCACTCGCCAGCCCGCACTGAGGACCGAGCTATTCTCGGGATAAACCGTTGACTGAGCCCCTGCCCAGTACACAAGCCCCCTAGGCTCAAGCTGAGCTAAGCTAAGCAAAGAGTCTGAGTGCCTCAACAATTGACATGATGGTTTCACAGGGGTTAGGTAGGCACGGTGCACGGAGCATCATTGACACAATGTTTCCCCTTAATTAATCTCTAGCGCACACATGGCGCAACATCAAGGGTTGAGAGGAACTTAACGTTTCGAATTCCTTTCTCTGTATATATGTTGCCAAACGTTCATTCGCGCCACGATACCTTATTTTTCTAAATTCGAAACCCTTCTTCTCCTTCGAGCTCGCCTTTCATTCTTCTTGTGCCCTCCTCTTCAGAGTTGCTCCTTTTTAACTTCAACGAGTATTTTCTCTTTTCAATCTATCTATATCTTTGAATACTTATATCTATACTGCTTGAGCTGGGTTTGCATCCAAATTTCATGGTTTCCACTGGTGATCATGCATGTTCCTCCTTTGTTTGTATCATCACAACTTTAAATGTTCATGCTTTTGGCTTGTTATTATTTATTCTGTTTGGTCTGAATTTTGTCTTTTGCAACCTGCCTGTATGTTGTGTTTTTAATTAAACCTTGTCATGGATTACAAAGCCTTATACCCTTGGGCTCCCCAAAACCTTTTGGAAGAGACCTCCTCCTCCACTTCCTCTTCTCGAATAGTAACCCTTAGGAAAAACGACTGCCCTTTTGGTAGGGAAAATGATAGGATACATGTAGTTCCCTGTAGAGAAGATGAACCAGTATGTTGTGATGAGTCTTCTGATCCCGGGAAACCTTTATGCTTTTTCTATGTAACCGTATTCAAGAAGGTCCGCCTACGTCTTCCTCTTACTTACTTCGAAAAAGAGCTTTAATCGAGTTAAACATCGCTCCAATAGTTGGGCATTTGTCCGAGCATTTGCTGTTCTTTGTACGCAGTTCAATCTTACACCGTCTGTGGAGGTTTTCCTATAGTTTTTTTAGGCCAAAAAACTGGGCCGCCAACTCTAGGTATCCTTCAATGGCACTCCTTGGAGGGGCTTGTTTACCCTTTTTCAATATTCTTACAAGAACTTCAAAGATCACTTCTTAAAATTTCGTGCTAATAAATATCATCCTAGCCTTCTGGACGGGTTCCCCTTATATTGGATCGAAAAGCCTTGTTTTACTGTGGCCCGACGTCTGGAAGACCTACCATCCTCTGACCAGGAAGTTTGTAAGCTCTTATCGAAATTACAAGTTGTCTTTGACACCGCGTACCTGCTGAGTAGAGAATTCGATCCAAATGCCTTAGAGAGTTACACCGATACATTTCTTTTTTCTTTTCTTACACTTATCGAGCTATCTTTTTCTTTATAGATTGTAATCTCTTGTTTCTATCTTACTGTAGGGAGGATGTTGGCCAAATTTAGCAAAGAAAAACTGGAGAAGATGGCGAGGAAAGCCAAAATGGCCAGCCAAAAGCCATTGAAAGTTGTTGAGGCCCCTACACCTACCGAGGATGAAGAAGACACATGCTTGGGGCTAGTCTTTCCCCGAAAAAAGAAAGCGTTCTTCATCCCTACTATTACCTCCCCTTCTCATGGTCGGGCCAACTCCGCCCAAGTGTCTCCATCCAGAGATCCGTCCCCCTCCCCAGTGTCCAACTTCTAAGGGGTGCTGACAACTCCAGGAGGAAAAGATTATGGGACCCCAACCTCGACGTTGCTTTTCATATTGAGGGTGCCCTGTTGCTACCTGAAGACGAGGAGAGGTTGAGGGCTCATAATGGACGCCATTTGCTCGAAGAAGCCATAAAACAATTTGGACAGGCTCTGGCCACAAGCTGCTTAGCTGTGAAGAAGATACAAAACCAAGAGGCCGCCACCGAATCCAAGATTTAAGAGAATGACGAACTTCATCGAAAGGTGGCTGCCATGCAACAAAAGCTTCAACACCTCCAAACTCTCTATCAACGTACCGAGCAACTCTTGGCCGAGAAGACCAAAGCGGCCAAGGAGCAAGCAACTATGGAGCTGAGTCATTGCGAAAAGTTGCAGCAGGAGTTGGCTCAGAAGGATGAATTCCTTTCTAGTGAGATCGAAGTCTACAA